>NC_135766.1:7839135-8191635 GCF_052425735.1 Oculina patagonica
TTAGATCACGGCACCTCCTACACCCTTCTAATAAAGCCGTAAAATTCCGGTTATAAGCCGTGGGCTTATACAACTTCGTAAGGGGTTTTAGCCCTTGGATTGGAAAATGTAACGAAAAATAATCTAGCAACTCACTATTTTGGGTATTTTTAAACCACAACTCGAGAATAACTTTCCCTTAAAGCTCACTACTAAACGTTTTTTTAATTATTGGCCAAAACGGATCAGCTGATAGAATGCCCATGGGCTTGCTATCACACGTATTGTACGATAGTGCCTGCTTAGCAAAGCTGCTACAAAGCAACTTCCTTCTGCAATTTTAGGTGAAAATTTAAAAAAAGACAACTCTTTTATGTGGATCTCAGTTAAAAGAAGACACAAACGAGTAGTTTTTAGCCGAAAAAATACGAAACTAATACGATAAAACAGGGAAGGGACACGAGGCTGTGCGAGGTTGCAGACAAAAGCTTATTTAATTCTTGTTTTTCATATGTCTAAAAAAAGTCAACAGTTGACATAAACATTGATTGTACACGCGCCGTTTTAATTTCACTCCATAGGATTTCTTAATGCAAAAACCGAAAGCGCCAAGCGCCACACAGTGTTAAAAAAAAATGATAAATAAATTCATGACGCATTACTTCTGCATGTGATTTGCTACTAGAATGTTATTTTTATGTATTGTATTGTACGTTTGGAAAGCACCCTTTCAGAACGTTGTCTACTAACATTCAGCTGCTTTCAAAGATAATATCTCTGACATAGTTTGTCGCTCGCTAATAATCACGAAACAATTGCAATTGTGTAACTTGTATAATCAGATGCATGCTTTTTTTTTCATTTTAAAACCAGGAGAGCTTTTTAGCTGCTTCAACTAAACGATAATATAATAGGAATGCCCTCCTTTTTTGAACCTTTGCCGTTTCCATTAAGTTTTCAAAAGGTAATAAATGACAAATAAATATTCAATTGAGGGCTCGTACTTAATGAACTTACACAGTGTTATTTGCATGTGATAGGTTTCAGAAAATATTAATAAATTTTCGCCGGGAAAAATTGTGATATTTATGTCGCCCCTCTCTAAGGCAAACATTTAACATAGAAAAATTTTGCTTTTTTATTTCTCCGGCTGTATATTAAAAAAGCAAATTGTAAAATCAAAAAATGAAAATTCTTTGATCACATAATTGCGGTTCGTAAACGTGCCCCAAAGCGTTTGATTCGTGTAATCAGAGATTCAGTGGGCTGAATTGTAAATGAAGTGACAAAATTCATTTCGCAAAGTACACAACTGAGCGGGATGACAGAAAATCTCCTCCTTTGTTAAACACTACAAATACAAATAAAAAGGTGAAAACGTGAAAGACTAGACATGAGAAGAGAAACCACTAAGACAGTATCAACATAATACTCGCCTGCCTTCAAAATGTCTCTTGAACTTCTCGGTCAACCATTAGGTTTAACCATATTCGAATCCGCTGTGTTAATTTTAATGAACACAGCAAGCCTTGTCGGAAACGTAATGATCTGCTTAGCGCTCTTCCAGGCTCCACGGCTAAGAACTACAACAAATCTGTATGTTGTTTCGCTGGCTTTCTCTGATTTACTTTGTGCCGTCTTCCAAATGCCCCTTACTACAGTCACGATAATAGCCAGGAAATGGCTCTTCCCTAGCCAAGTTTGCGAATTTCAAGCCTTTATCGACTACGTCGTCGTTTATATGTCTCCAGCAACCATGGGACTCGCTGCATTTAACAGATATGTGCGGATCGTTAAGACGGATCAGTACAACATTATATTCTCAAAACGTCGATCTAAAATACTTCTTGGCTCCGTATGGACACTGTTACTGTGCTATATTGTTACTGCTCGAGCCACTGGATGGCAAAGATTTACATTCATTCCAGGCTTCGCCACTTGCTCAGTTTTACACATGTCAGATGAAAAAGGGATCGTTCACTACAGCGTGATTCTGTTGTTATTTTTCGTTCTACCTTTCACCATCGCCATCTATTCTTATTATCTCGTCTACAAAAAGATTCGTCTACACAATCTGGAAATTGTCCCATCTCTGCAACGGACCATGTCTCAAGCCGGAATATCAATTCACGAAATCAAAATAACCAAATCCTTGTCAGTTGTGATTGCTGGCTTTGCCATGTGTTGGCTTCCTATGTGGACGATCGCTCTAATGAAGCGATTTCGCCCTGATCTCATAGCAGAAAAGATCGAACTGGTTCCTACTTTTCTCATTTTTCTTAGTGCTTCCATCAATCCCTTTATCTATGCGTGGACTAGTCGAGCATTTAGGTTAGTGTTTTGGAAGATGTTATTTTGTTGTAAATATAAAGTATAGTATAAATAAGCCCTGGATAGAATTATCGTATCACAATTACATTATTTAGGTGAAATAGCAGGAGGCGCCTTCTTTGCGTTTGTTGGATTCCAAATTGCGGGATCCGGGTTTGAACTATGGCAGCTAGTGATCATTTGTGCTGTCAGTCATGGGGAAGACACTTTGCTTTCTTACAAAGTCTCTCTTCGTCCGGGAAAAAAAGGGTTACCATTTAACTACTAATTTCCGAAGTGAAACCTATTTTATATACTTTAAGTCGCTTTAATTCATGCTACATAAATAGCAGTTTAACGCCGGTACAGTTGAGCCAAAATCTTGTTCCACCGTCCCTAGGATCGGATTGGAACCAACTGTAAATGATCTTACCTTCATTTCCAAGAAGAAAGTCTTTGTTTGTTGTTTTCTAATTAAAACTTATTATTTTTAAATTATTCTGTTAATTACCTAACAGACCGACACACATCACTCGAAATAAGGCTGAAAACATGTTGTGCCCTATGACATACCGTGTACCGTAGTAAAGCGGGAATTACGTGCGCAAGGCCATCAGCACCTCCTCAGTACCTCCGTGAACATAAAAAAGGGCACGCTTCCAGCGCATCTTAAAGTTTGTTAGTTTAATAGAAGAAATTTATTGAAAAATAGGTTAGGTGATCCATAAAAACGATAAAAAAACTTGCCTACTGCAAAGTTTCGTGTCCGACCCGCGTCAGGTAGATCACTTATTTGATTTTGTCTTCGTTATGATCAGCTGGAACGAATTTGTTGACTAGTGTCAAATCACGATATAATTTTTAACCTTGTCCAACAATTACTGATGATTGTACAACAAGTGCAGTATTTAGTACTTACACGTATTAGACACGAACATTTGCTGAGGCTGGGTGATATTGCTGGAGTGATCTGTTTGTTTTTCCAAAACACACTCTTACCTGAGGTTGCGGTGATACGGTTTGGTTGCATAAGGTATACAAGACCATTCTCCTTTTCCTGTTTCTGCCGACACATCGTTGAATTGTGGCACCATGGATAGAAGTGAAGCCAAAGTAGCTTAATAACATGCTAGTCGCGCACAGTCTCAATGAAAGCCCTTGATAACGTAAGATATATATTGAAAAAAATAAATAAAGATATTTTTAAAAAAAACATCCTTATGTACTGCCTCTCTTTCCCACCTTGCTGCCACCATTTGTGAAGTTAAGCAGACGTTACTTGGCAAATAGTAGGATGTCACTTTCAAATCGTTGAGTTGTTTCGTTAAAATATAATAATCATTGAATTCAAACTTGTGCGTGTTCGAATTGTTTCTATTTTTAGAAGCAAAGAAAACACGGCAGTTAAAATTCTGCTTTGGTACATCTTCACGTTTTGTTATTATATACCTAATTAAAGAAACGTTGATCTTATGAAAAGCATAAACCATGAACGATATGACCCAATGGTATTCTGGGTAGACAGCCTTGTTCAGCTTAGTAATATTTTTTTTTTATTAATAATCAAGATATTTTCTTTCTTTGAGTCTCAAGAGCATGATTTATGCAACCTGCCTTATAATCCTGTTTATTCTGTCAAAGACGACGATTATTTGTTTTAGGTATTTTAAAATTTTACGTGCGATTTAGGACTGGCACTAGCTACGTACACCTTTTCTCAAAGCAGGTGTTCCCCCAACAAACTTCACCATTTAGCGCTGCAAAATGGCTTGGAGGAATTTGTATAAGAAACTGGTTTGGTCTTGTGAAAATCCCAAGAAAACTTAGTGAGTGCTCACGGGATTCGTGATACTATCCTGAATAACGTAACTTGGAGGCTAAAGTAATTATTGTTTTTAAAAACGCGCGAATCTCGATATTAATTTTGTATAAGAAACTGGTTTGGTCTTGTGAAAATCCCAAGAATACTTATTGAGTGCTCACGGGATTCGTGATACTATCCTGATTAACTAGGATAACGTAACTTGGAGGCTAAAGTAATTATTATTTTTTGCAAAACTTACGTATTTCGATGTTAATTTATTTTTATAATCAAATGAGTGCATTATAGCCCGGTGAGTGGAAAGGTTTTGTAATGAAATGGCCAACTTAAATTAAATTTATAGCAGTCCTCCCTCTTCGTATAATTTTTTATACTTTACCTGAAAAAAGTCTGCATAAAAGCGGTTAGAATTACTAGTCTAAAACTGTTTTATCTTACCATATACCACAAAAAATATAAAAAGAAGCAGATTGAAATGCTAGCAATTATATTTGTTTTTTGTCAGTGTTTGTTACGTTACGATTAAACAAACCCACCAAGGTGTTATCTCAGAAATAAATATCTATTTCCAACGCCACGGTGAGGGGGATTGAAATATAGCTGTGATCTATCAAACACAAAGATCATGGAATTATTGCCATAAATAGGTAAACTGCGGCATCAGAGTATTGAGTGCATATTCTTAGTTCTAAACCTTTCGGGTTTAGCCCTTTATCAATGAAAGTCAAGTTGATAGTTAACTCCCTTTGAAGTCTTTTTTAATATTGGTACAAATTTCCTCAATAGTTAACATCTCTGTTCGGTTTGTAAGACCATATCGATCGTGTTTTAGTGAGCACTGCACGAAATGTCTTTATTAATTGGTTGAGTTTTCCCTTCTGCTTATACGCAACTAGGCGCGCTTAATTTAGATTATCCAGTCAGTTACAGTTAAAGAAACCGTCTTTTCGCTGCCGGAAAATTTATCCTTAAAAGGAACCTCTACAGGTCTACAGCCCTAAGTGTATTTTGTAATTTATAGCATTTGGTTGTGTTATTACCTTGCATTAGCATATCACAAAGTACAATTTTATAAAACGGGATTGTTTTTGACTTTTTAACGGTGTCAATAATTAATCCCAAATCCACCTGTCTGTTTAAGCTTAGAAACTCTTATCGTATGACTCTGATGAATGTTTAGTGTTTATTTTTAATATAAGTAATCGAGCCATTCTTTATGAATAAATGAGACTTGTTAACGAGATCGATACCATTGCGTGGCGTCGCAGTCGTTTACAAAAGAGCTAACAGATCAAGGACTGACGCAAATTGGTTAAACAAACGAGAAAACCAGTTTTATTTTAGACCAATAGATTTAAAGTAAATATGGCTGAGATCTCTAACCCAAGCACTGCAAGCACAGCCGTAATTATAATAACTCACGCGCAAGAGAATAATCCGCAGGCCGGCGGTAAGGGAGGTGAAGGAAAATTTTGACTTTTGTTACGGTAAAAGACGTGTATATATATTGATGGGGGACGGTAAAGACGGGCACGAAAATAAAAAAAAAATCAACCGAGACACCCTGTCGCTAAACTTATGAAAACACAATCATGATAACATTAACATGATAATGCCTGCCATCAGGATCCTTCAGGCTACAACGTAGTTTTTAAGAAAATGACTTGACATAATATGATTTTCTGATTATCGTTTTGTTTTATGTAAATCTCTCTGCGTATTAAACACTCTTTCGAGCACAGAAAACTTTTTACAGTTAATTAATCTGCGGTTTCCATTGCACTACATTTTTTCAAAAGAAGTTGTAGAAGTGTCGGAGTAAATAACTTTCCATGAATGTTGACGCAGATCCGTTGTCTCGAAACCTCGCAATCTTTAATTCATTATCGTTTCTCTGAGGGTACAAGATAGGGAGGTTCAGCTAAATTACAATTAGCAGGGCATCAGGGAAACTCTTATTTTACAAGACAATTTGATGTACAAAAAAGGGATAAAAGGTCTACGAGCTTGATTAACTAATTTCTTTAAAAAAAATGTTATGAAGTTAATATTATTTCTAGAGCTCAGTAATTTTAGTTCATGGCAAGACACTCTAACAAAAAAACGAACAAAACTCAGAGATGTGATGTGAACAAGAAATTTTTCAATAGCTCCAACTCGAAAGCTTTCATTATCATTGTAATTTGTAAGTCATTATCGTGAAAGTGAAAAGGCGGCATCAATGTTGTGGGTTTGAAAACAAAAGAAAGAATATTCCGCCTTATAGAAACTAGTTACATTACAATTCGTTTATGTCGAGGGACCTTTTCTTCTCGCGCCTTTACGTTTAACACTGAATAAAATTTTGAATAATTTGCATTCTTACTTAGGTTGTTAATAATGTATTACATAACTCTCCCGCTAACACGCTTCTAACGTTCCCAATTCAACTTTTAATTTACCACATCCGAACACAGTGAGCTGCATAAAAACGGTCTAAAAATTTGCTCTTTCCTTCAAAAAGGAATATCGCACACTTGTTTTTGGGATCATTCAAAAGAAAAAATGGGCTACAAATATATTATTATTATGACGTCATGCTCTATGCATGACGTCAGAGTAGTGACAATAAAATATGAAATGCGTAAACCAATAAGGATGGGCACAAACAATAAGTATCAATAAGTATGATATGCTTCAGTCGATAGAGTCCATATAAAAATCACCAAACGCTTGTTTCAGTTCCACCGTGATCGTTTGCAGAGCTATTACACAATGACGACCCTGACTACTAGGACGCAATATGAATCTGTTGTCCTCCGTTTCACCGACGTTTTACGTTGATCATATTTTTCAGCGCGCAAGAACCTTTTTGACTCCACTTTTCATGATCTTTTCTTTAGGATTTGTTTATGTATTCATTTTTACGTCTGATATCAACACAGGTTCGCCTATTATTGATGCATGTGGTAAAGGTTAAGTCGAGATGCTCACAATGGATTGCCTTTGCCAATTAGCCCACAAGTCTACTACTCAAGTGCGACTATGTCAGCGATGTGCTTCTACCGTCTTTCTCCCTGGAGCTATGACATCAATGGAAGATTGTGAGCTGCTCCGATCGGACGTTCTCGCCAGTCTCATAGTATTGGGGTGATTAGATTAGTACAGAGTTTAGCTTGGAGGCTGGATGTCAGGAGTGATTTCAGTAAAACATCAAGCAAGCGGTGATCCAAACAAAGATATCGAATTCGCAATAAGCACTCTTTCACCTTACCCTTATTACTTAATATCAGAAAAAAGAATCCCTATTACTCTTACCAGAATAAATAGGCAGTACTTGTTTTTGCTGCGTTATTTTTAAATGGAAAAATGCGAGTTGGGTTGTTCTTTCGGAAATATTCGGGAGACCGTGGGAAATACATTTACGACCTTCTGAAAAGTATAAGTATCTTCTTTTTGTATATCTCCGAAATTGAAGGCTGGTCGCGGAGTCAAACGTCAGACGGGTAGCTATAAGTTTTGTCTAGAAAAAGTCATACAGACCTCAGATAAGTAACTTTTTATGTATGCCTGAAGAAACTGGGGAAACCGCGGAGACTGTATCAGCTTTCTTAATGAAAGACCCTCTCCAGAGTTGCTTATGAATATATACACTGCAACTTACGGGAGCAAACTAGTGACCGCGCCCGGCGGGCGGACTGGCCGATAGAATCCGAAAAAGAACGGCGCGGGAGGGCGGGGAGCGGGGGTATAAGTTGATTTTGGGAAGAGTGTAGTGAGTGAAGTTACGAGAATGTTGAGGGTGCGCAAGAAGGAGAGGGAGAAGGAGAGTCGAAGAGGAGACAAAGGAGAGGAGACATGGAGGAGGTGTGGGAAGAGGAATAGTGGAGTGATGAACGCTAGTACTAGGAGTGACCCGATAAGGTTTAAGGTCTTCAAATTTTGGGTTTTCGTCTTGATCGCAGGGGTAAAAAAGTAGAAGGAAGCTTAAATAGCGGGCACCATTACATGGCGGCAGGATGAATCAAATGCACAATCTCCTGTTGGGCCAAAAAGGAGAGATTTACGTACGTTCAACGCACGTAAAAAGAGAGCTTTATTACTTTTTACGCCACAGTGGAAATTTGTGAACGTACGTTTTTTAACGCACGTTTTGCGTACGTAAATATTTACGCGACAGAGGAAATTCACCTTAACGCTCGTTTGTAACAATACTGATTTATCATGTTGTTTATAATGTTTATAATGTTGCGAATAGCTATCAATCACGTTAAAATAATCACACGAACTATGAGAAGTACTATTTGTTGAAAACAATCTATAATTTCTCAAAAACAATCTCTGTTTCGATTGACGGCCATGCGCAAGACAAAGCCAAAAGTAACCGAACGGTTTAAACAATTAACGTCTGATGTTATTTATTGTAGACAACTGGATCCAGATGTCTCCATCTTCAGTTTGCTTCGGGTCCAAAGATGATAGTTATGGATCCTTCACGATACCAACTCCAGGTAAAATCAACACTTTCAAGCTAACATACCTATACGGGAACATAAACTGTGCCGCCTATTCATGGTCTGGACAAAAGTCCAGATGGGGCTGTAATGGTGCTATAGGAGTGCATATCACTTATACCAATAAAAGTCGCCTTCTGCCTGCAAATAGCAGTTATATGACTGGAGGAGACAACTGCGATCTGAATGAGTATTACTACTTCCCGTGGGCTATAACCGAAGGGGAAGAACTTTGCTTCGATGAATTCTCTTCCCCTTTGTCAATGTCAGTTGGCGAGCAATTCCAAGTCTGGTTTATTGAGGACTTAAAAGAATGTGGCAGTGAATGGGATAACACTGACGAACAGACATGCGCTGAGGTGTACGGTTTCTATGCGGAGTGACTTGTAGTCGTTATGTTGTGGTTTCTTTTTTACTCTTGGTACAACTTGGTACTTTACTTTGTTTTATATTCATTTTAATTTTTAACATGAACTAGAGCAAATGAAAGTACCAAATTGTACCAAAGGTAAAATTAAACCACATCAGATATATAGTCT
Source organism: Oculina patagonica (assembly GCF_052425735.1). Lineage (NCBI taxonomy): Eukaryota > Metazoa > Cnidaria > Anthozoa > Scleractinia > Oculinidae > Oculina > Oculina patagonica. Next base: position 7,848,279 of record NC_135766.1, read on the forward strand.
ATGTTTGCACTTGTCAGTAGAAACTCTGTTGATACCTCTACTTTGTTCTGGTACAATTTGTGTGTAAGAGTACAGCTGTGATTAGCTACATTTACGATATACCAACAGCAACTTACGTAGACGTTTGGCATTTCTACGCTTTTCCAAGTAGAGTGCAAGACAGGAAAACATTCCAAGCTGGAACCTAGTATATACTTTTCACCTGAAGACAACAAAGACCATATTGATTAACGGCTGCCCCGAGCTCGAGGCCCCTTGCAAATGCGGAAACATTGTTGCGGAAAGAAAGTTCCCTGATGCGTAAACAGGAAAACATTTTCTACGAAAGTAAAATTCTGAAACATTTTTTGTTTCTCAGGAGCAAAATTCGCTACCGCAACAAATGTTACTTGTGCGAACATTAAGGGAAAACATGTATCCATAACGATGCTCCCATTTTCAGGGCAGCCTAGTGTAGTTAATAATGAATGTGGTCTAGATCTACACTCACATATTTTACACGGTTAAAACTCTCAATTTATGAGTAGCTATTGGAAGCCTTTGTGTTTACAGTAATTGTGTTGAACAGCTTTTAAGAACCTGTTCTTTATGGAGAAGAAGACTTTTCACCTGCGACTCTCACTCGATAACCTAGTTACCAACAGGTGATTTGCTTTCCCCTGACTCATAACATGGAGTTGAAGGTGAATACTGCAATTATATCTTCTCAAGGAGGAAGACTGTCACTACGATATTAGTACTGTTTCAGTGGACTACATTAGATAGGAACTACAAAACACGCTCTTCAACATGACAGTGAATCGATTTTCCCTTGTCTGTCCTAAAGAAATGAATTTAAGTCATATACTGTGCAATCCGCCAGTTCTCCATCCTTTTATTTATATATGGATAATATTTCTAGCTCTCCGGCTTCCAAATACTGTGTTGGTTTAATTATTTTGAATCGTTGCAAATCAATACTAGTTGGAGATCGACTCTTTTATCATGTACCTGTAAAGCTATTAGACTTTTTGTTGTGTTTGAGAAACAGAACCAAAAGCAGTATAAAATCGCATAGTCCCTTTAATCACCGTGACGTGAAAACACATTGGCAATAATCCAGATGCAGGTTAAAAGGTTTCAATATCCTGTATGACTGCATATTAACAGAAGTCCAAGAGTACGTTAGAAGACATAAAACAACTAAAGTTATAAGATTCAATTCAAGATGCACCAGCAAATTTACATACGTGCCAAGTAGGTAAATAAAAGTTGAAACGTAATTAAGAAACATCCTTGATTAATGTTTTATGGTTTAGCCTGATCTAGCCGTTAAGTAGAATGTCCTATTAGTAATAGTTCAAATGTAGAAACATCGTTGATTTGTGTTCCAAGGTTTGACTCCTGGATTAGAGTGATTTTCTATTTAGTGTCGTAAAACCAAAACTAAAGTAAGCACAAAGGACACAGACAATCCAGTGAACCAATCAAAACTCGAAGCAAATATATATCTAGCCGCGTGGGTGAGCCCGTTAAAGTGAGTCGTGATTGGTTTCGGATTTACTTCTGATTGGTCAAGAAAGTGGTGTAAGTTTATTAAAACCAATCACTAAGCGTAAATATGCAAAACCAAAGCAAACACGAATTACTTTCTACACCCAAGTGAAAACCGCTCTATCATATCATGTGAGTCTTTTTATTGGATTCTAGATTTGCATGAGAGATGAACTGCAGTTGGTTAGCCCCCGCCGGTTTAAGAGAAGTGTAAAAGAGGCCAGTTATATCTGAGCCCACAAAACCACCCTGAAAGCAGCGGAGGGACATAAAAATTTTACATTCCTGAGACAAAAAGTTTAAATTTGTCTACACCATGTTATTATTTCTCCAATCAACAATAGCAACTTTTGTCTCTATAGTTTATGCCATTAATTTGTACAAGAAATGAATAACATTACCGCCTTGTTCATTTCTGCATTTAATCTTAAAATATTTAACTTAACTTATAGTTGTGAGGTTATATTTAATAATAATAATAATAATAATAATTATTATTATTATTATTATTATTATTATTATTATTATTATTATTATGCTTGCACTAGGTGAGAGTACACTGAGTGGCACCCAAGGAGCAAATTAATTTTGCCCGAATTCTGATCAAAAGCCATAATAGCCAGGGACACAGGGAGGGAGTACGAGTGGAAATAAACTAGCTGTATTGTTATGACTTCCCAGGTAATTCACTGCTTTAAGAATATAAAACACTTCCTTCTCTACACACAAACTAGAACATGTTTCCCATGTAGCGACACAAGAAATCCATCTTTCTCAGCCAGCAAGAAGCCCCCTGCGGAATACCTATATTACAGAAAATTGCCTTTGGGTGCCCTTGTACACTCAAACAATAAATTACTTATTATTACCAAATGACTAAGTTGTAGCTATGTAAATACAATAATAATGTTACAGTGGCACTCATGGTCAGTGGTCACACCAGGGTTCAAGTTTTAGGTGCCTCACCTGTTAAGTGAAGTCGTCAGCTCTCTAAATTCTCGGCGTTCTGAAGACGTGACGGCGGCTTATTGGACACTCCAAACAAAAAGAGGAATAGCATTTGCACGAGTAAGAAAAATATTGTAGTGCACGTTTCGGCTGCCTGAAGGTTTTAAAGAATTAAAAAAATGAACAACAAGATTTGCTGTAAAAGAGACGTGTTATTTTCATTTAACCTGCAGAGAACTTGTTAAAGGTTGAATGCCCTTTTGTTTGGAATTTTATCATTGCTGTTTTTGTATGCATGTAAGCTTTTTCACGTTGCATTTCTTCAAATATCAGTCAACCATTTTAAAAACGCAAATTTCTATCCGAAATTGAGCGACCCCCCAACCTCCGAGTTCTTATTTTCGAAATTTACGGTATGTGTGTGGTCAAAATGTCTGTCAACCGACGGGAGGTTTCTGTTGTGAATATTCGACTGCATTTTATTTAATTACGAAAAAAGTGTACACATTCTTTTAGATATAGATAAAGTTTAAGCACATTTTGTGATACTGTAGAATTTCTAGTGTACCAAACCCCTGCTATAAGAATCGGATAACTCTAGCAATTTGTGATGGTATCCGCATCTGCAGTTCATGTCAGCTTGAGTTACCAGGTTCAGTAACACATACCTAGAGAAACATTTTCATCTTTGTAACATCATCCCGGCATGATCACTTGGAAACCTGTTTTCATGCACAGGAAGTAATACAGAGCTACTAACAGTCAACCAATCCTAACAGGGGCCATTACCTTTGAAATTCTACAGTTACTGACGATTGCCACAAATGTTAAAACAAAATTTTAAAAAATCATTTTTACTAACAATTGTAATGTTTTTAGTCTGTGTGCAATGGCGTTTCGAGGAACATCAATAAAGGTCCTTCCTTTTTTCCGCTATGTTGTGTGCTGATTTTATTGTAGCTTATATGTGAATGAGTCAATGTTTAAGGCACTTGAAAAAGCAGCATTTTCAAATTCCAATTTGACCAGGATAGAGGACCCGCATGAAAACCAGCTAGAGCTGATGTGGCTTCCTCTCTAATATTTATTTTCTCTTGTTTGTTTGCACTCCACCCCTCCAAACCGCTTTACCCAGAAATTGTAATCAATTTCAAATTCAATTTACTCATGTAATGTTGGCTCTGATCTCTGAAATGAAATTATCACAAATATAGCAACTTTGTTGAGGTGAGTTTGTGACAAACAAATTGACACTACAGTTCTGACCGCTATAACGTGACTGAAACTGCGACTCGGCGCTATGACTGCATTATTGTGATTTAAACAAAACGTGTCACGCAGTGAATCATGTACCTAATTCGTAAATATTAGTTTTAAATTAATTGGAGTGCTCAAAATACTGTAATTTTCTCTGTTAGAGAAACACCAAAAGAGTTATAGTTATCCAAAATAAACTAGGATCTGAGGATGAAAATGGACTGTTTAAGGTTTAATTTCAAAATGCCATTTTAACCAACCAAACACTAAAACTATCCATTATTGAGTGAAGTTAAATAGAATTTTTGCTTTCCGAGCCTTAAAGCGCGAATTACAGCAAAAAAAATACAAAAAGCACAGTCCTGTCAGTTTTGTTGAACTTACCGAGATATTTAAGCCATCATGACGTCTTTATACTCCCCTTCTCAGCTCTACATCATACCGTTATCTTAAAGGTCCTAAAAGGCCTAAGTCCCATCGAAAGGATTCTGCAAGGAGACACAAATGGACTAAAAGAACAGCGAGTCCGAATAGCCAACGTAACTCTGAAGAAATTGTGAAATGCCTGGTCCCGAATGTGTGCTAACAATACAGAAATCTTGGTAGTTTTATTTCTGTAAATATCATGCCCTCTCTAGAATTTATTGTCTTTTGTGTGTGTCCTTTGCTTGCTAGAAGGCTTATTCGATTCCTAAATAAATCGTGATGTTTTCAAATTATCAGTGTGGATATAATAGTTTTGACACTGCCCTTCGCCGGTTTATTTAGGAACCACTTCTATCCTGAAGGCGTAGTTTTCCTAAAATATAAATTAATGCATCAAAATTGTACGGATACTCTGCACTTTTAAGGGTACTTCGTGAAACTTATTTGGTGCGTTAGAGGTTGATTATATCTGAATTTTTTGCACACCCCTTCATACAGTATGCAGAGATAGTTTACTTATTTAGTCCACGTTATTCCTTTGAGTCAAAAACTGCAATTTGTATACGAGCAATTGGTAGTATTGTGGTTCACTTCCTTACAATATCAGCAAAAGCCCTCCCACTTTGAAAAAAGGAAGCACTGAAAATGACCGAAGGAGTATGGCAATTCGCATCTATGCATCTGTCGCTTCCCTTGGATCAATTAAATCCTAGCAAGCTTTCTTGTTTGGTGTTTCGCGCAAGTAGCTAGCGCCTGGGGGAATCCTGCGAGTTACGAGCTGGCGCCCCGGTGGACTGCTTTCCCTACGTTCGTGTACATTTCAGACATTTTGATGACTGAACACCAGGCAAAGAAGGAAGTAGAAAGAACCAGAAGGGGCAAAGAAAAGCCATACATATTCGCACCTTCGCAGGTCGCCACATCATCAAGTTAACAGCTATACTTGTGAGCTGCGAGGGATTCAACTGAGTTTCAATGCAAGCCGGTCTACAGTCCACAACGAAACAATGGCTGCAGTCTATAGTTATCTTTATGTTCCATCGGTGGAATATCTAAACTCAAAGCTTGATTTTGCCGTACTAAGGTGCTTTCGGAAGACTAACCAGTTCCTTTGTCAAGTGCTCACAGCGTTCTTCTAAATCCTTGTCACGTAACAAAGGATATCAGTCTTGCCTTACCTTGCAAAGCTTCCGTAACGAACCAGATAGAGCAAACAAAATATCACTATTAAATGTTCTGTAGTCAATTCAAAACCAGTTAACAAATTTCGTTCAAGCACAACGGTATAGAGGAGAAAAGCATGGCAAATGTAAAACACGCGTTTTAACAAGCAAAATCATTGCTCGATGGTTATCGCAACGCACAATTAAAAAAAAAAAACATTACTCTGAAAACCCGCACAGATGTGGATTACAATGATGCTAACATTTCGTCTTTGGACGAAGGATCATGTAACATCACTTTGTGTCAATTGAACACATATTTCGCACTAAAACTGTACCGAAAGGACAATCCTATTTTCAATGTTCCTCATCTTGGCTTTAGAAGATTAACAAGCACTAGCTCGCTATCGGTTACCTTCTTACTAATTTTAGTAGCAATGATATTTCTTATTTTCCACCGATTTTCAGTTGTCCGACTCAAGTTCGAAGCATTACGTAGTTACAGTAGTGTAGCAGCTCTCGTGGGCTTGTAATTCTCTTGGTCTTCTCTGAAGATGTATGTTGTAACATACGAAACGTTAAGTTCTTGAATCAAAGTTTTTTTCCGACATGCGTTGTCTAGTCATGTTTGTCACCGCAGTGTGTTTTTTATTTTTATTGAAGTTAAAATGGCCTAAGAACAGGAATGTCTATGAAATTATTCCTGTTGTTTGTTCTATTGTTCTCTTGAAGGGTAGCGACCCATTCATTTGAAACAGTGAGACATGTCTCACAAGTTTTCGACTTGCAGTACGTACACGAATAATATATACGAACCGACAACGTCGCTCATACGTACGTATATACTTCAGTTATTTCTCTTTAGGTAAAGTTCCATTTCAGTCAGCAATGAAAAGTACATAGATATTGAATTTACGTTTATTTCGGCGATTGAACCAAAAAACGTTTAAAACAAGCTGTTCTTTTCTTGCATCCTCACCAGTTTCCCTTCCTTCTCGCACTCATAGCTCAGCTGTGTTATAAGGAAACAGACTACGTACATTCTCCAAATTAATAATAAAGTATTTTTCGTTTGTCTCACGACGTAGTCACGTGTGATGGAGATCGCGACGTTTCGACTGCACACTGCTAGTCTTCATCAGGCGATAAAGTCGATTGGTTGTGCGTGAACTTATAAAGCACGCTGCTGCGCTGTGATTGTTTGGTTTTCAACAGCTGTGATTGGCGCATTTCGATCCTCGCTGTTTCTGTGTCCTGTTGTTCCCTCAGCGGTCCGCTGTCGCACAGTTCTCCGGTTGTTGTGTTTTTTGATCGTGGGATCCATGCCTCAGGAATTTCAATTCCATTATCCCTGTTGATATTATTAGGGTGAAGCAAATCACAAACAAATCACCTCTCAATTCGAAAGTCGCCTATCAGATTGCATTACCGCTTACCGCAAATCTCATAGCTGCGAGACAACCCTTGTCTCCTTGGTGGAACAATGGAAACTTGCGAGGGACGGGCACCAATGTGTAGCTGTATTATCTACGGATATGTCAAAAGCATTTGACTCACTCCACCCGCGACTCATGCTTAACAAGTTAAGAGCCTATGGTTTTGAGGAAAACACCGCCAATCTTCTACGCTCGTATCTCTCCAACCGACAAAACAGAATCAGAATGGGATCTCAGACAAGTTCTTGGCAAGTGGTAAACAGAGGATGCCCAGAAGGATCTGCGTTAGGGCCACTTCTTTGGAACATCTACCAGAACGACCTGGCCTATGAAATTAAATCGAACCTTTCTATGTACGCGGATGACCATCAGATTTACGAAACAGGAAAGGATCTCGCAAACGTAAAGTCATCACTTAGCAGGAATGCAGATAAGGCTTCTAAATGGTATATGAAGACAACATGCTCAAGGGTAACTATAGTAAATACAAAACCATGGCAGTGCAGAACAAAAGAGAGATAACAGATCTGACCATGAGTGTTCAAGGAAGCGAAATCGAGTCGACAGAGAAGCTGAACCTTTTAGGAGTGACGATAGATTGTAAGCTAAACTTTAACCACCATATCAACAACGTGTGTAAGAAAGCAAGTCAAAGGATTGGAGTCCTTATGAGACTGAAAAACCTGATACCAACAGAAGCAAAGCTGCAACTATATAAAGCTGCCATTTTACCACACCTAACTTACTGTCACCTCACCTGGCACTTCTGCAAGGCTAGCGATAGGAGAAAGCTTGAACGCGTACAAGAAAGAGGACTTAGGGCAGTATTTAAGGATAAACAATCTTGCTATGAGAAACTACTGACAAAAGCAGACATACCATCGTTGTACAACAGGCGATTACAGGACATTGCCATCTTTATGTATAAAATTAAGCATAAATTGCTGCCCCAGAGACTCTGTAATCTTTTCGAATTAGACAGTGGCTTATATAATTTTAGAAAACGAGAATTTGTTCAACCCCGATTCTCTTCGGTAACATATGGCAAACACTCTCTTCGTTACCTAGGGCCCAAACTTTGGAATGCTTTCACTCTTAGACTAAGAAATTTACCCTATTTGAAGCAATTTAAATGCGCAATACGTGGTCGGGACCTCACTGCGCTGGCTGCTAATGTCAGTGACTGTCGGGGCTGCAACCTATGCCAAGAATGACTGGCCGCCAATATTACATGACATAATTTTTATTTTTAACATAATTTTAATTTTTATATTTTAATATAGTTAAAGAAACAAAATTTTAATATATTTGTACAGTGTTGTTTTTTAGCTTAGTTAATAGTTGTAATTAGGTTTTTTTTTAAATGTATATAAATATTTTCTATTTTATATATATTAATTACGTTTTTAGTTAGGCAGGTTAGGTGTCCACAATTAGTAGAGGGGACTTTTCCCCTCAGCAACTGCAGTTTGACACGATAATAAAGTATTATTATTAAATTATTATTATTATTATTATTATTATTATTATTATTATTATTATTATTATTTTTATTATTATTATTATTACTTATGTGAATTGCCTCTTTGACCCTGCGTTTGTACCAGTGTGGGTCGCGATCAATAAACTTCGTCTTCTTCCTCATTCCAAAGCGGGTATAGGTAGTGTCCGGTGTTGTTGGTGTGTTCTGCAACGGCGGAGGTCTTGGTACGGACGAGTCGGATGTCCCGGTCGTGCTCTTTGATCCTGTCTTGCATAGGTCTCCCCGTCTCACCGATGTAAACTTTTGCCACATTCACAGGGAATCCTGTAAACAACGCCATCTTGCTTAGTGGAATCAACAGCGTCTTTCGGCCGTACTAGGTGTGGCCGTAGTGTGGTTTCCGACTTGAAAACAGCCAGCACGCCTTGTTGTTGTAGGCAGCGGCGAAGTTGTTCGGTAAGACCTTTGACGTAGGGGCAAAACCGCAGTGGATTTAAACTCGGTCGCGGGTTCAGCATTGATGCTCGGTTTTCTGGTCTTGGTGATCTTCTGCAAGAAAGAAAAAGGATAACCATTAGATACAAGAACAGTATAGTATTTTGCTTACCAAAGCCTTCAAGAATACTGTTATTGGACATTAAAGAGCAGATCATTTACAAATTCTACATAGGGGGGTTTGGGGGGGTTTATTTCTTGAACAAAAGTTAAGAACCTAATTAAGAACCCAGTAAGCCTAATTTTACACTAAATACCATTTATATAAGAACCTGTTTAGGCTAACTTGAAAAAACCTAGGTTCTTATACGCGGGTTTTTACTGTACAACAAATTGTGCCATTGTGAGACAACTCTCTACCGGCATCAATTTTAGCAAACGACTTTGACTGTTCGTTTCTCTTTTAAAACAAGAACAGTAATTATTTTTCGTTTATTTTTGGCCAGTTTTGAGATGTACAGAAAATACAATAACAAAACTTGGAATGATGTGAAACGATCATGTGTCATTTTGAGTAATAAGCTTATTTTTTTATCCGTAAATTGTCACTTTTTTAACCTGCGAGCTTTCAGTGAACTGTCAGCCAACCTGAGCTACATCCTAGCATTAACAGCTTACGTCTTTCCGAGAAATCTTTAAAATATAGTTCGCTGCTTTGCACTCCGAGGTCAGCTTGGGTCACCGCCGCGCAAACAAACTAAGAATCTCTGTTGCAACTACAAAAGGAAGAAGAGTCTTAGTTACTGCTAATTGCTTTTTTGTTTTCGAAAGGAAACTTCGTTTGTTTAGCTTTGAGATTTACAAATCTGTCTCAGAAATTTCTAATGTTTCCGCAGTAATAATCCATTCAATCCCGAAAGAAAAGAGTTTTCTTGAATTGATGCACGAGCGCGCGAGTCAATTAAGTTCTTGCACCCATTTGAACTTTCGTGCGAGTTTTGAAAGTTGGAAAATTAATCGTGAGTTTCGAAAAAATATTGAACGATATGTTTGTCTGTTAGATTGAGTTTGAATCTATTTATTCCTAACAAGCTTCATCAGTGAGGGCTCCTCTATGCCATGCACATTTAGATACTACACTAGAATCCTGCCAAGGGTTCAGAAAGAACGAGCTTTCCACCAAATACAACCTGTTATAGGGTACAGTAGGTAATAAATGTAAATTCGTAATAATTTGGAGAATCGTATAACCGGCCGCCTCACCACCAGCGTATACAGGAAGCCCACGCACACTGATCAATACTTAGAGTATGATTCACATCACCCTCAATCAGTCAAACGCGGTATTGTTAGGTGTCTTTACGAGCGTGCTAAACGCCTCGTAACAAAACCATCTGTTATCTCCAAGGAGAAAAAAAAACATCTTTCATCTATTTTAATCTGATTCCGTTAAAATCAAAACTATACTGTAACCTTCACTATAATTCCCAATAAATCTTGAGAACTATGCTGTAACTATAATGTGTACAGACTGTGTTATAAATATATTTTTGAGAAGATTTTTTAATTCTATATTTTTGAGTAGATTATTTTTTCTTTTTTGAAAATAAGAACCTGTTGTAGAATTTTAGCCTAAAATGGTTCTTATGTGAAGGGTGCTTAAAAATGAAATTTTAGCCTAACAGGTTCTTAAATGTTAGGTTCTTATACGCGGGTTTTTACTGTATGTCACTTTCAGAGTTGCCTGTAGTTCTGTGTTTAGGTTCTTTTAAACGCAGTCATAGATGTTTAAAGAAGGCAGTCAGTCGATGATGAAATCTTCCAGTGTCTTTGCAGTTTGAGTTGGTTAAATGTTGCCATATATCAGAAGCTGAACACTTCTCGAGTTAGCACTCCACTCAGTCGTTTCGCATGGTCCATCCTCGCTACCCGGCTTACAGTTTATAGTCGCCCTTCATCGACCTTCCTTCAAGTCTGAATGGCTTTTGTAACCTCAAAGTTTATGAAAATGGTCTATTAAATGGAGGAAAATTACACTGAGACGTTGGACGATGCACTTTAGCAATTCCTTGTCAGTTTCATCTACATTCGACAGTGTAGCTAGTAAATGAAGGATTTTTCTCGGAATTTCTGAACCTTGCCAAGCCATCTGAAGAAATAACGTTGCGTTTCATCACGGCGGGTTCATAAATTTTTAGGCGCCGACGGCAGTATCTCCAACTTAAGAAAGTCGCTTTTTAAACGCTTTCCTGCGTGCTCTACTCTGTCCTGTATGTGTTACGAGGTTAAAACTTCTGTCAATAAGTTGAGGCTTTCTTTCGCTACACTGATCGTTCCAATCTTAGGAAATTAACGACCAAAAATGGCAATTTCACTGAAGTCGACAACATAACATGCACTGAAGAACTTTTTAGGAGGGCGAAAATAAACTAGAACAGTATAATTCTAGACTGAGACTATTCTAATCAAATTGTTCCGCAAAAGAAATGTAAAATCATGCAAACAAAAGGGACATTTATCTTCGGATATTTTCTGAAAAAAGTCATTTTACAATAACAACGCCGTTGTGTTCATTAGTCAAGTAGTTAGAACGGATCCTGGATATCGTTGCAAAAACAAACCAGCATCTTGATTATATCAGTTCGACTCCATCTTTGACCAGTGCGTAGGCGTTTAACAAATGATCCATTTATTTTGCAAAATATTAATTTCACCAGTCCCATCGATGCTAAACGAGAAGCTTTCCTGCCTGACGGCTCAGACTAGCAACAGGCTGCGAAGAGATCCAAAGATACGCAGTCACAACAAATCACCATCAAAGACTTGTGCTCATCTTTGACCTCTCTTAAAAGCGATTTCATGCAAGAAATAGCAAAAGGTTTCTGTCGGGTTTTGTCAATGGCCGTTTTTATACTAGAGACGAGTTACCCGTCTAGACGAGCTTCGGCAAAAAAATTTGTTGCTCGTCTGGTTATGCGTCTCTAGTATAAAGACGGGCACAAGACGCGTTACGCGTCTAGACGAGCTTCCTTTCGTTATCCGTCTTTCAAGACGCATTTCAAAAAGTAGCTCGTCTTGACGGGTAACGCGTCTTGTGCCCGTCTTTATACTAGAGATGCATAACCAGACGAGCAACATAATTTTTGTCGAAGCTCGTCTTGACGGGTAACTCGTCTCTAGTATAAAAACGGCCAATGACAAAAACTAGACACATCAAAACAGCTAAAAAATCATTCGGCTGCACGTGTCATTTGCCTGCACGTGTTACTGCACTTCGTTTGACTGCTAAAAACGTGCGACAAGTACACGTGCAGCCCTCTGCCGCGTGCATTTTGTTGATCGTAACCATTTTGATGGTGTATCGTGACATGGTTTGGTAAGGAGATGTTAGAGGTCGATATCATTTTGGTTAAGATGAGTCTTATAGATTATAGAAGGAAAATAATAGCGTTTCAAAAGAACAAAAGCTTGCTCTGAAACGTTTAAAACACCCGAAATTGTCTAATTTAGAAAGGTAGAGATTATATCACTTTTGTCTAGCTTTTCTGGCTTATCGATTATGGCCAGACATGTTATCTTTTTGCTGCCTGCCGTTGCGCGCTCGAGATGAACTAAATCACGCAATCTGGATGAGCAATCTTCAAAAGCGTTACGTTACCTTTTTTTCTTGTTTTCTTGCTCATAAACGACATGATCTATTAGCTATGGAAGGGGGGTCGGGGGCTAATGTTAAACCACCAATCTGATCCATTAACAGTCGAACCCCTTTAAAACGGAGGCTAAAGGGACTGGGAAAAGGGACCGTGTTATGGAGGAAGTGTCTGTATTACAGAGGTAGAGATTATATGAATTTTTGTCTCTGTTAGACTAGGTTAACTGCCCGTAATAGGAAGGTGTCGGAGTCCGTATTATAGAGGTGTCTGCAAGGCCAGGAGTCCGTAAGGGTAGGAGAGGTTCGACTGTACCGTTTGATGCCTGTCTTGGCAGCAAATCACGCGTGCGTTAATATGTTGTCAGTAGCACGCCCTACTGCTTTGGCGAAGTGTTGAAAATGTGCTAGCCGGTTGAAAAAAGTGCGCAATCACTGGAAGAACAAATGGGAATGAAACCGAAATGTGAATGATTGCTTCATTTAACCGTTTGTTGATGTTTGCGTCCACGTTACCAGTCACCCAAATGGAACAACCCTTTGCGGGCAATTACGTACGTACTGAGCTAGCCTGCAAGCTCGAGGGAACATGACTGAAGTGACAAGTGTTTTAAACTGCCAATGCGGCCGCTCAATTTAAACGTTAATTGAAAAAACATGGATGGCTATCTTTTTCGAAAATAGACCACTGGCGTAAAAGAATCTAGAACAAATTTTGTAACCAACTGAAGCCAAAAAGTCAGTTTTACTATCGGCTCCACTATACTGTATATACTCTAGAGATCCCATCCTTGGTGTCAAAGTATGATTAAACTCGTTTTTTGACTGCCAAACCAAAACCGCTGAAAACTGCTCAAAATTTAGGAACCAAACTAACCAATAAAAAATATAAAGTTACTCGATAGATCCGCAACTTCAGAAACTTTGTTGCGTTTTCAAATTTTGTTGTAGAACTATCGTTTGTATTCTTCAATTTTGCTGGTTTATTAACTAAAATAGTCGCCATGCGTTGTTCTAAATTGACATTTTGACTGGTTAATTTTGTTCTAAGTGTTCCAAGGAATAGTCGATAGTGATGACAGGACCCCGATAACTTTCGGTGAATTCGCTAGGACTCATGTTATTTTCTGATTAGCTAAACGAATATTCTCTGAAAACGGCACTTGGTTTCGCAACTTTCTGGTGAGTCTCTTGAATAAGATCAACTCAAACCGTTGGTTGATCAGGTGGAAACACTGGGACTAGCTTCCTATAAAGCATCACCAAAACCTGTCGCACCTTAATCTACACAAAAGAATTAAAGTATTTTATTTTTGCCTTTCTCCTACTAGGGTGAGCTATGATTGCAAACGTGACTGAAATGCGAACGAAGATCTGGAGGCTAAAATATTAAGAGCAACCTCATCGAGCATTGGACACAATCTTGAGGAATGTAATTGCTAAATCGGTCAATATGTGATTTTTTTCAAACTCCACTTCGTAGTCATCTTTGAATTTGCGAAACTTTTACGAGGAAACAAAAGAATTCGTCCTTGTACCATGCAAAAATGTTCTTTTTTGTACCATTACGTTTTACATAGCGGCATTTTACAACCCGCTTTAGCACGCTGTTGTGACTAATTAAACAAAGGCACGTAATTCGTGCAAAGGCTCAGAGCTGTACAGCCGAACGCTTTGTGGGTGTACGAAATCCCAGCGACGGGAGACACTCATGATCACTTCGTTTGGCACTGAACAATACAATTACAAGTAAAAGTACTAAATTAGAATGAAAACTTGATTTTAGATTGTCCCTTAGCTCGTTAAGATCTTCCAAGTTTCAGTCTTGTTAGACTGCAGAAGAGGCAATTTAGTGGTGAAGAGCTCCGAACGAGAACACGAACGCGAAGCGGGAGGGCTAGCGCGTTTTTTGCTCCACGCTCTGGCTCGCTTAACTGCCTGTTCTGCAGGCTAAAATCTCAAAGACCACAAATACTTCCTACAGAACAGAGACACCTTCCTTATAGAATACAGCGCAAGCTATAATTGGCTTTCATTGCTTTGAAAGCTAAACTTTACCACTGCCGCATGCTTAGTTTACTTTTCGTTCACACACATCCGGAAGAGAGTTTAAACCTGGAGCAACCGCAACTGAACATGCACTCCAATGTCGTGACGTCACGATGTGGATTGTTTGTTGCGCCTGGATTTATCCAACTATCGCTAAATGCCTAGCCTATATATTAATATAAATAAATCCTTCCTGGGAAGGGTAGAATCCTCAAAAATGACCTGGCTTCCAATGCGTGGCTTAATGGCTCAGATGGTAAAGCATCGCACCGGTATCACAGAGGTTACGGGTTTACATCCTTTTGAAGCCCTGAATTTTTAAGCCTTTTTTCCCCAATTGCTTAAATTGGTGGCCTCGGATCAGGATTTTGTCACTGCTTGTTTCTTTTTGCTTCGCCAAATAATGCATTCTGTCAAGACCGTATTCGTAATCCCGTTACATACATTGGGCTGAAACTAGCTTCCAGCCCTTGGAGGCTAATGCTGGGAATCTTTTTAAATCCAAATGACATTCGGCTGAATTAGCCTCCATTGAAAGCTATTTCTAGTCCGATACCGAGAATTAAAATATGTTCTTTTAGCATGTTACAAAAAAATAGCGCCCCCAAAATAATCTGTATTCCTTTTGTCAGGGACTATAAATAAGTTGGACGTTCATTTTTTTCCAATCGTTCGCTTCGCAGCCGGGGAAGACTAATCATGGAACCACCATCTTGAACATTGTGGAAAGAGGACAAAAGCTCTGAGAGACCAAGATGAAGGGTAGCCTTCTTTTGGCTCGTCACGCAACCTTCTCTCTCTAATAAATAACGGCCTGTGTAGGAGGCTGCGGGGGGGGGGGGGGGGGGGTCGTTCTGGCTTCGGTTAGTAGCTATCTGGAAGGCTAACTGAGCTCAATGCAAACAGTCCTATCAAAAGGCTAAGGCAAACAGGGTGTTTGCATCAAGAGAATATATGACCACAAATTCCCATACAGAAATTATGTGGATAAGATTGGCATTAAAGAGTCAACTTACTTTTGTCAACATAAAAATGACATCTCATTTGATCTAACATTAGAAAAGTCGTGGGCTCATAACGATTTATTAGATCATATACACACATCATATTATATTTCTTTCATTTTATTTACAGTAAATTCATGTTAATATTAACAATAACGACTTCCAGGATAAAGCTGCTAACAATAATGAATAACGTATACGCATATCCAGGAGTGAAAGCAAGTACTGTTTAATTAGCACTTCATATTCGACTGAGATGTCGTTTTGTTTTACTTCATCATATTTAACAGAATCATGGTCTTTCGCAGATCTTTAATCAATGAGGACACTTTGTGATGTTATATAAAGGGTCACTTTTTTTTTTTTGTTTTTTTTTTTTTTTTTTTTTTTTTTTTTTTTTTTTTTTTTAATTTTTTTCCAAAGCCTGTCCGCTACAACAGAGCGTTTTCATATGACGTCACGGCAGCCATATTGGTGTTCTAAAACAAAGAAATGGCGCCAATGCTGGTGTACGAAGCCATTCCTCCGGGAATTAAACTCTATTTTAATGCAAAAATAATCTTTTGTTTTAGTAAACCAATATGGCTGCTGGTCACGTGAGTGCAAACGCTCTATTAGTTCAATAGGCTTCACTCTGTGTTTGTGGTTGTGTTGAATGATAAGTCTAACAGTCATATTTATGGTCCTTCTAGCGAACAGGAAGAATAGTTTGGAGTTAAGTGCATAAAACACTGAAACTCCAAACCAATTCCCTGAAGCAGACTGTGCTTCTCCTTCCTCCAACGAACGCTGATAAATCCGGTTCAAACTGTCATCTACCGCAAGTAGAAAGTACACTGCAGATTTCTGTAGCACTGCACCGATAATGCGAGATTTGCTACATTTGCTACAACAGTTTGATAGAGACGATCAACAGGATCAAATCCTGGTCTTGCTATCGGATAGACGTTGTTGTCTTCTTTCTTCTTTCCACTGACGAGTAAGCATATACCGTACGCGTATTTTTCCGATTAAGCGCCCAACCTCGAAAAAGCACCCACCTCGAATAAGCGCCCAACCTGTAGGTAGGAAAAGTTAGTAAGCGCCCACCTCGAATAAGCGCCCAACCTGTAGGTAGGAAAAGTTAGTAAGCGCCCAGCCTCGAATAAGCGCCCACCCCCACCCCCTCCCCACCCCCTAAAATGAGGGCACAAGAGGAATTTTGATAATTGTTGAAGTTGAGATTAAAATTGACAAAGTACTACTAAGAGACTATCCCGAAGACCAAGTTTTTTTTAGTTTTTTTTTTACTGAAACTTTCAATGAACATTTACAATTCAGCTTTCGTACACCTTCACGTCTAGTTATTGTACATTGTTTTCTTGAAAAATAAACGTTCTACTTGCTAAAAGTGGTGAAAATTTAATAAGCGCCCAGCCTCAATAAGCACCCACCCTCAAGGTCCAAAAATTTTAATAAGCGCCCAGGGCGCTTAATCGAATAAATACGGTAATAACAACAGGGCCCTGGACCCTTGACCATAGCAGCTGTACTACATTTGTGGAATATTGGAGTCCTGACTACTAACTGTACTGGATATTGCTAACTACGCCTTGCTACAGCTGTCCACGACCACTAGTTCAATTACTCTGCGTATGTCGCTGTGTTGAACTGATAAGTTCGTGGTCTCTTCTATAGCAAACAGGAAATCAGGTTTGGAGTCCAGTGAATAAATCACTGGAACTCCAAACCTAATTCCCTACTCGCAGGCTGTGGTCCTTCTTCCTCCAACGAAAGATCAATCTGGTTGAATCTGTCATCTACTGCTACTTAAAAGGACGCTACATCAACAGTCTCTCGTTTTTCTCGTTGTGATAAATGATGACTCTAACGGCCATATTGATTATCTTTCTAGCGAACAGGGAATATGGTTTGGAGTTCAGTGCACAAAACACTAAAACTCCAAACCAGATAACCTGCCGCAGGCTGTGGTCCAACTTCTTCTACAAGCAACTAACACCGACAAATCCGGTTGAATATGCTCTCTAGAGCTTAGAATTATTTTTTTTTCTAAATCCGATGGCTACAGCTGTCCACAACCACTAGTTCAGTTACTCTGCGTATGTCGTTGTGTTAAATGATAAGTCTAACGGCCATTGATGGTCTCTCCTATAGCAAACAGAAAATCATGTTTGGAGTCCAGTGAATAAATCACTGGAACTCCAAACCTAATTCCCTACTCGCAGGCTGTGGTCCTTCTTCCTCCAACGAAAGATGAATCCGGTTGAATCTGTCATCTACTGCTACTTAAAAGGACGCTACATCAACAGTCTCTCGTTTTTCTCGTTGTGATGAATGATGACTCTAACGGCTATATTTATTATCTTTCTAGCGAACAGGTAATCTGGTTTGGAGTTCAGTGAACAAAACACTGACACTCCAAACCAGATTACCTGCCGTAGGCTGTGGTCCTCCTTCTTCTAGAAGTAATGAACGCTGATAAATCCGGTTGAATATGTGATCTACCGCAAGTAGAAATTACACTGTCTTAACAGTGTCTATTTTTTCCCCATGCAGTACCAGTTTTGACTCCCATCCCTGTCATTTTTCTCAATTCTACACATCAACTGGATTCAAGCTAAGTTAGGGGCGACGATTCATTGTTATATTGTCTTCTTTCTATACTTTCCATTGACGAAATAACAGTGAGGCTGTGGATCTTCGCCATAAAAACAAGTGGTAACTCACTGAATTTCCTTCTCACTTTACCGTACCGAGACTGATATTTGTGGAATATCGAAGTCCTGACTCCTTACTGTACTGGACTATTGCTAACTACGCCTGACTACAGCTGTCCACAACCACTAGTTCAATTACTCTGCGTATGTCGCTGTGTTGAACGATAAGTCTAACGGCCATTGATGGTCTCTTCTATAGCAAACAGGAAATCAGGTTTGGAGTCCAGTGAATAAATCACTGGAACTCCAAACCTAATTCCCTACTCGCAGGCTGTGGTCCTTCTTCCTCCAACGAAAGATGATTCTGGTTGAATCTATCATCTACTGCTACTTAAAAGGGAGCTGCATCAACAATCTTCGCCATAAAAACAAGTGGTAGACTCATTGAATTTCCTTCTCGCTTTACCGTACCGAGATTTGGGGGGGATATTAGTGGAATATCGGAGTCCTACCTCACAACTGTACTAGCTATTGCTAACTACGCCTTGCTACAGCTGTCCACGACCACTAGTTCATGCAGATACTCTGCGTATGTTGTTGTGTTGAATGATCAGTCTAACGGTCATATTGATGGTCTCTCCTATAGCAAACAGGAAATCAGGTTTGGAGTTCAGTAAATAAATCACTTGAACTCCAAAGAAGATTCCCTGCCGCAGACTGTGGTCCTCCTTCTTTCAACGAACGTCAGTAAATCCTTTTGAATCTGTCATCTACCACTAATAGGAAGTACACTGTAGATTTCTATACCCATGCACGAATAATGAGAGATTTTCTGCATTTGCTACAACAGTTTGATAGAGGCGATCAACAAGACCAAATCCTGGTCTTGCTAGCGGATGGACGTATTGTTTTCTTCTTTCTGCTTTCCACTGACGGGAGAATATATGAGAACAGCAGGGCTCTGGACATAGCAACTGTACTATATTTGTGGAATATCGTAGTCCTGCCTCACAACTGCACTAGCTATTGCTAACTACGCCTTGCTGCAGCTGTCTGCGACCACCAGTTAAGTTACTCTGTCTTTTGAATGATAACTCTAACGGTCATATTGATGGTCCCTCCTAGCGAACAAGAAGTCAGGTTTGGAGTTCAGTGCATAAAACCCTGGAACTCCAAGCCAGATTCCCTGCCGCAGGCTGTGGTCCTTCTTCCTCCAACGAACGCCAGTAAATCCGCTTAAATCTGTCATCTACCGCTAATAGAAAGTACACTGCAAATTTCTATACCCATGCACGAGTAATGAGAGATATTCTTCATTTGCTACAACAGTTTGATAGAGACGATCAACACGATCAAATTCTGGTCTTGCTAGCGGATGGACGTTGTTGTCTTCTTTATGCTTTTCAAACGAAAAAAATATAATGTTAACAACAAGGCTCTGGATCTTGACCATAGCCGAGCTGTACTACATTTGTGGAATATCGGAGTCCTGACTCCTAACTGTACTAGCTATCGCTAACTAGCAAAAATTCCTGCCGTAGGCTGTGGTCCATCTTCCTCCAACGAACATCAATAAATCCGATTGAATCTGTCATCTACCTCTTCTAAAAGTACACCACATCAACATTCTTTCGTTTTTTCGTTGTGTTGAATGATAACTCTAACACTGATATCGATTATCTTTCTAGCGAACAGAAAATATGGTTTGGAGTTCAGTGAATAAAACACTGGACCTCCAAACCAGATTCCCTGTCGCAGGTTTTGGTCCTTCTTCCTTCAACGAACACTGATAACTCCGATTTAATCTATCATCCTACTGCTAGCAAAAAGTACACTGCATCAACAGTCACCCTCGTTTTTCTCAGTGCCCGTTGTGACTCCCATCCCCGCCATTGTTCCTAACTTTGAGAAAGAGCCGAAGGGATCTTAGGGTTTTCGATTGTTATTTTCCAATCATCGAAAAATTGCGATCGACGTTACATTTATTTATAAATTAGCTTGAACAATATTTTAAAATTGGCTGAAAACTGTTCAGTAACCGTTTACTTCGTACTGGTGTGTAGACAACCTCGTTCCCACGGTCTCTCTCTCCCCGACCCCAAGAGCGAAAGAAGAGAGACCCTGGTTAGGCGTCCCTGGTCACGTGTGTCTCTTCTCTCGCTTTTGGGGGCGGGGAGAGGGAGACCCTGGGAACGAGGTTGATGTGAAGATTGATTGGTGCGTATTTGCTTGTCTCAACTGCAGTTGAATTCTGTTTTGAAATTCTGCGGCACCATGTTGCACGACTATAGTTTGACGCTTATCTTCAGTTTACCACAGGAAACGCAAACACGGTCACCAGTTTTAAATCAGAATTCAACTGCAATTGAAACAAGTATGTGGACGTTTAGAAATAGTAGTTACGGATTCAAGGACTATTATTAGCTATACAGAAACTGAACTACTCCCTTTTATACAACATTATACAACGCCACTGGTTACTTACCATCCCGATTGAGTGGAGGTGTTCAGATTTCTATAGCCATGAACCAAAAATGAGAGATTTGCATTCAAGTAGTTTGATCGGGACGATCAATCTTGTTCTTGTTAGCGGATGGATGTTCTGTTGTCCTTTTTTCTGCTTTTCACTAGAAAAACAGAAAAACGTTTACTGAATCAAAGCTCTTCACAGCAAGGCTGGTGAATCTTGGCCATAGCGACAAGCAATGGCTCACTGATTACCTTCTCACTACACCTTCTAACTACACCATATTGGATTACTGACTCATAACTATACTAGCTATTGCTGAAGCCTGGTAATCAATAGCGATGCAAACACAAGCGCAAGCGCAAGCACACTCGCAAGCATAAGTAGTTTGTGCCAAGCTAAAACGAACGTCCACATGAACGTAGGTACAAGCATAAGAACACGATGTTCATTAGTTAGAGGGCTCGTTCTCGACTCCGTTTTCTCGGGAAACAAGGCGGCCGAAGCTCTCAGGTATCGAGTGTTGTTATCTCTTCTACTCATGTGACGACGAAAGCGAAAGCGACTACAAAAAAAAAGCGGAAAACGAAGCATTTGGGGTTATAGCTAAGAAGTCATCTCCATTCCTTTCGCTACTCGATCCCACGTTTGTGCCTTTTCGTTTTTGTCAATGAATTCCCTACACTCTTCCGAACAACCTTGGAAACCTTTTGTTAAAATCAACCGCGGCCTCCGCCCCTTTTTCGAAATGCTCAGACGCGGGGAGTCTGGAGTGCTTTAATTGGCTTAGACACAGCAAGCTGAAACAATTTCATTGTGCTTATGCGGTCTCTCGTTTTCACACGAACGCAAGCACAAGCGCAAGCACAAGAAAGAACAAAATTTGATCATTGTGCTTGCGCTTGTGCTTATGCTTGCGTCGAAACCGTTCTCACGGTAAATATAAGAGCTGTTATGCTTGCGCTTGTGCTTGTGTCGCTGTCCGCGAAAATTAGTTCAATAGGCTTTACTCTGCGTTTGTGGTTGTGTTGAATGATATGTCCAACGGAAATATTTATGGTCCTTCTAGCAAGCAGGAAGAATAGTTTGGAGTTTAGTGCATAAAACACTGAAACTCCAAACCATATTCTCCTGCTGCAGGTTGCGGTCCTCCTTCCTACAACGAACGCCGATAAATCCAGTTTTATCTGTCATCCACCACTTATACAAAGTACACTGCAGATTTTTATAGCCATGTACGAATAATGTGAGGTTTGCTACATTTGCTACAACAGTTTGATAGAGACGATCAATACGAGCAAATCCTGGTCTTGCTAGTTGATTGATGTTCTTTTGTCTTCTTTCTGCTTTCATTAACGAAAGAGCAATTAAGAACATATAACAACATATTTCTAAAATGAAAGCTTATAACACCAAGGCTGTGGATCTTGGCCATAGCAACAAGGAATGAATCACTCAATTTCCTACTCACTATACCGTACTGTATCGGATATTTGAGGAATAGCGGACTCCTGCCTCATAACCGTACTAGCTATAACCTACGCCTACTACACATTGCTACAACAACTTCTGCGACCACTAGGTCAAAAGGCGTTACTCTGTGTATGTGGTTGTGTTGAATGATAAGTCTAACAGTGGTCTAACGGTCTTATTGATAGTCATTCTAGCGAGCAGGAAACATAGTTTGGGGTTAAGTCCATAAAAGACCGGAACTCCAAACCATATTCCCTGCTGCAGGCTGTGGTCCTCCTTCCTCCAACGTACGAACACCGAAGAATCCGGTTGAATTTGCCATCTACCGCTACTAGAATCAACAGTACAACAGACTAAGTTTTAAATCAGATTTCAACTGCAACCCTGACAAATAGGTGGATGTTTTAAATAGGTGATTACGGATTCAAGGACTATTATAAGCTACAGACAACCTGAACCCTCCCCTTCAAACAACACACAACATCATGATCACTTATTTGTTATTTGATGGGAGTGCAGGTGTTTAGATTTTTATAGTCATGCGAAAATGCACCAAAATGAGAGATTTGTTATTGATCCAAAGTAACAGCTAGCGTGACAAGAAGTCAAACTGATTCGCACTTTAAAACTGTCTATCGAGACGATCAATTCGCTACTGCTGTCCGCGACTACTAGTTGAATAGGCCTTAATCTGCATATGTCGGTGTGTTGGATGATAACTGCAATGGTAATATGCTAGCAGAGTTTTTAGGTTTACAGTTTAGTGCATAAAACACTGGAACTCCAAACCTGATTCCCCGCTCGCAGGCTGTGGTCTTCTTCCTCCAACGAGAGATGAAGTCTTTTGAATATGTCATCCACCAAAAGTACACTGCATCAAAAGTCTCTCGTTATTCCCAATTAGTGCCCGTTTTGACTCCAATCCCTGTTTCGACTTATCTTTTGCCTCAACTTTGATAAACAGGCTAAGGTTTTCCTATTGTTATTCTCCAATCATTGAAAACCGGTACTCACGATAAAAATAATGATAAGCGTAACGGTCATGTACGAGCAGAGTTTTTACTTTTTAGGGTTCAATGCATAAAACATTGGAACTCCAAACCTGATTCCCTGCTAGCAGGCTGTGGTCTTCCTTCCTCCAAAGAAAGATGAATCATTTTGAATCTGTCATCCACCGCTAGTAAAATGTACACTGCATCAAAAGTCTCTCGTTATTCCTATTAAGTGCCCGTTCTAACTCCCATCCCTGGCTCGAGTTTCCATTTTCCTCAACTTTGGAAAACAGCCTAAAGTTTTCGATTGTTATTCTCAATTATTGAAAACCGGTTTTAATGTTAATTATTGTTTTGGTTTTGTTTTTTTTGAATTTTTTTTTTTTTTTTTTATTTTATTTTATAAAATATTTGAATTCTATTTTTTTTCTTCGGTGGTGGTGGTCTCTTCTTCCCCCAAAAAAATTTTTTTTTTTTTTTCCCCTCTTATTATATATTTTTTTTTTTTCCCTCCCCCCCCCCCCCCGCCCCCCTTTTTTAAAAAAAAAAAGGGAAAAGGGTGTTATATATAAATCATTGAAAAACGTCAATGGAATTCGTGAGCCCACCGAAAGTTTTCATGAACGATAAGATACTTAAATACGTTGTTGACGAAAACCCCAGGGAAATCCACGAGAAGATATTCCAACAAAAAATTTCTCTGTTACTCCAATTGGACTGCCAAGAAACCCTTAACAAAACGATTCACGACACTAACCTTAACCTAAACCCTAACCATAAAACATAAACCCTAAACCCTAACCCTAACCCTAACATTAAACCCTAAACCCTAACCTTAAACTCTAAACCCTAAACCTAACCCTAACCCTAAGGCCCTTTTTTACAGTATAGCTGTGAAAGGAATTAGCGGAAGCCCTAGTTCAGATAATCCCAAGATAATCAAGTATTGGTAATAGTACTGAGTGGAACCCAATTCGGTCACACGAGTGATCACATGTAATAACCACGCATCGACGGTCCGAATTGTTTTTAAAATGCTGTACTTTACTTAGAAAGGGTCTAAAGAAATTCAGTTTTTAATATAAATAATAATAATAATAATAATAATAATATATTATTAATAATAATAATAATATTAATAACATAAAAATATTTAATGAGAAGGCCTCCAATCACTATAAGTGGTTTTCGGGAGGGTCCTCAAAACATAAAAATTGTCCAATAAAAACTTAAAAATTAAAAGCAAACTCTACAATCTTCTAATGCTAAAAATTATGAAAATTGTTAAAAATGATTAAAAACTAAGATATATATTATAATTAAATATAAAAGCTAAGATAAAAAGCGATTTAAAAGGAAATCAAGTTTGGAGTTTAGTACATAAAACACTGAAACTCCAAACCAGACTCCCTGCTGCAGGCTGCGGTACTCCTCAACGAACGCCGATAAATGTGGTTGAATCTGTTATCTACTGCTAGTAGAAAGTATACTACAGAGTTCTAAAGCTCTACACCAAGGATGAGAAATTTGCTGCATTTGCTACTTGATAGCGGATGAATGTTTTGTTGTCTTCTTTCTGCTTTTACTAACGAAAAAATAGCATATTTCCTGGATCAAACCTTAACTAAAGCCTTACTAAAGTTGTCCGTGACTACTTGTTCAATAGGCGTTACCCTGTGTCTATCGGTGTGTTGAATGATTAGTCTAACAGTCATATTGATGGTTTTCCTAGTGAGCAGACTTTCTAGTTTGAAGTTTCGTGCATAAAACACGAAACTTCACAAAAACCAGAAACACCTGCTCAGGAGCTAGGGTACTCCTTCCTGAAACAAATGATGGATCCATTTGAATCTGTCATAGTGGGAGACTGGGTCGCGACGCTGTAGACGTAGTTTTCGTCGCTCCACTTTTGCCTGCTTAAAAGCGCGCTTAGATGAGCGCAGCACGAATGTTGACGACTAACTTAGTGTACTAGCTATTTTTAACTATGCCGTGCTAATAAGACACGAACAGGTCTAAACAGCTGCCCGCGACTACTAATTGCAAACGCGTTACTTTGTGCGTGTCGGTGTGGTTAAATGATAAGTCTAACGGTCATATTGATGGTTCTCCTAGTGAGCAGACTTTCTTGTTTGGAGTTTCGTGCATATCGGAGTCCTGCCTCATAACTGTACTAGCTATTGCTAACAACGCCTTGCTACAGCTGTCCGTGACTACTAGTTCAATAGGCGTTACTCTGTGTATATCGGTGTGTTGAATGATTAGTCTAACGGTCATATTGATGGTTCTCCTTGTGAGCAGACTTTCTAGTTTGGAGTTTCGTGCATAAAACACGAAACTCTGCCAAACTAGAAACGCCTGTTCGCAGGCTATGGTTCTCCTTCCTGAATTGAATGATAATTCTATTTGAATCTGTCATAGTAGGAGACTGGGACGAGAAGCAGCGGACGTAGTCTTCGTCACTCCGTTTTTGCCTGCTTAAAAGCGCGCTTGAATGAGCGCAGACGAATCGCGTTCATCCCTCTCGGATAGAAGACGACTAAAAAGGTCAAGGCAAACCGACGAACATGTCGCTAGAGAAGACAGCAATCATCATTGGAACTACAAGAGACTGTCATGTCAACATCTGGCTAAAATCTCTACACATCGAACTAAAAAGACGCCTACTAAAACAAAAGAGTTATAGCCGACGTAGCAACATCAAAATCATTGGCATAAAGGATAATGATGAAGAGTCACCAAGCGACACCGAAGAGCCTGTAAGGCGCTTTTTGACGAAAAAGAAGAACATTTCTCAAAGGTTCGTCAAAAAATTGAATTTGAAAAAGTCCACTGTATCCCGACAAGATCAAATAATATCGGAGTCCTGCCACATAACTGTACTCTAGCTATTGTGATCCAACATTGGGCTAACGCTCGAAACGTCAACTTTTCAAAATTCACTATAGCGGTTAATTTACCTTTATCAACCCCCAGTTGACAACCAACTTAGTGTACTAGCTATTGCTAACTATGCCGGCGTAATAAGACACGAACAGGTCGAAACAGAGGTAAACAGCTGTCCGCGACTACTAATTGCAAGTGCGTTCTGGCTTGTGAGTGTCTAACGGTCATATGGCGGCCCTCCTAGCGAGCAGACTTTCTCGTTTGGAGTTACGTGCATAAAACACGAAACTCCAAACTAGAACCCCTGCTCGCAGGCTACGGTACTCCTTCTTCCTTCCTGTCATCTACCGTTGAAAGTACAGTGCAAAACAGTCCCCCGTTTTTTCCAGTGCCCGTTTTGACCCACTATCCCCGACTTTGCAAAAAGGCACCAAAGAGGCTGGACTGCTAAACAGTCCATGGTTTCGTTTCAACGGTGTCAGTCGAAAGAGCAAGTACCTTTTTGGATTTGCCAAGACTCTCCTTCCAAGAATAAACTTATCCCGCCATTTTCTCTTTAGAGTACAAATAACTGCCTAGTTCTGGTGTAAGGATTTATTGCCAAGCACAGCACCAGTTTTCAGCTAGTTTAGTGTAAATTAAATAATTCTAACGGTCAAATTGATGGTACCGTAATACCTAGCGAGCAGACACTCTTGTTTGGAGTCTCGTACATAAAACACGAAACTCCAAACTAGACTGCCTGCTCGCAGGGTGCTGTCGTCCTTCCGCCAACAAACGATGGAGCCGGTTAAATCTGTCACATACTGCTAGTAGAAAGTACACTGCAAAACAGTCCCTCGTTATTCCCAGGGCCCTGTTTGACTACCCCGCCCCCTTCCCAGCCCCCGCGGGGATGGACTGCTAAACAGTCAATGGTTTCGGATGTTAGTCGAGGGAACAGCACTTTTTTGGATCGGCCGAAACTTTGAATCAGCCTTCAACTGCAATTACCGTTTTGATTCAGTGGTCAAGGTTACTGAGACCATTACTGATAAAGACAAACTTCTTCGTCGTTTTGAGACAATTTGATCTGGAAGTTCGACACTAACATATCCTGGTTTTACTGACGCATCGATGTTCTGTTGCCTTGTTACTGCTTTTCACTTACCAAAACAAAATACAATAACATATTTCCTGAGTTAAAGATAATAATAACACGGCTAGTGAGTATCTGGGCCAAAACAACAAGAAATTGCTTACAGAATTTCCTTCTCACCGTGACTGATATTTGCGGACGTGTGGGTTTCTGCGCATATGTGACCCTCCATATGTGACCCTCCATTGATCATCGAACAATCTCTTGCTAACTACGCCGTGCTACAGCTGTCCGCGACTACAATAAGCGTTGAATGATAATTCTAACTGTCATATTTATGGTCGTCCTAGCGAGCAGACTTTCTTGTTTGGAGTTTCGTGCATAAAACAGGAAACTCCAAACTAGAAACACCTGCTCGCAGACTATGGCACTCCCTTTTAAAACGAACGGTGAATCCGGTTATATCTGTCATCTACCGCTAGTTAATAAAACAGTCCCTCGTTTTTCCCAGTGCCCGTTTTGACCACTGTCATGGTCGTTTTCGCCAATCTTTGTTATGCAGCCTAAGGGTTTCCGATTGTTATTCTCCATCTAAAAAAACAAGCACGAGTATTTGGTAGCCTGCGTTGCAGTCGAACTAAACCTCGGTATAGTCCGGCGTTTAGTTCGTCTGCAACGCAGCCGGGCTAGCATTTGGGAGCTCGCCGAAATATTTTATACATGACATGCAGCTGGGCAACTTTGCTAACGAAAACTGCGAGCGCAGCTAATCCCGGCCAGGAGAACAGATTCCGACCAAAAACACGAGCACCTCCTAGTACTATAAAAACTTTTATTTTTTTTTCTTAGGAGGACTTTATTGTCTTCTAGTTTTGCAAAACGTTTCGGGAATGACCCCATTCTCTGTCCTCCTAGGCCTATCCAAATTGTGCTCGGCAACATGACGAGCTTAGCCCTCAAAAAAAAATTCTGTCCAGGAGGTCTTTTAATCTTGTACATAACTTGTCACCGCATGCCAGGAAATGTGAGATGAAACCGGTCCTAGTTATGTGTACGTGATCTGTTTCTTGTGTCACGCAGTTTCTGCTTTCGCGGTTTCGAAACGTGCCGGTGAATCTTCTCTAAGAATATTATTTGCTAAATTGTCGATATCGGCATCGTTTGCAACCTTAAATCGATGATAAATGTTTCATAAGTTTTCCGAGCAACACGGTCAAGTTTGAGTCGGCATTTTGGTGTTTTTGTGTCAGCTATACGACATTGGATATCCGACGGACAGCCGAAAGTATAAGTGGACTGTGGTAAGTTACAAATGTAAAAGCGAGTCAACGAAAATAATATCGGTAAAAGCGAGATCAACAGTAATTTCTGCCGCGGAAACAAGTTGAATGTATGAAGATTGGGGCTTTCAAGGAGTCGATTGTTGTAGTCTTCACGACACGAATTGAGTAGCATTGTTACCAATTTTAAAAGTGTTTTTATCGCATTTTTGTGACATGTTCCTCGCTACACTGCAAAACTCGTATGGGTGAATGCGAAACAGGAAAGCCATGCAAGATTGTGCAAGGGTTTCGTCTAATAAACGAAAAGAGATTCGGCATTTTCGTTTAATGGTTACGCACGTTTGCCGGGTTAATTTATTCTGGCGGGAAATACGAGGTAACGCAATTCGCAAGCAGCGCGGCTCGCCGCCGTTCATCCAAGACCAAAGCAAGACAAACACCGCAGCATAATGGTAAGTTGTATTTTTTTTTTATTTGTGGAATATAAAATTGAGCTTGAGTTTTCAGTTTCACTACGGTCGCTTATGTCAAGCGCTGTAATAATAATCAGCTTGCGGTGCTTAAACCTGGCTAATCGCGCGCTGACTTATAATTTTCGCTCCACTAACCTCGCGCTAATTTTTTTCTGTCTTACTTGGGTGGTGAGTTCTTTACTGAGCTCTTGTTATCTGTGGGCAGAATATTAACCTCGCGCTAAATTATTCTGCCTTACTTGGGTAGTGAGCTGAGTTCTTTACTGAGCTCTTGTTATCTGTGGACAGAATATAACCTCGCGCTAAATTATTCTGTCTTACTGGGGTAGTGAGCTGAGTTCTTTACTGAGCTCTTGTTATCTGTGGGCAGAATATAACCTCGCGCTAAATTATTCTGTCTTACTGGGGTAGTGAGCTAAGTTCTTTACTGAGCTCTTGTTATCTGTGGGCAGAATATAACCTCGCGCTAAATTATTCTGTCTTACTGGGGTAGTGAGCTAAGTTCTTTACTGAGCTCTTGTTATCTGTGGACAGAATATTAACCTCGCGCTAAATTTTTCTTTCTGGCTTCGTTGGTTAGTTCAATATTTATCTTGCGTTATTTTTTTTTTCAATCCGCGATTGAAATTTTATTGAGCTGTTTTAAGACATGAACATCAAAACCCAAATCCGGCTAATATCTGCTTTTTCTTTCTCCACAGAGAAGCCGCGGCTATTATGACTGACACCTCACTGTACATTGCGGCAGTTCAACGTGCGAACTACGATCTTATGTTACCGATCTTAATCCCCTTAATGGAGAAATATTCTCCACTAAGGGGATTAAGATCTAATTTGCATAAATTTTTTTTGAGGACTAAGCTCGTCATGTTGTTAGCAACTTTTGGGATTTTGAGCAACTTTTTAGCAAGCGACCAACTTCGAACAACTTTTCATAAGTTAGCACATTTTTAACAACCTTCGGGCTCATTTGAACCGAGATATAGAATTTTGGAAGTTTCGAACATTTTCTCATTGGTAAGGTGGTTATCGTGGTATAAGTCAATAGAAACATCTTTGTGCCAGCTGCATTTACAAAATATACGTACTTTTTGATTCGGTGTTTAAGTTAATTCTTTCTTTTAGAGTATTACTGACAGCATCATCGCTTACTTACCATTTCGATGGAGTGGAGGTGTTCAGATTTCTATAGCCATGCACCATAAAAAGAGATTCGCCATTGATTTAAAGTAACAGCTAGCGTGACAAGAAGACAAACTGATTCCATTCCTGGTTTTTGGCAGTTGTTCGATGTTCTGATGCCTTCTTACTGCTTTTCGCTAAAAAAAGAAATTTTCCTCAATTAAAACTAAAAAGAACAAGGCTGGTGAAAATTGGCTATAGCAACAATGAATAGCTAATAGAATTTCTTTCTCACTATATCTACACCGTACCGTACAGTAACGTAATATCGGGGTTCCGCTTCATCACTGAACTAACTCTTACTAACTGCTCCGTGCTACAGCTGTCCGCGACTACTACCTTATTCTAGCCTGCGAACAGGCTCCCAAGTGGGGTTTTCGTGAGCAAAGCGAGCGGCGAACGTGAGCGAAGCGAGCGGAAGAGCGGGGCCTGAGGGGGAGTACGGGGGCTCGGGAGCCTGTTTTCTCTGCTAAGCACACTTTGAACTCTCTCGGAAACACCCTTTATGTAAGGGATTGAAGTGTAACCCCTTGGACTCTCTTGACTTTCTTGGTTTTCTGGCTGTATGTTTTCTTGAGCCGAAATAAGGCAACGATCGATGAAACTCTGGGGGTATCCGTTGATTTTAAGTTCACCGATTACTTGTTGTGCTTCGCTCTGTTTCCGCTCAGAGGTCGAGGGAAGATATCTGGCACGATCCATTAGAGTCTTTACTACAGCTCGCTTGCTTTGCGCGGGACTATGTGACTCGAAGGCGAGATATTTGTTTGGGTGCGTGGTTTTCCTGTACACGCCCACTACCACTTGACCTTTCGCAGATACCGTGTTACTTGTATCAAGGGAAGCTATGGTTTGGCCTTCCGCGCCTGTAGCTGAAAATAACAAACCCCCTCACCCAGGCCCTGGAGGTCTGTGTAAAGAGACACCATAGAGCCTGGTATTCTGAACAGTCCATTCCATGGTTTCTCACTTTCCATTCTCGCTGAATAATGCAATAAGTGGCTGCTTTTTGTCAATCCAAAGAAAATGGAAAGTTGTCTTAATGGAACTGATTAACTTTTCGGCAAACGGAAACTTCAGAGAATGCAAAACAAACTTTGAAGGCAAAATAATAAAATTCATGTTTGCTACTTGTCACCCTTTGCATTTTCCAAAGCTGTCACTTTATGTTACCAAGAAACTCTTTGATTTTCTATTTGTTCTTATTCTACTGTACGGTTCCCAAGTCTCGGCTATCCATGATAAAGACGATTTCAACCGTTGAGAGAAATATAAAGATAAAGTAGACCTTTCGGCAGATTTTTCCTAGCCGGAGTTAAAAGGTCAGAAAACAACGGAAATTGATACAAAATCAATGAAGAACGCTTATGGGATGTAAAAATAAACAAATTGTACAATTCTGTTTTAAACAAACCGGAAAAATAAAATAAAAAATATTTCAAAGATGAAGAATTTTGGTCAAACCTGCTTGCAATCATGACACATATTTGACATATCAACAGGCATTGGAAGTTTCAGCATCATAAAGTAAATCCCCTTTCCATAACATAACATAAACTTTATTTTAACTCGAATTTAGAGTAGTAATACAACTAATATATTTACAAATATTAGTAGGTAATATCTTTGAGAAATATGTTAAGATATGTTTCAAACAAACAAACTAGTATTTAAAAAAATTAATATATAGCGGAAAAATATAAAATTACGAAAACATTTTCGAGGTGGTTGACATTCACCCCCCTTGTACGTCCGAGGATTAAGTTCAGTATAACAGTATAACCTGTTAAAAACATCCTTAATTTTAACTTTCAGTGCTAATAACTCAAATATGAGCTCGGTGAACCCCATTTATTATTATCGAGTTATGATCAACATGTCATGATACAACAGAAGTGTTCAGAGCCACCTTAATATTTTGAAAACGTAAGGTGCCACTGAACCCCCCTGGATTTGAAATAGGACTATTTCCCCAAATTAAGCTCCTAAGGCGAAAAACAATGCATTTAACATCACGAGAAATTTTTAATTAATTGTTATGATTTTAATGGTGAGAGGAACAGCGTACATTCCTGTAGAAATTACGAGCATAACCGCGTAAGAAGAAAGAACAAACTCATTCTTCTTATGCCGTCCTCCCTAGGAAAAATCATAAGCATAATCCCAAGCAACAAAATTCTTTCTTTTTCTTCCAGTAACTGCCATCAATGAGCTTAAATATATTACGCCTGAATGTTGCATGTGTATGTGCAACGTGATCTTGCCACGAGCAGTATTCTGGACTCGTGCGCTACGAACTGGGACCGATTTGTACTTTTTCTTGACATGCTTCAAAACCAAACAAGTAACCACTGGGAAGCAATTGCCGTACATTTAATAAATCTAAAACGTTCATAAAAAAGCTTAACTCGACATTCTTCTGCGCTAAGATTTAAAATCTAAATTCTCATTACCTAGACATGTAATACGCACTTATTAACATCGCTGTCTGATGCCTGCGTGCTGCCAAACATGTGTTTCTGGTTGGTCCCTGGACTGAGCTGTTAAACGTGATTTAAAATGCGACACGTGCATTTACACTATTCCTTTGTTAAACTGTGTCCTTTCATGCTGTTTTTTTTTTTTGCAACTGTCACCCGTTAACGAATCACATTCTGCCGCGATGTACTTGTGCGAGGTCAAAGAGGGGCACAAATCTTCGATGTTCACGTTTGCAGGCTAGCTAGCGGATCTTGCTGGCGGCTACTAGCTTGCCTCGTTAACGATGCACCAGCCACCCTTTGATGGAGGAACCAGCAACTGAACGAGTCAATTTCAATCAATATGGCTGCCAGACTGGGACATTCGAGAGCAGTTTCGCCCAAGTGTCCGAAGATTAGATCAACGTATGGTCTGGTTTTCAAGCACTGTCGAGTGCAGATTTGGGACTTTGTGATCTCTTAAAATTTGAATACTGTTGGCCACCGTTCGATAACTTTTACCACAATGTCTTTTTCTTGCTTGATTGTAAGTTTTTGTTTTGGCAACATTTTTATTTGCTCGTTTTTTCCAATAATTACCGTTTCAGAATCGAGTTATCTTCCATTGTACTTTTAATATTCTACATTGATGTAACCCACAAGCGTTGTAGTTCACAGAGATAGTATTTAGCGGACATCTATGGCATTACGCGGACTGTTAGTACGGAACTGATGTTAAAGAGAAACAATGCCATAAGACAAACGAAGTAATCGACAAATATTGTAAATAGTAACTTTTACTAACGAACTTTTGGAAAAACACCAGAGCAACTTCTCTGGGAAACTTGAAACTCCAAACAAACCAGAAACTCATTTTTTGACGGCAAAACGTGTCTTTCTTAGATGGCTTAGCGAGCCTCGGAAACACGTTAAGACACGGAACACTACCTACAACGAATATGGACAAGAATGCCTCTGCTACTGGACTTCTGGAAATGGTTGATTCTTCGGTTCATTGCAATGAACATCGACTGAAATAGTCTTTGTACACCACAAAAGGATGAAAACAAAGACCATTCTGGAAAAAGAGGTTTCTTCTGATGGTTAAATCCACACCTGGCAAGCTGAGATAAGAAACACTAGACTATTTATGAACAGCTACGACTGTACAAGAAACACAGAAATACAACTGCAACTCCTGGAAAATGGCTACCGACAACAAATCGTGACTTGAACTTAGACCAACTCATGACTAATTACTCAGTTATTATTTACATGACTAATCTTTTTTTCTAATTGCAACATTATTATTTGTTTTTTCTTTCCTTTGTGGCCAACTTAGAGCTGTTAAAAATGCAATTAAATACTTGGAATGACGGGAAACGAGTTTTGTGTGTGTTATCATGCATGACGTGTCGACCCAACCGAAAATTAAACGACTGACGCCGGCTTTCACCGATTAAAAATGGAACTTTTGTACATTTTTTCATTATGCTCGGAAGCTTGTGCTGAGTCCAAAGGATTCTTGAGTCTTTTAACAGTGCCCCTAAAACTTGTGCCGGCGTTCCGCAGAACACGCACAAAAAAGTATTGCAACATTTGCGCGCAGTGTTGTTGCAAAATTCAACTTTAAGCGTACTCTTTGTTTGATAGTATGTAGCTCTCTCTATCAAACCCCAGCTGAGTGGAATAATAGAGCAATTCTATCATTCTTCAGCCTACGAAGATGTCATCCTCGTGCTACCGACTATACGCTGTTTATGCGAATTAAGCTACAACAACTAATGACCTGCAAAGAAAAGATGGCCGCAATATTTATCAGTTTAAAAGCCAGGTTCACAAGTTTTTAGGCACAGTTTTGATTGAAATGTTTGTCGAAACTACTGAAATAGTTCTTGAAAATATTCAAGATTCTGAAGTAAAACAGCATGTTAAAAGTAAAACAAATATTTCGATCATATAATAATTTATTCATGTCAAAGTTGCACGCCCTCTCTGAGGAAAATTAAAAGTGTGTGAGTGAGTGAGTGTGTGAGTGAGTAAGTGAGTGAGTGAGTGAGTGTGACATGTTTGCAGTTTGAATCAGCAATTGACAGTTTGACATAGCAGATATCGATAGAAGAGTTAAGTAACATACCGACAGTTATGTTGGGTTCCAAAGAGGAATGCGGTCAGCGTCCATTTCTTGCTTGATCACTGACAAATCTTCTCTTTTTTGGTGCATGGCAAAAATAACAACAGGACACACTTAGCACAAGATGCAACGTCAACTTCGCTATTTTGTCACCAATTTAAGTCACGTATAAAAATCATACAGTCAAACAATTTTAAGGGCACTCGTTATTATAAACAGTTTTCTTAGATGGCTAAGCGAGCCTCGGAAACACGTTAAGACGTGGAACACTACATGCAACGAATATGGACAAGACTGCCTCTGCTACTGGACTTCTGGAAATGTTTGATTCTTCGGTTCATATCCATGAACATCGACTGAAATGCAAGAAACCTTATCTCACAAATCAGCAAGCGAGTCTCAGTGTACACCACGAAGGATGAAAACAAAGAACATCCTGAAAAATATGGCTTTGCAGGTTAAATGAAGAGGAACTACAACTCTCAATAAACTGAACACCACACAATCTATCTGGAAAAAGAGGCTTCTTCTGCTGATTACAACGACGCCTGGCACTGAAGCTGAGATAAGAAACGCTATTTTTGAACAACTACGACTGTACAAGAAACACAGAAATACAACTGCAACTGAAAATGGCTACCTACAACAAATCGTGTAATTATAAATGGAACATTGAACATTGACTTGAATTTGGACCAACTCATTACTAATCAGTTATTATTTACTTGACTAATCTTTTCTTCTAACAGCAACATTATTTTTTTTTTCTTTTGCGGCCAACTTAGCGCTGTTAAAATGCAATTAAACACTTGGAATGACGGAAAACGAGTTTTGTGTGCGTCTCATGACCCAAGGGACACGTGAACGAATCGTTAAGATCATTTAACGGAACTTTTGCGTATTTTTCTTCACTATGCTCAGAAGCTTGTGCTGAGTTCAAAGGATTCTTGAGCCTTTTTGCAGTACAGTGCCCCTAAAGACTTGTGCCGGCGTTCCGTGGAACACGCACAAAAAATATCGCACCATTCGCGCGCTGTTGAAAGCGTAATATTCTTTGTTTGATAGTATGTAGGTCTCTCTATCAAGCCCCAGCTGAGTGGAATAATAGAGGAAGATGTCATCCTCGTGTCATCCTCGTGCTACCGACTATACGCTATTTATGTGAATAATGGCCTACAAAGAAAAGATGGCCGCAAAATTTATCAGCTTGTAAGCCAGGTTCACAAGATCCGAAAGTTGCGAAGAGAACGGTCACTAGATTACTATGTTCAGTTAAGCCAGCCGAGTTTATAACCGCAGCCATTGTTTTAGGCACATCTTTGAACGAAATGTTTGCCGAAACTGCTGACATGGTTTTGTAAATATCCAAAAGAAGTTTTTGAAGTAAGACAGCATTTTGATAATCCAACAAATATTTCGATCATATAATTATTTATGTCAAAGTTACGCGCCCTCTCTGAGGAAAATCAAGACGCGACAAAAGAATCATAGAAGGGTAAACGGAAAAGCTGTAATGTAGTGTAAAAGATGTTCGTCCCGCACGCTTCTCAAAACATAAAAAACGGTGGAATAGTCTCACATCTCACATCTGAGACCAGCTATCACGGAGGCAAACTTTTAACCGTTTGCACGAAGTAGAGTATTTAGTAGTTAAGGATGCAATTACTGATCAAGAATTAAAATTTTTGTTTGGTTTGAATTGCTTAAAAGCCTCTCGGACATATTGTCAGCAAATACCACGAATTGTTATCATGTGTTTCATAGCATCATGTCATTTGACGACTGCTAGATATGAAAACCAATACAAAGAAAACTACTTACAAAACAGAAACATACACTAGTTACAATGCTACTTACAAAACAATACTTATACTACACTACTTACTGTACAGTACTTCTATAAACTACAGTTTTTTCACTACTTTTATATATACAGTTTTTTGTGCATTATTTGCTATATAATACAAGCTTACACACTAGTAACAATACGTAACAATACAGAATTTACAAATTTTCCTCCTAATTTTGAATTAACCTACATTACCTACAATACCAATATGCTTCATATATACAGTACGGATTTAGAATGTTATAAAAAGGAAAGCCCACGTACGCTAGAATTTGTGCAAGCATTTACTTGTGATTGCACTCTCTCTCTCTAAGTATTTGTAATTTGTCGTGAAGTCGAAGAAGAAACGTTCGGAAACACAGTTTGTCTTGGTCACCATTTGTGCATAAGATATGGTGCTTTCCCAGGAAAATTGAATAGTTAAGCGCCTGCCAGTGTGATGTCTTACCAAAAAAGCATATAGTAGGTTGTTGAAGAAGGTTGTTTTTAAGCAATTGACAAGCAAGTGGTTTAAAGCCTGTTTTCAGTATTGCATAGAAGACAAATGGCGTTTCAGAAAAACCATCACGATAAAGACTCATCTGAGTAGGGAGTATGTTGTGTATAACTTTATATTGGAACATGATGATTTTGGTTTCTTTTGTAATAGTGAAAGGTAATTGATAAACCTTTTGGACATTACTCTCAGTAAAGCCATGACGAAGGATCTTACTTTGCGAAGTTGGTAGTTTGAAGGAGTTTTGTAGGAAAGTACAGTATGGAGCCCAGTTCTCGGCCGGGTGCAGTTCTCGGCCACTCTGTGTTTAACGCGTTTTTTCGCGCCCCAGTCTATCGTTTTATTTCCATCGTTTTTATTTCTATCGTTTTATTTCCATAAAACGATAGACTGATTCTTGTGCACTAAGTATCTTGAGTTTGATCCTTCAACTCGCTAAAGAAAGCTAACACGTCGAGTTTACGCGGAGCTAGATGAATTTGTTTTTCCCGAAAACTTGTTTGTTTACGGCTCCTTAAAATTCATGGATGTAGTTAAATTCGTATTTTAACCAAAAGCCCTTACCAAACAAGCTAATTTTTGGCATGTGAAACGTAGAATAATTTAGCTTTCTCCTTAAGTTAACTTTTCATTGAACCGTTGTATTTTTTTGGTCTTAATTTGCTTCGAAATCTTTTCGTTCGACTTTTGCGTATTTGCCAGTTCTCGACCACCCTGCTCGCTATCACATCGTAGCGCTTTGGTTTTTAACAAAATTTCATCTGCTGCAGCCAAAATGAAAGAAAGCAAATTTTAAAAATAAAGTTCAATTAAATCTCTAAGTTTTGAGCTGACTCTTGTCTTGTCTATTATTTCTACAACACCTAACTCTTTCAAGACGTTTTCACTGCAAAATAAACCATCTAAATGCATTGGTCACACAACGCAATTCTGAGGTTTTGCCAGAACCTGCACATAGGCAAGCAACTAGGCGCGTTAAAAACCTTCTTTTCTAAAGTAAAACAAAGCCTCATAAAATAATTTGGGATCGACATAGCTTAAATAAGTTTACAGAGTGATTTTATGTTTAATTGAGCCTTTTTATACAGAAAATTACACACATACTTTTTGGTGGCCGAGAACTGGGCCTGGGTGGCCGAGAACTGGGCCCACAAACGGAACACTTATTTTTATTATTGCTCGGGCAAATTATGCGTTGACAAGCCGAAAGCTTTACACCAAGAAGTTGAATAATGTAGCTAACTCTGGGCAAATTTCAAGTTCCTGCGGTTCTTCTGAGGTAAGAAATACAAGTTTACGTCAAAAGTGGCCGAGAACTGGGCCCCATACTGTAGAGTAAATTGAAGCAATCGATAAGGGTGTTTCACTATTTTGATTGACAATGTCGGTATGGTTACACAGTTTTAGTTCATTTTTCCACGCGCGTGGTATGGCATCAAGGAGGCCGCAGTAGACGGTGAAAGGCACGTTAAGGTTGTATTTTATTTTAAATTTAGCAAGGTTATAAAAAAGTCCATGCTCGTTCAGTAAATGGTGCAAATGAACAATTCCTTGGGCGAACCAATTTCTATAAAACATTGGCTTTCTGTCGATAAGAATGTTGCAGTTATTCTATAGAATTTCCT
The DNA here is from genome assembly GCF_052425735.1 of Oculina patagonica. Lineage (NCBI taxonomy): Eukaryota > Metazoa > Cnidaria > Anthozoa > Scleractinia > Oculinidae > Oculina > Oculina patagonica. Next base: position 7,886,716 of record NC_135766.1, read on the forward strand.
GTTTAATATAACTGTTGTTGTCATCTAGTGTTTTAAAATTTTGCCAATATTTTAAGATTGAGCGATAGAAATCCGGCCGATTTTCAAGCTTTAAAGATTTAACATTATAGTTACAATTCGTCAAGAAAGTGAGATTGCCGTGGTGTCGCATAATGTGGTCCGGAATGAATCTCCATGCAGCGGATGAGTTGCTTTGAATTCTGTAAACCCAAGGTGTCTTTAGTGCCTATGCCATAATTGTAAAATCGCACATTTTTAGTCCACCGTTCTTTTTTCGCCTATGATGTTATTTCTTTTGATTTTAGGTGGTTTTCCGTCCCAGATAACGTTGAACGTAATCTTGTTGATTTTCTCGATAAAGTTTTATGGGACGTGCAGGACTGAAGCATTAAAGATCAGTTTAGAGAGACCTGGTGTTTTATCTATATTAATTTTTTTATATAACGTTTTTTTCCTTCTTTGCCACGCGCTCAGCGATTTTTTCTTTTATTTTGGCACCGAAATTGAGTTCATCTGCATCAATTTGGTTATGTGAAAAGAAAACACCTAAAGAAAGTATCGGTTCTTTCGGCCATTTGAAGCCGAAGGAAGTGTCCTGTCTGTTTTTCCACAGCCCTAACCACATTGCTTCAGTTTTCGCGGTATTAATCTCTAGGCCGGAGATGGAATTGAGATCTTGAAGAAACCTAAGCAGCTCAGGAACTGATTCAATATCGCGGACAAAAACAGTGGTGTCATCAGCATATTGTGCTACTTTTATTTCGTTATCACCAACTTGAATGCCTTTGACGGCAGCATTGTTTTTTAAGGCTCTTGTAAATAATTCGATTCCTAAGATAAGGCAACCTTGTCGAACTCCGAACTCTATTGATGACACAACTGGAAACATCGTCATAAAATTATATTATTTTGATTCAATTTTGGATATCAGGCCCGAAGTTGAAGAGGTTAAGAGCGGCATAAAGATAGTTCCATGCTATCGTGTCAAAAGCTATTTTAAAATCGAGAAAGATAACAGAATTACTATATGATGTCTTTTAGGGATCAATAAACTAAGACCTAAGTCTCCTGCGAGTCTGAGAATCTCAGTTCCCTTTCTGCCATGTAAATGAAATTGAAAAGGAATCAGATTAGCTATTCTCATGAAAATTCTACGATTACGTCCGCTTAAAATTGATTAGAGAAGTAACAGACAAGCCTAGCCTTTTCAAGGATTAAGAAATTAATTCCAATTTTTTTTCTTTTTGTAACAGCATTGATTCTACTTTATTTCAATCAACTGCTACGTTTATCTTTCAAGCAATGTCTCATAAACACAAGAACATTGTTATTTATAATTTTCTTTAATTTAAATAGATAATGCCATGTATAAATATGGAAATACCTTAATAGCAAAGAGAGTGATAGAATTCGTTCAGATGGATGGATATGTGTGAACGAGTCTGTTCAGAAGGCTGGAATTCCAGGTATACCTGAGTGTGTGGAGCATGCATTTGCGATACAGCGGATGCGATACAGGAAGCAAAGACATCAAAGGGAGATTTAATTGTGATCTGGCTGGACTTAGCAAATGCGTATGGTCCGTGCTTCACGGTCTGATCGAAATGGTGATGGAAATGTTTGGTTCCCAGAACCAGTGAAAGCAATGCTGATACAGTAATATAACAACTTTCGGATGCGATTCACAACAGACTGCTTTACAACTGATTGGCAAAGGCTGGAAGTGGGAATAGCAGCTGGATGTACTTTATCAGTAATCCTGTTCGTCTTAGTCATGGAGATGATATTAAAAATCAACAAAGGCCGACATTGCTCTGCTAAGGACACCGTTGAGAGCATTTATGGATGACATCACTGTGCTTGCAAAAGTCTACGAACGCAGCACACCAGATCCTAGAAAGGCTAACTGAACTGATTACAAGAAGTCAAGGAACTGTTTATTTGTGAAGGGGAAACAGAAAGAGATTTGCTTTTGTATAGCTGGAGAAACTATACCCACTGTGATAGAACAATCAGTTAGAGTCTAGGCAGGTGGAGCACATTGAGTGAGCAGAGATCCGGAAGCAGGCAGAAGAAGGCCTCAAGGCTACTGATAAGACTAGCCTGCCTGGGACGTTCAAGGTCTGGTTTCCCCAGTTTGGACTGTACTCGAGATTGATGTGGCCTCTTACGATGTAAGAGGTCGCAGCATCAAGGGTTGAGCGAACTGAGCAAAAATGCCGTGTTTACATACGGAAATGGCTCGGACTTCCAAGACAACTTAATAACACAGCACTTTATGGGAAAGGTTGTCAACTGGAACTTCCTCTTGCATCCACTCTTGAAGATTACAGGGCTGGTAAGGTGAGGACAGTAATGAAGTTGAGGTACTCAAAGGACAAGGCCATTCGAGAGGACCCTCCCGAGGTGCACACTGGCAAGAAGTGGACTGCAGAGGAAGAACTAAGACAAAGCAATGAGCAGCTTGAGGCTCAGAGACATTGAGGGTACAGTAAATAGTGACAGGAGGGGATTTGGTACGCATAACTTCAAGCCCTTTTGTCAAAGCAGCGCCAAAGAGGGAAGGGAGGCGTTTGTGAACGAGGTGAAGCGGGTTGAACGCGAGAAAAGGTATGTGTACTTGGTACAGTGTAGACAGCAAGGGCAATGCTTGAGGTGGGAAGAGCTTGTACTTGGAATAAAGTTGTTCTGGAAAGAGTTGTGGGCATGGGAACCGGCGCAGTTGTACGTTGTAAAGTGTCTGTGGGGACAAGTGCCAGTGCGGACAGTATGACACATTGCGCCACAGCTTGTCTGCCTGCCCCATGAGCCTGAAAGATCGGTACAACTGGCGGCACAAACAGGTTCTGAGGATCTTTGTGGAAGCTATTGGGGCGAAGGAAGCTGAAATTAATCAAGGAAAGTTACCCGCGAAGATAAACCAAAGCAAAGTTGTGTTTCACCAAGAAGGGAAGAAGGGAGCGGCAAAACCATCTCCTAGGAGGGGGGAAGGGCCGTGGTTGCCGTGGCTACGTTTGCCGAGAACTGGAAAACCTGATGCGTGGTCGGTTTGGATTTACCACAAAAGAACTGAGATTATTAGTAGCTGCTCTGCAACAGGCAGCTGAAAAAGCCTCGTATTTCATCTGGTTAAAGCGCGCCAACAAAGCGTGGCTAGAATAACAACCTTAGGCCACTTTAAATCTATGATGACCCAGTCAGCACCAGCTCATTTGAAGCCTTCTCAGGGAGGAGAAGTCAGTTAAGGAGTAGGGGCCGAAATTCGCTGCCATTGTTCCTCCTCCTGATGACTTCCATGAGCTGGATCTGGAATTGGAGCTGCTGGCTGGGGAGCACGGATATGTTTCATTACCTCTCAGAAGCCATGCATTAAAATGGAAATACCTTAAAAATTGTTGCTGTTATGATGGTTGAATACGATAGCGTTAATTAAGGATTTGCCGCAAATAGGAATATCTACCCTAGATTAAGCTCCTGAGACGAAAAACAATGGACAAACCATGAAACAATGCATTGTTTATGAATTTAACCTCGCGAGAATTTTGTCATTGATTTTTATGATTCTAATAGCAAGATTAACAGCATACATTGTTGTAACGACAGCACAAGCATGAGCGCGTAAGCAGAAAGAACAAACTCATTCTCCTTATGCCGTCTTACTAGAAAACCAACACAATAATTTAGTTCCCTGGCTCGTGTTTCAATTTTCACTTGAGATAAAATAACTTTCTCTTGTGTAAATAGATTGTAAAAAAATGTACACAAAAAATGAGCAAAACAAATATTCTATTCTATTCTATTCTATTTCGTCCTCTCTAGGAAAAGCATAAGCCCAGACAAAAACGAAAATTACGTTCTAATTCGCTACGCTCAAACGAACGTAAATTATTTTCTTCTTCAATACTGCAAAAAATGCACACCAAGGGAATGATGGTTGGATGCTCAGGCAATCCAAGCTGACATTTATTGATACAACATTTCATACAGTGAAAAAGGAACGTTTAGAGCTAATGTTGACGCCTACCAGAAAAAATAAAAGTACCAAAATACTTATTAAATCAGTTAGGATAAGGTGAGCAGTTATTTCAAAATAATTATATGTACAATGTAATAAAAGTAATCGTTGTGATAAATTGGCGCTACTTCTAACCACGGATGTAGCTTCTTCGAGCTTATGCTATCAATGACAATAAAATACTCAGAGCAAGATCCTTTACAGTTCTTCAATAGCCCCCTACATCTTGCGCATAACAGCTTGGTACCATTCTGCTAGACGGTATTGAAAAACCACAAAAAACTTATTGATCCAATAATGTTAAGCTGTTGTTGAGGCGAGATAATATAGTTACATAACCTCTTAATTTAAACATTAGTCCCTTCACTGTAAACATCAGTAGATTTCCACATGTACGTAAGGAACAAATAACTAGAATGAACAGCCAAAATGCCAAAAGCTAAGCTTAAGGTAACAAACTATTCAATACATCATTTCGAAGAATCTTTCGCTACCTAACAAACATATGCAAGCTAAGCGCAAGTCCTTCAGGGTTGTTGATTTTATTAGCAGAGATAAACACCCTAACAAAGGCTGAACCGCTATTAAAAAACTATTTCAAATTGAGCTATCCGGCCAAATGATTAATGATAATGCGGACATGAATCAAAATAAAAGCAGCATAAGACTTGAAACTACGTAAGATGCGCATGCGGCTTGTAAAGCGATACAACTGAAACTGAGACAGTATGAGGACAAGATACCGCATCTTATAAAGAACTTGACGATTTTTTTTTTTTTTTTTGAATATCTTTTTGCTGTGAAGTAACCTTCATAAACAACTTCAGGACGTCCTTCGTGCTTGGTTTCTTGCTAGCTGGGGGCTCCTCTGATAACCTTGAATAGTTAACATCTATAATGAAGAAAAAAGAGAAGTGACAGGCATTTGTATCCATATAAACCTACATGGAAGCGAGCGAGCACATAAACTGAAATAAACTAACATAAGCTGAATGCAGACAAATAGCTCTGCAAAATCAGGCCAGCGCCTACTTTCTGAAAGGTGAATGGACAAGCGTCCCAAAAACAGGCCAGCGCCTCCTTCTGATGAGTGAATGGACAAGCGTCCCAAAAACAGGCCAGCGCCTCCTTCTGATGAGTGAATGGACAAGCGTCCCAAAAACAGGCCAGCGCCTCCTAGCTGATGAGTGAATGGACAAGCGTCCCAAAGTCAGGCCAGCGCCTCCTTTCTGATAACGTCAATCAATCTTAACCAAACATAAATAGAAACTGGCCCAGCGGTCTTGTAATCAGCGAAAACTTTAAACAAACAGCTACCAATGTTGAAATGAAAGAATCTGCTCGAAGTAAAACAGTATTTCGCCGATGTTCCAGTACACTCTTGCTATAAAGACTATAAACAGCTTGTCATCTATTGCAAAACGAGCAATTATTCTGAAAGTTTAGGAAAAAACGAGACGAGGTCCAGAACAGTACGATAAATGTGGTAATGGCCTTGCATGTACACGAGAAGTGAATACCTAGTGAATTAATAAATCCACTCCGTAAGTCCTGCATGGATTTCAAAAACTAAAGTGAAAACATACCTAGTTGTTGCCAAACTGACAAAGTAGACCACTATATGGGATTCCCGCCCATATTCAATGCTTGAAAACATGATGATTTGTAATTAGTCAACCATTTATGTATATATAATGCGACTTTATAATCCTCACAACGAGCTCCGTACGGGAAACCATAGCATACAATTTGACACCGCTGTCAATAGGAGCTGAAAATTTTGGGCTATATAACATGTAAACTTCAACTTCGTGCTACTCGAATGTAATACTCTGCAAACGCACAACAATCTAAAACCAACTTAACATAAGAGCCTTGCTGAAATGACAAAAACTTTTCCAGACAAGTCATACCACAAACGTGTATACATGCACCCAGTTATCATTATGACCCAGTTATCATCACTGTTACCTAAATGGAGGCGACATTTTGTGGCACTAGCATCTGAGCTAACAATACAATAAGACGGGCCAATCCATAATGACTTTTCAAATTCATCCTGTCCAGTCCACTTCAATACTCAACATGTCTTCTTAGAGAATAAACTGGGCCAAAGTAAACGTCTAGTGAAATCGTAATCCTGCGCAGCCTCAATGTCCTTGTTGTAATAACTAGTCATAATTCGGGAAATGTCCTCAAATACTACACCAATGTAAACAAATTCTCCCAAGCCAGGCTAAACAATTCCCCATAAACTTTTTTCTGAAACAATTATGAAGACATACAGAAATGCGAAGTAAAAATAACCGTCTATCCGAAATAGGAATTGTTCTATAGATAGTGTTCTATACTATACCATTCGAAAATTAACAAGGGTCCACTAAAACTTCCCGCCATAGCTAAAAAATAAATCTGATCTTCCGTAAACTGGATCTAAGACTGCACAAGAGTAATAATCAATATGGATCAACTTCTCCTCGTCCAGGAATAGAACAATGTTGACCCCCTTGAATCCTTCAATATTCAGTTCGAGCGACTTGAGGCATGGAATAAACATCCAACCCAAAAGGAAATACAGTAAACAGAAAAACACCTAAACTAAGCGTCACCTAACGAAAAGCAAGCGAAAACCTAACAATATAAATGTGCGATGATCAGGGTGTGAATAGCTATATAGGTGATAGGTAATAGCCACTTGGACCAAACAAAACCATAAATACTCCCTTTTAGAATAGGGCAAAGTGATATTCCCGTTTACGCACTAAATCCTTGTTCATAAAAATGTTTATCTCTTCTTCCATAGGGTTAATTCGAAACACTAAAGGGTAAACCATATGAGAAGGAGCCTTAACTTCTGCCAACCCGGTAAAATGTAAAGCCACTAAATAGCTTATCTACAAATACAGAATGATGCAAAGATGACACATAGCTTTTGAAAAATTTCAGAGGGAATCTTCTTGAAAGGAAGACGAAAACCATCTAAAACAAATGATACAATAATCTCTGAGACGCCTAAAAATAACAGAAATGAATATTTCTTCCCAGACTGCCCTTTAATAACTTGCAACACACCTGGTCTAGTAGAAACTTCACGCTCAAATCTGATTTTTGTGTTACCTCATTCAATTCGTCAAACAGATCGACATTACCAATATCATTTCGATGCCCCATCATTGCGTGCTCCTGATGCCGGCGGGCTTAGTGAAAGCGGCGCTGCTCCAGTAATTAATGGCAAGTTCAACTACTTTAGTTTTACTGCAGTCTGCAAAAGTTTCCGAACCTGCAGTCCTTAGCCCACTCTCCGCCGTTTGAAATAAAAACTAACACCTGCAACACATTCTGTTCGGACAAAAAAACATGTATAAAATTGACAAGCAATCAATTAGACAAGATAACAAAAACGAAATGGGCGGGCGGGCGGGCGGGTTTACAACTTCAATGTCAGCATGGAATGCGAAAGCGAGAGGACTGAACAACTCTGAACAGTCTATAAATACCTTATCAAACCAATCAGAGATACCCAAGGGACACGCCCAAGCGGCGTGTCATACACAGCGAAATAAATAACCAAAAACCTGTTAATGAACTGTATTGACTGCATACCAGTAGAAAATACATTTACGTTCTAATTCGCTACGCTCAAACGAACGTAAATTATTTTCTTCTTCAATACTGCAAAAAATGCACACCAAGGGAATGATGGTTGGATGCTCAGGCAATCCAACCTACGCGAGACATCACAAAGTAAAAAATATAAGATCTTACCGCGAGAAGGCTAAATTGCTAGTTGGTTAGAACCTCTTGAGAATACTGCGAAATTAGCGTCCGAATCCGCCTTCTTCTTTTCGGCTGACAGTCAATTCTCTTTGAATCTTCTGACAAGCAAGCTCGTACGACTCGTATACCTGTAGAGCCAACCACTCGTCTTTGCTTCTTTCCGCGAGATTTATCGCCTTCTGCCGCGTCGTTGTGAGCTGCCCTCCTTCCGTTACCAGCTTGCAGACTTCTGACGGTTTATCCAGGCTGATCTCTAGCTGAGCGAACGTTCAACTCAAACAGCTTATAATTACTATGAATTTAAACTACAATGCTTCAAAGTCGATTTTCGACTTTCCTCCGAATTCTAATTGACTATCCGAACTAGGACGACAGGTAATTCTTGAACAGGGAGGACACTTAATTGACTAACTCTGGATTGAAGACTCTTGCTGCAACCATAGGATTACTCAAAAACTTCGGGTTTACAACTTCAATGTCAGCATGGAATGCGAAAGCGAGAGGACTGAACAACTCTGAACAGTCTATAAATACCTTATCAAACCAATCAGAGATACCCAAGGGACACGCCCAAGCGGCGTGTCATACACAGCGAAATAAATAACCAAAAACCTGTTAATGAACTGTATTGACTGCATACCAGTAGAAAATACATATGTTTTATATAGAGCCTGACTCGTCCCCAGTCTTCAACATACGGCGCAGGGAGAGATGGGTACCGAGAAAGGAGCGCAAGATCTTCTGCTCCCCCACTTCGCGCCCTTCTCCCTTTGCCGCGTGCTATATGAAGACGACTGGGACGAGTCAGATATTTTTACACAGCATTGTAAACACGCCTGAGTTTTGCACGTGTATGTGCAACGTGGCCTTGCCACGTGCAGTATACTGGACTCGTGCAATCGAATTGGGACCTATTTGTATTTTTTTCTTGACATGCTTCAAAACCAAACAAGTAGCCAATGGAAAGACGTTGCCATACATTTAATTTATCTTAGCAGGTTCAGTTTGGACTAAAATGTTAACAATCAAGCGTAACGCGGTATATACGTATTCATCGGCGCTACGCTAAGATGTTACATCGAAATTCTCATTACCTAGACATATAATACGCACTTATTGACATCGGCTCTCTGATGCCTGCGTGCTGTCAAACATGTATTTCTGTTTGTACTCTGGCCTGAGCTTTCAAACGTGATTTAAGATGCGACACGTGCATTTACACTTTTCCTTTGTTTAACTGTGTTCTTTCACGTGTTTTTTTTTTTTGCAACTGTCACCCGTTAACGAATCATATTCTTCCGCAATATACTTGTGTGAGGTCAAAGAGGCGCACAAATCTTCAATGTTGCTGTTCGCGGGCTAGCTAGCTGATCTTGCTGGCGGTTGCTAGTTTGGCTCGTTAACAGTGAACCAGCCATCTTTTGATGGTGGAACCAGCAACTGAACGAGTCAATTTCAATCGACATGGCTGCCAGACTAGGACATCCGAAAACAGCTTCGCCCGAATGTCCGAAGATTGGATCAACGTATGGTCTGGTTTTCCAAAAACTGTCAACATCAAAGGATTGAGCCAGACTAATACACTGAGTGCAGATTTGGGACTTTTGTGATCTCTTAATATTTGAATACTGTTGGCCACCGTTCGATAACTTTTACCATAGTGCCTTTTCTTGCTTGATTGTAAGTTTTAGATTTGGTAACATTTTTATTTGCATTTTGTTACGATAATTACCGTTTCAGAATCGAGTTATCTTCCATTGTACTTTTAATAGTCTACTTTGATGTAACCCACAAGCAGTTTAGTTCACAGAGATAGTTTTTAGCAGACATCTATGGCATTACGCGGACTGTTAGTAAGAAACTGATGTAAAAGAGAAACAATGCCATAGGACAAACGAAGTAATCGACAAAAGTTATAAATAGTCACTTTTACTAACCAACTAATGGAAATACACCAGAGTAACATCTCTGGAAAACATGAAACTCCTGAAGCTAGAATCTCATTTTTTGACGGCAAAACGTGTCTTCCTTAGATGGCTAAGTGTGCCTCGGAAACACGCTATGACATGAACACTACCTACAACGGATATCGACTGGACTGCCTTTGCTACTGGACTTCTGGAAATGCTTGTTTCTTTGGTTAATTGCCATGAACATCCACTGAAATGCAAGAAGCCTTATCTGACAAATCAGCAAGTGAGTCTTTGTACACGTACACCTCAAAAGAATGAAAACTAAGAACATCCTGAAGAATATGGTTTTGCAGATTAAATGAAGAGGAACTACAACTTTTAATTAACTGAAGACCACACGGTAAACAATCTATCTGGAAAAAGAGGTTTCTTCTGCTGATTAGCACGACACCTGGCAAGCTGAGATAAGAAACGCTAAACTATTTATGAACAGCTACGACTGTACAAGAAACACAGAAATACAACTGCAACTCCTGGAAAATGGCTACAGACAACAAATCGGGTAAATGGAACATTAAACATTGACTTGAATTTGGACCAACTCATTACTAATCAGTTAGTAGTTACTTGTCTAATCTATTCTTCTAACAGCAACATGATTTTTTCTTTCTTGTGGCCAACTTAGAGCTGTTAAAATGCAATTAAATACTTGGAATGACGTGAAACGAGTTTTGTATGTGTTATCATGCGTAACGTGTCGACCCAAGCGCACGACTTCTGTTGCAGAAAATTAAACGATTGGCGCCGGCTTTCGCAGATTAATAAAGGAACTTTTGCACTTTTATTCACTATGCCCGAAAGCTTGTGCTGAATCCAAAGGATTTTGAACCTTTTTGCAGTGCCCCTGCCGAATTGTGCCGGTATTTCGTGGAGCACGCACACTGAAAAAATATCACCATTCGCGCGCTGTTGTCGCAAAATTCGGCTGAAAGCATATATACTCTTTGTTTGATAGTATGTAGCTCTCTCTATCAAACCCCAGCTGAGTGGAATAATAGAGCAATTCTATCATTTTTCAGCCGAGGAAGATGCCATCCTCGTGCTACCGACTATACGATGTTTATGTGAATAAAGCTACAACAACTAATGACCTACAAAGAAAAGATGGCCGCAAAATTTATCAGCTTGTAAGCCAGGTTCACAAGGTCCGAAAGTTGCGAAGAGAACAGCCATTAGATTACTATGTTCAGTTTGGCCAGCCGAGTTGATAACCGCAGCCATTGTTTTAGGGACATATTGGAACGAAATTTTTGTCGAAAATACTGAAATGGTTTTTGAAGTAAGACAGCATGTTAAATATACAACAAATATTTTGATCAATAATTACTCATGCAAAGTTGCGCGCCCTCTCTGAGGAAATCAAAAAGCGACAAAAGAATCATGAAAGGGCATAGTTTGTAAACGGGAAAGCAATGCAGGCATGTAGTGCACAAGATACTCGTCCCGCACGCCTCTCAAAACACGACAAAACCGGCGATGGAATAGTCTCAGATCGGAGACCAGCTACCACGTAGGCAAAGTTTTAACATCATGATTTAACCGTTTGCACGAAATGAAGTAGTTTAGGATGCAATTACTGATCAAGAATTAGAAATTTGTTTGGTTGGAATAGCTAAAGAGCCTCTCGGACATGCTGTCAGTAAATACCACGAATCAGTTATCATGTGTGCATAGCATCGTGCCATTTGACAACTTCAGCTGAAAATGGTTTTCAGTTTTCGACAAAGGGCAAGAACACCTACAAGTTCAAAGTTGAAATTTTAACTGACACAATTAAAAAGACATGTGAGTTTGCTTTTTCTGCTTATTTGCGGTGATGTTAAAATAGAATTAAAGGATTACGTATCAGCTGAACTTGAATGCGTAATATAACTGCTGAATTTTGCCGTCATAGCTATATAGAGGAAGCAACTGGGAACCGTTTTTAGAGCTAGAGGGCGCATATTTATAGTAAATATTTAAGAGACTAGTGTAGGTTTTCAGGTCAGCATGCTTTAGTGGACTGTGTGCTAAACACAAGCCAAGTCGAAATCAACTACTATTATCATATTTTGCTCTCTTTAAAGGGAACTTAATTGGAGCGTATTATACATTGAGGTCAACCGTAGGTCAGGCAAACAATAGATATTCACCGTGATAGTATTCATTCCAACGGCTACAGCAGCAAAAGGAATTTGGAGTAACTTGTAAATAGCGTGGTATTGCAAAAGGTAGGCTTAGGAATTCCTTTCTGCATGTGATGATCAAGTTCTTGTCAAGTTGTTAGTGCGTTGCGAAAACTATCGAGCCTGATCGAGCAACAATTCTGCCTGCTAGAAAGCGTTTTTACCATAACACAATCCTTTGGTCTGTCTGGTTGTATTTGAATCTGTTTATTCCGTCCCAGGCTAGATTCATGACAACACACCAAAGTGTACTCAGAATCTATGCAAAATTTCGCAAGAGTTAAAAAGGAATTTGAAAGAAAACAGTTACAGTTTCTTGTAACCTTGGGAAGAAACACTGTATGTAGAACATAAAAATCTGACTATTCGGGTAGGTCAAATATGTCATGACAGTCCTTTGTTTAACGTAACTGAATCGATCGGAGATTCAAGGGAAAATTCAGTGATGCAAGCATGAATTTGTTAATCGAGCCAGCGACCATCCGACTAGTAAAGCGTGATTCCTGAGTGCAAAATGAAGCCTCGAGGCCGGGCTCTCTTAAAAAACTTTACAGATTTACCGGGATAAAATGTTTCACAGAAATAAGAAATGAACATAGAAATAATAATGAGGTATACAGTTGTTTGTGCTCATAAGCCAACGCATTAATGTTCTGTTCATCTCACGATAAAAACTGCCTAATTCCGAGAAGAATAGGAAATTTTGAAGCTCGGGGATGAATAAACAACGGCGATTCAAACTTGCAGACCCATTCCGACAAATGTACTCCATTGGCAACAAGTGGACGGTTCACCCAATACATATTCCTAAATTGTTCAGTTCGTTTTAACCTCGGAGAGTTCAATTTAATTTGACTGTCTATAAAAACTGGTCCACAGAGACAAAAACTGAAGAAAACTGGAATACCAGTCATACTTTTAGATCAAGGGAGAAGAGGCATTAGGATTTCTTGGCAGTATTTCCCATTTGAACGGAGCGTTTTACTTTTTCCGGCCACTGAAATAGGTATGGCGTATACATTTCCTATATGCTTGACTTTGTGAAGATCCGTCAATTCGTTTTGATAATTATACTGTAATTTTTTGTGGACAAGTTACATGATACGGAATGATCAGAAAGTGAATCAGTGTTGGTAAAAAGATCGACTGATAATTGGTGGGCAAAAACAAGAACATAGAAAACAGAAATGTGTGGCTAGATTGTTAAAACATGGCTAATGTTTTGGTCTTTACATTAATTTCTTCTGTGTATTAAAGCAGCTGTTTCTTATTTTAAACATCATTTGTCTCGGCTATTTTAGCCCACAGCGCGAAGCACAAGTATTTATCAGTAGCTTTCCTCTTTGTTATCACCGTTCACTTTAGTCTATCTGCTGCTTATGTAAATGATCGGTGTAGTTGAACTCGGCGAATGAATATCTTAAAAGCAAATTAGTTCTGTGTAAGGATTCCCTGAAGTATTTACTGACAACTACCAGTAAGTATGGACTAGAGAAGACGAAATGGTGAACTAATTGAGTCAATTCTCTTATAGCACGAGCTCAATCTAGTGAATTTGACTTTATTATGAACCTTTTGCTTTTGTCTTGATTTTCGCACAAGCCACTGCAGTGTTATTTTCATTGCATACAATTTTCCTGCTGATAATTCACTTGGTAGGCGTTGCTATGATCGAAGAACTCGAATGAAAAAAACGAAGTGAGTGCGAAGAGACGAGCTAATCCAAGCCATTTACGCCCAACAAATTAAAGTTATTACAATCAACCCGTCTATAAACGTGAGCAGTGAATTATTAAACCCTGTCTGAACACAGGAGAGTCAGCAATTTAGAAAATTACACATGAAAGAAACAAGTTGGAGCTTTTGCAAGATTCCAGAGCACATCACTGAAGTACGAGGAGTACCTCGACCTCGAGGAGACGGTTTCCGGCGCTTTAGGCGCCACGCAATTTCTGATCAACTTCATGGTCGAACCCAGCGGTTTTCAAGGAAATTACTAGGGGCTCGGTGATAATTTGAGAAATCTTCTCTTTTACAACTCGCTCTCAGTCGCTTAACTTCTCTCACTCTTGATTTCCTTTCTTTTCTGGAAATTGCTATCAGGCTCAGTTACATTCATCACTTAGACGACTTCACTCTCTCAATTTTGTGCGGCTAATGTGAACGCCAGGCAGCCCTGTCGGTGTAATGAGGGATTTAATTTTCGTTCTTCCTGTAATTATTTTAACTTTCGCTCGAGGGTATGATTTGCACGGCATTTACGTAAATTGAAACTTGTAAATTCCGATTTGCATACGGGTGTAGTTGTCCGAGGAAGACCTCTTAGGTCAGTCTTCGTCGTTTTGCGCAACTCGGAGTAGCGATGTAATGTGTTGTAAATGCGTCGAATATGATGTCTTTATAAGGTTGTAGATTAAATGGAATATTAGATATTCAGATATTTTTCCACAAACGAGTCAAATAACCAGCAGAGAGCTACCTTCGCCTTTCGCTAATAGAATCTATACGGTGAATGTAGAATAACTGAAATCAGAGCGATTAGTGGCCGATTATGCGCAAATTGACGCCATGTTGTAGGAAAATGTGAATATTTTCGCTCTCTTCTCGTGTGAATCAGGTTGCAAATAAAATATTTTCTTATCCATAAATTTTATTTAAGAAAAATGAAAGTTGAAATTGTCCAAGAAAATGGTTTGAGATGAGTTTACGGTGTCAAGCTCGATTCGATTCTTTGGTTTACTCATACCAGGAGTTCTGAATTGACACACCAAAATATAGCACAAATTCCATGCGACAACAACTTGCAGAAATTTGAGGCCACATTTCCTACGGTCATTTTATCTCTTTCTGCAAAGATGCAGCTCCTTCGCGTATGGCCACTGAGTTAATAACTATAATTGCTCGTGACGAATTATTTGAATTTCTTCACTTAAAAGAAATTGAAAAAACTGAAATAAGTATCCCTGCGAACTATCTAGTCCAGAATAGGTACTATGAATGGCCGGAAGTCCATTAGGTTACTTGGCGAATGATTTAAAGGAAACTAAGTTCCGCTGTGTAAAGATTCCCTGAAGTATTTACTGACAATTAAATCAATATGGATAGAGAAGACGAAATTGTGAATTGTTTCACAGTTCTCTCAGTATAATCGCGAGCCAAGCTCTCGCGAGCTCAATCTAGTGAATTTAGTTGACCTTATTATAAACATTTTGCTTTTGTCTTTGGACAGGTTTTTGGACAAAAATCTGAGCACTATGGCCGAGATGTTTTATTAAAACAGTTTTTGTTTTAATGCCATGTTAAACGTTTTCTTGATCGAAAGACACGTAGAAATGAAAAGAGGAAAGGACGAAGACGAGCTCTTCCAAGCCGTTTATAAAGATCCGAACAGTATTTCTCTAAAGTCAAGCAATTTAGAAAAATTACAAAATAAAGAAACAAGATTAAAGGCTTGACGAAATTCAGAGAAGAACTCTGGAGTACGAGGATTGGCTCTAGCGGATGGTTTATGATGGCGCTCATGGCGCGAATCAATTCCTGAACAACTCTCACGGTTTTGAGGAAATTACTGTTTTGAGAATTACGGTCCTGTTTTGAGAATTACTTTTTTAAAATTCTCTTTTAGGTGCGTAACTACTCTTATTCCTGATTTCTTTTTTATATTTTGGAGATTGCTAACCAGTCTTCCATTCACTCATCATCATGGAGATGACTTCGCTCGATCGATCGCTCTCATTTGTATGGATTTTGATTATAATAATCGATCGGCAGTCCTGTCGGTCTAGTGAGGCATTTAACTTTCGTTCTTGCTGTAAATTACTTTAACTTTTGCTCGAGGGCATGATTTGCACTTCATAAAAGTAAATTGAAACTTGTTAATTCCGATTTGCCCATGGGTGTTTATGTCCGAGGAAGACCTTTTGGGTAGTGTTTGTCGCAACTCGGAGTAATGATGTATTAAATGTGTTGTAAATGTGTGCCTGGTATATGATGTCTTTATTACGTTGTTGATTAAATGGAATTGCAGATATTTTTCCACAAACGAGTCAAATAACCAGCAGATAGCTATCTTAGTATTTCGTTAATAATCTGTGCGGTAAACGTAGAGTAACTGAAATCAGAGTGATTATGGCCGATTATACGCAAATTGACGCCATGTTGTAGGAATGTAGATATTTTCGCTGTCTTCTCGCGTGAATAAGTTGCAAATACAACATTTTCTTGTCCATGAATTTTATTTTAGAAAAAGAAAGTTGAAATTGTCCAAGAAAATGGTTCAGTTAAGATGAGTAATTCGGTAGGTTCGCATGCAAGCTTGACTCAACCCTTTGGTTTTCTGATACGAGGAGTTCTGTTAACAGACCATAACATTCCATACGCGACAACAATTTGCAGAAATGTGAGGCCATAGCTCCTTCGGTCATTTCATCTCTTTCTTAATAACATTGGGACTGAACAAATATTTAGCAATTGCTCGTGACCGAATTTTTGAATTTCTAGACCTCGAAGAAATTTAAAGGACTGAAATATAAGTTACTCGCGCTGTGAACTAGCTGGTATGAAAAGCTACGACGAATGGACGGGATTGACTCACGCTAGTTTGCTTGGCGAATGATTCTCTAAAAGAAAATAAGTTCCACTGTGCAAGGATTCCCTGAAGTATTTACTGACAAGTATCCTGAATATGGATTACAGACGACGAAATTGTAAATTGTTTCAATTCTCTTAGCTCGAGCTCAATCTAGTGAGTTTGACTTCATTGTGAACCTTAGCTTTTGCTTTGTGTCTTAGTTTATGGAAAAAACAAAACTGCTATGGCCTGCAATTATTCCCTTGTTAAACTTTCGCTTGATCGAAGAATTCGAAGTAAAGAACAGTGGAAAGGGCGAAGATGTGATCTTCCAAGCCGTTTGTGCCGAACAAAACTGAGTTAATCAACCCTTTTTTATAGGATGAACAATGAGTTCTTTTTCCTTGTCTGGGCCCCGAAGATGTCAAGCAAGTTAGAAAATCACAAATAAAAGAAACGAGGCTGGATCTTTGGCGAGATTCCAGAGCACATTCATTGAAGTACGAGGAGCGACTCGAGCGGACGGTTTACGGCGCTGACATGGAGTGAATGACAATTCGAGGAAACTTGACAAGTCCTTAGTGATATTTTGAGAATTCTTACTTTTCAAAATACTCTCTCGGTTCTACAACTACTCTCACTCCTGATAACTTAGTTTTCTTTTGGAAATTGTTTATCAGTCTTACATTCATCATCACGATGACTTCGCCCTCTTTATTTTGTATATTTTACCGATTATAAAACGGCATTCCAGTCGGTCTAGTGAGACATTTAACTTTCATTTTTGCTATTAAATACTTTAACTTTTGCTCGAAAGCATGATTTGCACTAAATTTGCGAAAAAGAATTTTGTAAATTCCGATATGCTGACGGGTGTAGTTGCATCAAGAAGACCTTTCAGGTCAGTCTTCATTGTTTTGCGCAATTCAGAGCTGCGATGTTATATGTTGTAAATGCGTAGTGAATGATGCCTTTATAAGGTTGTAGATTAAATAGAATTGCAGATATTTTTTCTACAACGAGTCAAATAACCAGCAGAGTGCTACCTTGGTCCTTCGGAAATAATCTGCACGGTGAACGTAGAATAACTGAAATCAGAGCGATTATGGCCGATTTTGAGCAAATTGAAGATATGTTTTACGAATGTGGATATTTTCGCGATCTTCCCGTGTGAATCAAGTCACCAATAAAACATTTTTTGTCTAGAAAAGAGAAAAGAAAGCTGAAATTGTCCATAAAATGGTTTGGCGGAGCAGTACATGTATTGAAAATTTGAAGCCTGTATGAATGCCACTTCCCGATTCTTTGAGTAACTGATACAAGGCGATCTGTTACATGCCATGCATGATAAGCACAAATTCCTTATGCAACAACGGCGGTTAAATGCGAGGCCATAGATCCTTCGGGTCATTTTATCTGTTACTGTAAGAATGCAGGAGTCCTTCGCATAACTGTTGAATCAATGTGCTACCACTGCTCGTGAACCAATTGAATTTCACGACTTCAACAAAATTGAAAAGTATCAAAATAACTGATCCAAAGTTACTAGAACGAGGGATAACAAGCTTTAAACGTACTAAGCAAACAAGCCAGTTTATCCACAATGATTATACATTTCGGAACTCACGGCATACACTATCAAAACTCAATTAAATCGCAATAACTATTGATCTCCTTCACTGCAAAGCAATTAAGTAAAACAACGCATTCTGAGAAATAAAGAAGTGATTGATCGCCTATTCTCCGTTCAACAAAGGACACTCGGCAGCGCATCTTCGAACGAATATGGGCCTATGAGAAGTGACCCAAGGAAACTTAAAATGCGTAGAATACCCCAGATAAGCACAAGTAGTAATAAAAATGTTAAAATATTGATTTTAAAAGTACACTTGTTTGTTGAAATTAAAACTACTCAAAGTAGCGTTTATTTTCAATTTTTTCTTCGAAGAGTTGGATGCAGCCCCCACTGTACTTTCACTCCATTTGTCTGTCCTTTTCAAGAAAACCTTGCTCAGAACATCTTTGATAACGTACCTTTAACAAGATTACAAGCGCGCGTGCACACAAGCCGCTCGATTCATGCTAACCGTTTGCACAAAAAAAGATTCGCATAAAGGATGAAACTTGGAATACGCACAGTCTATGGGGACAAGGTATTAATGATATACTTTTCTCAACGATGGTCTGAAGAAATTTAGCTCTTAACATAAACTGGTCCGTGAAAACATGCTTTGACCATTGTTTTCTACTGGGGGCGTGCATGAGGGTTTAGGTTCTGTACAATTCTACAAAGCAACTGGACTCAAACTAAGTTAGGGGCGACAGATTGATTGGTATGAATTCTATTAATTAAAGCAGATTAAATAATAAACAAAAGCTGTACCTGGAGGTAAAAGAATGGTGAAAAACAGCTCTGTGGGCCCTGACTTCCATTGCGTAGCAAGAAAGAAATTAACTCACGTCACTTGCTCGATCCTATCCCCTTTATCAATTCTCGCGTTTGATTGGCTAGCAATACATCATGCATGATGTCGTTAAAGGGCCTGACGACTGCTTAATCTAATCTTGACATTACTCTTCTAACACAGTATATGATCTTTTTGTCGACTGAAAACTGTAAAGTAACCGTTCACTTCTTTGCGGTACAAATTTTATAACTGCATGCCTGAAATGTTCCATTTGGGAAGAATTGAAAAAACTAACAGTGTCACATAAAATCCCTGGGCAATCGCTCGACGTCCCTTTTTATTTTCGGGAAGGGCCTTTATACGGGGGAGCTTATTTTCGGATTGAAAATTGTGTTACAGATATGCTTGAGTTTATATTTGGAAGGGCTACTTCGCCTGGAAATTGTTAGGTGAATACAATAATACCACATGGTTTAACTCTCTAATTATAATGGTAAGAAGTCCTACAGTCCTATCTAATTTATCCACGGTTTTCTAGTTAAAGTGCTGACGACTGGGTGATGTTGGCGTTGGCTTGAGGATTTACCGAAGTGAACTGGAGATAAGCTACAGTAGCAACAGTCGCGCAACATGGGGCGATGCCATCGAAATTTGAATCATATTTAAACTACATTTCGGACAAAAACGTGGACGTTTTGAATTGGTGGCTATACAACACCATTACTTACAATTCCGATGGAGATAGTGTGTTCTAATTTTTACAGCCATGTACCAAAAGTGAGAACTTTGCCACTGCCAAAGAAACAGCTAGCGAGACAAGGAGCTAAACTGATACCCGGGAACTGATACGTGCTTTTGAGACAGTTTGATCTGAACAATCAATACTATCAAATGCTGGTCGGTAGCGGATGGATCAGTGTTAGGTTAGCTTTACAGTATAACCGAGAAAGGAATAATCGAAATCCCGGTATAAATAGAACTAAGGAATGGAGTCAAGTTTGGACGTACACGAAATTCTGTTACTAATAAATCATAAGTGTACAAAAAAGATGTGACTAAGAATCGGAAATTAAACAAAGAAAAAAATATCTTGGAAAAGCCATTTCTGAAAAGCTAGTTTTAGTAAAGAAAGAGTATTCAGTCACAAAAAACAAACGAAATAAAACGCGCTCGCGGCAACGTGAATTTTGCTATGGGAGACCTTGTATATTGCAGTTTGCAATTTGCCGATAGGTGTTTAAGAGTTTGCTAGGGTGGCGCTACCGGTAGCGCAGGTGGAGCCCACCAACCTTGGACAGCTCAAAATGGCGGCAGGCTGAGATGAAAAGTGACAATAGTGTGGTAACATCTGACAATAGTGTGGTAACATCCTTTGACCAGATGATGAGGCGCTTTAATTTAATATTTCTTTTAAATTAAGTTAATTTTGCATGGGAGATATTGCGACCTTAGAACTGTTGATACTGTTTTGAACCAAGTATTTCAATACCCTCGAGTTACTGGGACAGCTATCGACAAATCCAGGAAACTTCATAAAATAAACTTAACTCAGCCGGCCTTGACACTTAGGAGTAAGAAGAAGTTCTGGAGTTCCGGTATTCTTTAGAGTACTTTTGATTGGCTGAAAAAGGTTTGCCGAAAATAGTTTGACCTCGTACCCAGGGTCTCTCTTGCACGCTGCATGTGTTAATGGTCGGAACGTGACTTTACTGGCACGTGTACGTGAATATTTTTGCAAATGCGGACCGATTTGTAACTAACAGACTTAAAAATCAAACACGCAACCTCAGGAAAGACGTTTCCGTACATCTGATTAATTCGCAATCAAGTTTGACTCAGTACTACCTAGACATGTGATCAGCACAAATTTACAGTTGAGAACTGAGTACTGCCAGTGCGTGCTATCTAACAGGTCTCTCTGCTTAAAAATTTCAACGTGATTAAAAATAAGACACGTGCAGTTACTCTTTTCATTTGCGTTACGTTCAAATTTCATGTTGTTTTCGTGACCTTCAATTGTTGATGTTTCATACTGCGCCTATTAGTTTATACAAAGAAGCTCACAAATATCTTGTGTTGATGTTTGCAGGCTAGCTACAGCTGCAGTGTTTTTGCTGGCGGTTACTTGCTTGCCTCGTTAACGATGAACCAGCCATCTTTTTGATGGTGCAAACAGCAACTGAACGAGTCAATTTCAATCAATATGGCTGCCAGACTGGGACATCCGAAAACAGCTTCGCCCGAATGTCCGCCTAATGCTTTGGTTTTGTAAACATTACATCAAACAGGGTAGAGATTGACACCTTTAGCGACAAACGTTGTAGAGCATGAACTTCAATACCAGAAACTCATTTGATTAGCGGAAAACGTGACAAGCCTTGGAAACACGTGACTACCCTGCAACGAATATGGACAAACTAACAAGGACTGCCACGGCTACAGGACCTCTATAAATCCTTATTTTCTTTGTTTCATTGCTATGAATATCGACTGGCATGATGGAAACGTTGTCTGACCAGTCAGCGAGCGAGTCTTATTACACCACAAACGATGAAACACATATATCCTGAGAATATGGCTTCCTTAAGCAACTACGAGGAACTGCAACAGTGACAATCAATCTTGTAAAGGAGGTTTCTTCTGCTGACTACAACGACTCCTGGCAAGCTGAGCCGGAATAGAAACGCTAGACTATTTATGAACAGCTACGACAGTACGAGAAACACAAATGATACAGCAGCAAATCTTGGAAAATATCCACCGACAACAAATCGTGTTGGTTCAAATTCAGGTCAATTGTCCTCTCTTCCATTTAAAATGGAACAGAAGACGATTGACTTAAATTTAGACAACTCATTGATAATTAGTTAGTAATTGCTTGACTAATATTTTCTTCTAACAGGGACATTGTTTTCGTTCTCTTGTGTGTGTCCTCTTGAAACTGTTAAAATGCAATTAAATACTTGGAATGTTTTGTGTGCGTGTCAATGAGTTGAGTTTTTCTTGGGTCGACATGACTCGTGTTTGTTTCGCCAGTTTTGTTTTTGTAACTTAACAACTGTAACGCCGGTTTTTACAGATTAATAAAGGAACTTTTGTGAATTTTTTTTCCCAGTGCTCAGAAGCATGCGCTGGTCCCAAAGAATTCACGAGAAGTCTTTTTGCTGTGCCTCAGACAACTTGTGTTGGCGCTTCGCTGAACTCACACAAAAATATTAGAGCATTCGTTTACTGTGGTTGCAAACTTCGACGGAAAGCGTGTTGTGTTCGAAATGAGTATGTAGCTCTCTCTATCAAGCCCAAGTTCAATGGAAATAGAGCAATTCTATCATTCTTAAATGGCAATTTTCACTTAACTCGTGGTGATGATTGAGCCGAGGAAGATGTCATCCTCGTGCGACTAACTAATAACTGCAGTTACGCTGTTCACTGATGTGAATAAAGCTACAACAACTAATGGCCTACAAAGATGGCTGTAAAATTTATCAGTTTGTAAGCCAAATTTACAACATCCAAATGTGCCAAGAGAACGGCCACTAGATTACTGTGTTCAGTGAAAGTGACGCCAGCCGAGTTTACTGAATAGCTGTGTACTTATTACTTCGAATTGCTGCAGCCTTTGTTTTGGGAACATCTTTGAACGAAGTGTCTAAACCTCTCTCGTCCAAATAATCGAGATGGACCTTGTTAATATCGAATAGAAGGTTTGATAAAGACAGCAAGTTAACAATACAACAAATATTTCGATCACATTCACTCATTGACCTTTCTGTTTGGTGTGATGGAGAACACTCTTCCGGTTTTAACGAAGCAAAATCGCTGCTTCGAATTTAAAACCATTTTAAGCAGAACAAGACTGAAATATAGATGGCTGGTCAATGATGCGAGCGATAATGACATCAAGGGCCAAAAAGGGGCCATCGTGAATGCCTTTAAGTTTCATTCTTCATGTTCGAAACGGGCTTCATCTTTCAACTTTACTGCTTCCATTCACCTAATACAATATTTGTGTTATATCTAAACTAGCTGGTTCATGTAAAACAAGTGATGAGGGAGTCTATAGAAAAGCAAAAAGATGCTTGAATTTAGAGATCCCTTATTTTAATCAATTTTAATAGAATTTTAATCAACTGTAACTTACAAGGCTATATTCTACAACTGTGGGCTTGCAAAGTATACTCTAACAGCAAGATTTTAATAGACGTGGAAGTTGCAACGACGAAACAGAAGGAATATTTTATACAGGAAATGGCCTAGCCGGACAATCAACGCTGAATGACTGCAACAATTGTCTGTGATGAAGTACTGTGAGATAGAAACTAAATCTAGCATTTCAGATCGCGTCGGAATCAAACGCCTTGATATGCAGCGGCGCTGGAACACGTTTTAAAACTTCTTGTTGTCGTTATAATTGTTTTTAAAGATGTGCTTTGATTCCCGAACCGATGTTTTCCTAAAAAAAGCCTTTGCCATTGTGGGTGAGTTATAACAACAATTCCCGTATGCACGCTCCGCAAAAAAACGAAGACCGTGATCACTTTCAGGTCAGCGTGTAACAAATGGCGGCTCTGTGTACAAGCCGGGACACAGTCGTAACAAATAATGTTCATAGAACTAAAACACGACTGCCGACAGAGGAATCATGCAAAAGTGTATATTTTAAACGAAAATGAAATGCCTGTATGTAGTGAGACTAGTGAGTGGATTCACTAAAACATGTTCGTCTGACATTCAGATGTTGATCTCAGATTTAAGGCCGAGCAACTTTAAACTGTACATGTTCGTACGAAGTAAAGCAGTTTAGGGGCAATATCTGAAAAAAACTAAGAATTCGGCTTGGTTTGAATGATAACTAAAAAGGCGAACTTGCAAATATCACGTTGCACGAGTGTTTATCATGTGACAACATCGCATTTTTTAGCTCGAACCCGCAAATTGAAAGTTGAAAGTTGAGGGTGGAAAAGATCGACGTTGTGGTTTCTTTTTTCTGCTTATTCGTGACGATGTTAAATTGAATTAAAGGATTACGTTTAGAGGATACTTGAATAAGTTTTCTGGTCAGTATTTTTGAATGAGGTGTAGGTCAAATACAAAATCAACAACCAGTATCATATTTTACTCTTTTTGAAGTCACCTTTATGAAGTGTATTATATTATGCACTGAGGTCAACTGTGGGTCAGGAAAAACAATACGTATTCCGCATCGTCGGATTGGCAAAAGTTTGCTGTAGATTAGGCTAAGGTCGTTCTGAATGGTGTGACTTTGCGTATGGTCTATGCTCCTCCCACGAGCTACAGGGCGAAGTATTCCGCTCCGTAATAACTGTTACTGCAACGGCTAAAGCAGCAAGAAGTAATTGGAGTAAATTTTGGCTTGGTTCGTATTGCTAAAGAAAGCTAAGGAATTCTTAAGACGATAAAAGGTAGGTCTGCAATTTGTGAAAGCTACAGAAATCCGGCCATTCGCGAATGCAGACCACAGTTTATAATTCACTTGCAGTAATTTTACACCCACTGCGTGTTTTTACGCATACACTGCTTGTTTTAACAAATTGATGAGCCTCTCTATAGGTACTCACGGTTTTTTTTTTTTTTTTTTTTTTTTTTTATTTTTTTTTCTTTTTTTTTTTGGGGTTTTTTTTTTATGGGTTTAAAGGGGGTTTTTTTTTTTAATTGGGGTAAAATTTTATTAAAATATATATATCCATAATTTATATTTTTTTTTTTTTTTTTTTTTTTTTTTTTTTTTTTTTTTTTTTTTTTTTTTTTTTTTTTAAAAAATTTTTTTTTTTTTTTTTTTTTTTCTTTTTTTTTTTCTTTACCGGGGTCTGCTACCTATAGAGAGGCTAATTGATCGTTCGTTGCAAATTTAAAAGTATCGATTAATGTTTCTGTTTCTTGTCAGGTAAAAGACGCTTTCGCCATGCCACATTTCTTTGGGATAAAATCTGTTTATTGCGTCCTCCTTTGTTCAACATAACTGAAACGATCGGAGATTGCAGGGAAGCTGTTCATTGGTGCTCAGGAAATTATATGAGTTTGTTACTCCTCGAGCCAGCGAACATCAAACTGAGTAATGCGTAATTCTTGAGGTAAGCCTCGAGGCCGGGTTAGGCTGTCTTTGGGTTACAGATTCCACAGAGACTGATTGAAAGTTCTCACAGAGAAAGGAAATGAAGGCATGCAATTGATAATGTGATCATCTGCCTGAATGGCTGTTACTGTCATCCGAGTAACACTTATCTGTGCTCAGTCAACGAATTTTCTGTTCATCTCACGACAACACACTGCTCAATTGTGAGAAGAATATATAAGACATTTTGAAGCGCGGGGATTCAAAACGGCGACTAAACTGGCAGGTCCAAACAACTACTTCACTGTCTTCACTGACAGCAAGTGGACGGTTCATCCAAGAAGTGATCCATAAGTTGCTCAGAATGTTTTGAGCTCGGGGAGTTTAATAAAATTGACTGTCTGTACTAAAAAGCTGCTCCACAGAGGCAAAAAGTGAGGTAATTAAATCACAGTACTAGTCATATTCAGTGTCATATCAAGGGAGAAGAAGGATTTCGTGATAGCTTTTTCCTATTTGAACCGAATGTTTTACTTTTTCCGGACATTGAAATATATGCTGTTTGAATTTCCAAAATAGTGTTGCCCTTTGTGAAGTTCTGTGAATTCGTCTTTAAGCATACTGTAACTGTTTGTGGATGAGTTACATGAGACAGTATGATCAGAAAGTGACAAGATCGACTGTTAAGTCTATTGCAGGCAGCTGGGCAAAAACGACAACAAAGAAATAACCTGGCTAGATTGTTAGAACATGGCTGATGTTTTTGTCTTAATGTTATTTTCTTCTGAGTATTAAAGCAATTGTTTCTTATTTTAAATATCTCATGTCGGCTATTTCAGCCCACGATCACCGTTCACTTTAGTCTGTCTAAAACAAATGTAATAATTTGAAAAATAAGGCACTGAATATAAGTAAATGGAAACTTCTAAATTCCGATTTGCCTACAGATGAGTTGCACGAGGAGACCTTTTAGGTCATTTTTCACTCCAGTCGGAAGCTTGTACTTCCTTAATGTCTTTAGCTTCAATATTATAGTTGAACGACAGTTCTGTCGTTCTAGTAGTGAGGCATTTAACTTTCGCTCTTGATTTGTCCTAAATTTAGGTCAATGTGCCGACGGGTGTACTATTGTTGCACGAAGACCTTTTAGGTCGGTCTTCATTGCTTTAACCAACTCGGAGTTATGATGTTACATGTAACAAGCGCGTCGTATGTGCTGCCTTTATGAGGTCTTAATTGAATAGAATTGCAGATATTTTTCCACAGCGAAATGCTTTCTTGGTCTTTCGCTAATAATCTGTACAGTAGACGTAGAATAATTGAAATCAGAGCGATTTTGGCCGATAATGCGCAAATTGACGCCATGTGGTAGGAATAAGACTAATAAGGATATTTTCGCTATCTTCTCGTGTGAACCAAGTTGCAAATAGATATTTTCTCGTCCATGCATTTTATTTATGAGAAACGAAAGTAGGAATTGCCATGAAAATGGTTCAGTTAAGATGAGTGTTGCGGCACGTGTTAAGCGACTCCAGCTTTAGTTTACTAAAGCAAGGAGTTCTGTTGACAATATACCATATTTAAACTCCGTAAACGACAACAACTTGCAGAAATTTGAGGCCATAGTTCCTTCGGTTATTTTTAGTCTTTCTGCAAAGTCTTTTAGTCTTTCATGGCGGCTGAATTTAACAATATATATTATCATTGCTCGTGACCAAATTTTTGAATTTCTTGATCTCAAAATAGAAGGACTGAAATAAATATCCCTATGGCCTAGCTAGTATATGAAAAGCTACTGTGAATGGCCGGGATTTTCTCGCGTTAGTTGACCTGACGAATGATTGTCTTAAAAGAAAAAACCGTTTCGCCGAAAGGGATTTTTTCTGAAGTATTTACTGACAAGTAAAAATGGATTAGAGAAAAAGAAATGGTGAATTGTTTCAATTCTAGCTAATTCTCTTAGTGCGAGCTCAATTTAGTGCATTTGACTGCATAATGAACCTTTTCCTTTTGCCTGGGTTTGGACAAAAGAACTCATGGGAGCTTCAAACAGTTTCTTGTTCATAATTCCCTTGGTAAACGTTTGCTTGATCGAAGAACTCGAAGGAATGAAAACAGGTAAGAGCGAAAACGAGATCTTTCAACCTATTTACACCAAACAAACGGAGTTAAGTCGATCAGTTTTAACAGAAAAAATATGTTATTTTTCTCCTTGTCTGGGCACTGAAGAATCAAGCAATTTAAAAAATTACACTAAATAACAGAAAGAAGCTTGGACCTTTCGGGAAATTCCAGAACACATCGTTGAAGTACGAGCTGTGACTCGAGCGGACGGTTCATGGCGCTCATGGCTTGATACAATGCTTTATCGACTTTCGGAGTTTTTGCAGGAAATTACAAGTTTTTGGTGATATTTTGCAAATTCTTTCTTTTAAGGATTCTCTTTCAGTTGTTTAACTACTATAACTCCTGAATTTTTCTTTTTCTTTTGGAAAATGCTAATCCGAAGAGCCTTACATTCACCAAGGAGATGTTGACTAAGTGCGCCATCTCTGATATTTTGTTAACGGCTTATAATTGAACGGTACTCCTGTCGGTCTAGTGATGCATTTAGCTTTTGTTCTTGCTGTAAAGTACTTTAATTTTTGCTCGAGCGCATGATTTGCACTGAACTCAGGTAAATGGATACTTGTAAATTCCGATATACTGACGGGTGTAGTTGCACGAAGAAGACCTTTCAGGTCAGTCTTCATTGTTTTGCGCAATTCAGAGCTGCGATGTTATATGTTGTAAACGCGTCGTGTATTATGCCTTTATAAGCTGGTTTCAGATTAAATGGAACTGAAAACAGTTTTCCACAAACGAGTCAAGTAACTAGCGAAGTGCTGCCTTGCTTTTTCGCTTATAATCTGTACAGCGAACGTAGACTAACTGAAATCAGAGCGATTATGGCCGACTTTGTGCAAATTGATGCCATTGTGAAGGAATGTGGGTATTTTCGCTACCTTCTTTTGTCAATCAAGTTGCAACTAAAATATTTTCTTGTCCATGCATTTTACTGAAGAGAAACGAAAGCTTAAAATTGTCCATGAAAATGGTTTGGAAGAGCGTTATTATACATGCCAAGCTTTCGTGAATGCTGCTTATTTAGTTCTTCGGGTTACTGATGGCGAAGCATTCTGTTACATACGGATAACATAGCACATGCGACAACACTGCAGACGTGCGAGGCCATAGTTCCTTCGGTCATTTCATCTGTTTCTGTAAAGATGCGCAGTCCTTCGTATGGCTATTGAATCAATATGCTACCACTGCTCGTGAACAAATTGAATTTCTCGACTTGGAACAAATTGAAAGGACTGAAATAACTATCCTGCGAGATCGCGATAACTGTATTAAGCAAACAATTAAGTGAGTTTATATCCACAGAAATGGTATACATTTCGGCGCTCACGGCATACACTAGCGAAATTCAATTAAAATAGCAACAACTTTGATCTCCTTAATTGCAAGCAATTTAGTAAAAAGCGCATTCAGAGAGAGAAAGAAGTGATTTATTGCTCGTTTTCTGTTCAACAAAGGACACTCGGGAGCGCATCTCAGAACAGCTTAGAACGAATGCGCTTCTGTGAGAAGTGATCAGTGGATATTTCGATTATTTAGGACCCAACTGAACCTAAAAAAATCGTCAAATACCCCTACTAAGCACAAATGTTAAAAGGTTGATTTCAAAGTGTATTTTATTTGTTAAATTAACTTTTCTCAAGGTAGTGTTTCAGAATTATTGTAAGCACATAAGAGAAGTATTTCATAATTTCTTCTTCAAATTGAGTAAGCCACGGGCTCGCTGTACTTTTATTCCATTTGTCTGTTCTTGTAGTATCTTGTCCATGAAATTAAGGAATTAACTATTTGAGCTTATTTGCCAAAAGTATGGTTATTCTAGTTGGTCAAAGCAACCTTCAATTCTTACCAGGGAGCGATATGAGGTAGTCACGGAGAAGGGGAGTATGGAGTAATACTCATGGTTTCAGAAACGTCTTGGCTTCACGTTAAGCAAAAGAGAGGCCAGTGGTCCTGCTCTTTAAGAATTTCTTTTGCTTCTAGTTATGCAACAGTTTTTATACTCTGTTATTTCTGTCAAAAACAGAAGCTGTCTGTGTGGACTGACTTGACTCTGCACAGAAGCAGAACATCTTTCATGTTAACGTACCTGCATCAGTTTGATGTTACCGAGTGTACATGTACTCATACCGCACGATTCAGGTTAATTAAAACCTTTTTCTCAAAATAGATTCAGCTGAATTACGCACAGTTTATGGGGACAAGATTTTAAACAAAATTAAAATGTTGTACTTTTCATAAGGGAAGTCTGAGGAGACCTAATTACTGGTCGCGTGAAACTGGTCGCGTGAAGTCGTGATTGCAACGGGGCCGCTCGTGCATGCGTGTTTCGTTTCTGTACAATTCTACAAAGCACCAGGTCTACTGTAAAACTAAGTTAGGGGTGACACATCCATTGGTACGTATTCTATTAGTTAAAGCAGATTAAATAATGAACAAAAGCTATACCTGGAGTAAAAAGAATGATGAACAACAACTCTGCCTTCAGATGGGCCCTGGCTTCCACTGCGTAGCACGAGAAAGTAACTCACGCCACTTGCTCGATTTTCTCCCCTTTATCAACTCTTATGATTGATTGGCTAGCGGTAAATAAAATGATAGTGTCGTAATAGGACAAAATGGTGCTTAATTTGGGAACCATTTATTACGCAAGGGGAGAGCCCTTTTATGACGCTTTCGAATATCTATTTATAAAACAGCTAAGAGTGTATATGATCTCTTATTGGCTGCAAACTGTAAGTTCATTTACCGTTAACTTTGTAACAGTGCGAATTTGAAAATTGCGTGCTTTAAAATGTTCCATTTGGAAAGAAGTAAAATGCTTACAGTGCTAACATTTTAAATGATATTTTTGTAATCACTTGCATGAAGGTCAAAACAACACGTTTTGTTAGTGAGCCTGTTCTCATTGGCTGACAATTGTTAAGTACGCTGAAGCCAACTCGTCGAGCGCAGATAAAATGTTTTGAAGCGTGTCACTGAAAGATTTTGGAAAGTAAATCTCTGTAAACTAGCTAGAAGTTTGGAAGTTAGTGAAAATGGAATGGTTTACAAAACTGAGAAGAAATGTCATCAGCAGAATGTTTTCAGTTGTGTAGTTTACTAGGGCCACAGGTTTGGCAGCTTCCTTTTTTCTTACATTTATTTATTTAATCCTCTCCGTCCCAAATATTAAAAAAGGCCGTTACCAACGATGCCATTTTGTCGGAGACACCGTTGAATCTGGCTCCAGTTCATGCAGCCTGTGTCATTTTTTTTCCACTGACCTTCTCCATGTCACTTTGGGGCGTCCTCTTTTCCTCTTTCCTGCAGGGGTTCATCTCATGGCTACCCTGGGGATGGCATTTGGGGCCATTGTGTTGATGTGTCCTATCCACCGTCACCTTTTCCTTTTAATCTCAACTGATAGTGATGCTGTGTTCGTTCTGCGTTAAAGGTTTTTGTTTTTGGAAATGGCACTTGGCCTGATCCTGAGTAAACTCCTGAGACACCCTGTTTGTAATACATCTATCAATTATGACATTTGTATTTCGAGACTTTCCAGGATTCTGCACCATAAAGGAGGACTCAAAGAACATTGTTTTTGAAAATCTTTAGTTTGGTTTCGGTGGTGATCTTTGAAGACTTTCAGATGGTCTGAATTTTGCAAACACCCTTTTTGCCTTGGATAATACGAGTGTATAACGTCAATTTCAGAATTTCCATCGGTTGTTATCTTGCTGTCCAGATAGACGAATTCTTCTACTTCCTCGATGATATGGTCTCTAACAATAACTGGTTGATTTTAATTTTGCATTGATCTTCATTAGTTTTGTTTTTGTTGAGTTCGACCTGTCTGCCGATTGAGGTCACGTCATTATTATCCTTTGGATGTCTTGGTGGTGATGCGCGAGCAACACAATGTCATTCGCAAAGTCTAGATCTTGAAGGGTATCCGTTAGGGTCCATATTATTCCTGTTCTGGCATTCATGATTGTTTCCTTCATGAGCCAGTCTTTGCAATTTCATGAACCTGTTTAGTTTTATGTCAGCCACATTAAATAAAGTCTTTAATACTTGACTTTGTGTTCGTCTTTCAGACGTTTTAAAGTGCATGTCTTATTTGATCGGTTGCACGTGTGATGTTATAGATGAAGATTTCGCCAAAACATTTTTGCGTGCAATCACACCATAAACATCACGCAAACTTTTTAATTCCAGAAGTGATCAAAACATCTATGTATTCGTCCTCGCAGTAGGAAGCAACAAATCTCAGCTATGGTAAACGACGAAAACTAAATCTCTAACTGATAACACGTCATCGGTAATGTTGAGATTATCATTCAGTCACGTGTCCCCTGTTAGAAAACATGCAGTGGCGGACTGTCTCGTGTTTTCGCTATTTTTTTTTTCGTCCCAGACGATACGGAATGGCTCGATGTGAACAAAAGTGGGGGCCGGACCCGCCACAGACGGACGGTGCACGGAAGAATCCCAGGAAGAGCGGGACGACGACAGGGAAGCGGGGAGAGCCCAGCGACAGGCACGAGACCAGGCGCGAGGAAGGGGCGGGGGGGCGAGCGGCCCAGACAGAGCGGCCGAGGGAAGGGGCGAGAGCCGGGGCCCAAGGGGGCGGGGACGGGGGCGGGCGCGAGGAGGGAGACGAGGAGGGGAGAGGGGCGACGCGCGGACACGGGGGGGGAGAGGGGGGGGGCGGGAGCGGAAGGGGGGAGCGAGAGGGACGCGGCGCGAGCGCGGGGGAGGAGAAGCGGACCCGGCAGGTGCGGGGGGGGGAGGGGAGAGGCGAGCCCGGGGCGGGGGGGGGGGGACGGGGGAGCGCCGCGGGAGCAAGAGAAAGACCGACGACCGTGGAGCCCCACCGAAGGAACGGCAACAAGAGAAGGGCGAGTGAGGGAGGACGAGAGGACGAGAACCAAGGAGAGGGGGGGCACGAAGAGCACACCGGCAAAGGCAACAACAACACAGGACCCCAAAGAACCACAAACCCACCCCACAACACAACCCCGCCGGAACGAAACACCTTTGAAATAGCTGCTTGTTCAGTCCACATTCATTGCATGCACGTGAACGCAGGCTACACCAAACATCGACACACGTGAACTCTCACACTCTTTCCCAATCTCCTTCCTATTTGTGATTTAGGGCCCTGGGTCGAAGTTGCTGCGTTTGGTGCCAGGCATAATTTCCGCCGTTTAGCCAATCCGATTATGTGAAAACAAGTAAGGGTTTTTAACTCAGCATCTTTGACGACTGCGAGGTTTTTTAATCTGTACCTCTTAAAATCTGCATGATTGACAGCCGAATTTTCGGATTTATTCAAGTTGCATGTTGACGATTGTGTTCTACCGTAAAATCCGTAAATGTAAAAATCCCCACCCCCCCCCCCATCCGCTGAATAAGCTCCCGTTGAATAATCTCAGACGCACAAATTAACCGTTCCGTTAATAAGGCCACTCGAAAGCAGCAATTCATGCCGTCGTTGTTAACATCGCTTTCAGCGGACCACAATCATGTTCTGCGCTCTGGTAGAGCCTCGTTTTTAGCGGACCAGAATGCCCTTCGCATTGGTTGAGACTCGCTTTGAGCCAAATACAATAGCAGCAATAGCAAGGACAGACTTGACTATCTTTCCCTATCCAACGACTGTAGAACTTGTTTTGGTTTTCATATCGTTGTTTAGAAAGTGTTACCATGTGGTATTCTTGTATGCACCTAAATATTTTGACACTCTGTATCCTTTTCAAATATTAACCCATGAATAGTATGGTCTAACCAATCCTAACAGGGGCCATTGGCTTTGAAAGTCTACTGTTACAGAACTTACAGGTGTTGAATGATAAAAAAACCTTTAGTGTTTTAAGGTATGTAATGCCACTGACGACTGCCAAAAATTGTAAAATAGTGTCGTCATTAGTGTCGATTGCATATTTTTTTATGTAAATTAGTTTCTGAAAGACCGTTTTAGGAGGAGCTATAATAAAGTATTGTATCTTCAAAGCGTCTTTAAACTGTCCTAAAATGATTGAGGTGTAACTAGCAATGTGCTCTTAAAGCTTTTTACGAGACAGAAATAAAGCAACACATGTAGTATTAACTGACCTGAGTATGTAAACAGTTATACGGTTGCCGAACAAGGGTACTAATCAATGCTGAAACAATTCGCGCGCAAGGTTTGACAAAAATACAAATGGAGGCGATTTGTTCTCATATTGTATCAATGTAAAAGAGATACGTGTTGGGGGCGGAGAGCTGCGAAGATAATACAAAACCCAGTTAAAGATAGAGAGATCTATCTCACTATTTTTTCGAGTTCCTTGTGGAAAAGCGATGACAAATCTCCACTGGCTAAATATCCGGCAATCTCTCTCAAAAAAAAAACTGAATCATAAGTTTATTTTAGTAGCGGCCCGGTTGCCGTGGTAACAAAAAATGACCTTGGACAAATAAAACCGAAAGCGTCAATATTCTGCACATTTGAAGCTCGTGTACTGTAATGTTTGGATGTTAAACTTAAGAAAACATGCTATCAGTATCCTGCCAGCTTTAAACGTAAAAAACTTTCTTGCATGCTATAAGTGACAAAATTCCTCCATCTTTCAACAACACTGTCCGCCCAATCAAGCAATTAATTGTATTTGTTATTAGTGCTATTACGGTCTTTGACATCTGCAGTTATGCAAATACTTTACAACACCACTTTAATATTACCGCAATCTTCTTGGTGTATGTCAGACGTCTATTTAAAATATGGGCCTAAAGGACAATAGTTCTTCACTTAACTTACAAATGGTCCCCGATTATAGCTTAAATGACTTTCATTTGGTGGAATTTCTATTGATAAGACACCGGTTTGCTCTTGTAAAATTGCTAAAAGGATAACTGCTGTTATATTAGTTAGTGCTCCCGAATTCTTTACTTGGAGGCTTATTTATTATTTTGGCATAACGTACGAGTTTTGCTATTAAACTATCAATATTTAAATGAGTACATTAGGCCGGTATGTGGGAAAGTTGATAGAACGGACATTTTAAATCAAGTTTATGGGAGCCCTCTCTTTCATAAATTCTTTTTCTTTAGTTACCTCAAAAAAACACAACTGGAAAAATTATGATAAAGATGAAATGTTCATTATGTCACTAGCGTGGGACAAAGAAAAGAACTGAGTCTCGGATGGGAATCGAACCCATGGCCTCCCAGAACTCTACATGGAAATATGTTATTAAAAGTCTGTAATTTTATGACGGGTACAAATTTCCTTGATGGCTATAATCTCTATTCTGTTTGTAAGACCTTATCGTATTTTACCGTGTTTGGTTTTAAGTGTACTGGCTGTTAATAATAAATGAGTTTTCCCTCTTCAGCACTCAATTGATGCCAGTTACGGGTAATTCATGGGGAATGTATAACTATACTGCAATATTTTCGAAACATCTCCAGGCTTTACAGACTTTGAAGTAGTTTATTATTACAGTGCGGCTACTGTAACCGGGGTCACCCAGACAAAGTTAACCAATCACAAAGCAGAACGGAAACAATAAATTTCAGCATTTTTTCCTTCAGCCAATGAAATGTCGAGTACAGAACAAAGAAATTTCAACTTCTTCGTTCGCTACGAAAACACATCAATGCTAAATTTAAGCTGTATGGCGCTGGATTTTCAACTAACTTCGATTGCATCCCTTTTGAGCTTGAGTAGTTGTGACAGCACAAGTTGGAAAGTAAATATCAGCGACATTAATGAAAGAGGAGTTCGAAACTGTGTCAAAATAGGGAAAGCAACGGCCATGCCATATGTCTCCAGACGTAAAAGTGCGTGGCGGAGTTCGCTCGTGACAATTTCAAACAATTTCCTCTACGGCATCAACCGGAGTTTTGGTAGTACCATTTGGAAAATAAATGCACGTACGTAAGGCCAGCAAAGGAAGACATTCTAAAGTGCATAACGTACCAGAGATAGCGACGATGAAAACATTTTTTTCACTTCACACAATAAAATGTCAGTTGAGTAAAAAACAGTAAAAAATCATTTTGTTCACTTGTGAAGCTATTTACTAGAGCGTTAGCTAGCGATGACGTTTCGATTTAAAATTTGAGTAGTTTCACATGCTGTACAAATGAATGTCATTTGTCATGCAAGTTTTCAAGAATCGGTTTGTGAAAGCAGTGAACGCGACGTACGTTTGTTAGAATTTTATTCTCGGGAAAAAATAAAACTTTATTGCTGGCTGTTTCAGTTTTTCTTGCAA
This sequence comes from Oculina patagonica, assembly GCF_052425735.1. NCBI lineage: Eukaryota > Metazoa > Cnidaria > Anthozoa > Scleractinia > Oculinidae > Oculina > Oculina patagonica. The sequence continues at coordinate 7,922,067 of NC_135766.1, forward strand.
TTGTATAAACAATGCAAGTCACAAGACAAATTCCGAACAGGAATTAAATCAGTGATGTTTTCAACACTAACATTCTTTGTTCATTTATTTATTTTTATCTGAATTTATTTCTTTTCGAAACAAATTCCTTCACAAGCTTGTCGAGTTGCTGGTCTTGGATGATGAGAAGTGTATGGCGTATTTGAAATATTGTTTCAAACTTAGCCGCCGGTCGGCTCTCTCGAGTACCTCAACTTTGCTTTTAAACAGTTTAAAATTGGTCGCTCATTTGTACGGCAGAGAAGCTTCGATTTTTCCGAGAAAAGTCCCGACCACCGTTGTTGGTTACATGCAAATGACCCACAAGTTCAGGAGGTCATGCTAGTGGGCTATGATTGGCGGATTTCGATCCGTCTTGCTCTTTAGCTCGTCGAAAGATGGATGAAGTTTAAAGAACATTAGTAATGAAAACGTTTCCGATGTTCCTGTTTGGATAGCCTGCGAGCAGGCTCTCTATTTGGGGGCAACGTGAATATTGAACTCTTCGAGCGCCGAAGGCGCGATCCCGCGAGTGCCGAAGGCGCGAGTCGGCGAGCGAAGCGAGCCTGCGATTAAAATTGAGAGCCTGCACGCACGCCATTGAATTTCAAATCCGGCGCGTTCGTCCACGAACGCAGCACTCTGATTGGTCAAAAATGACAGGCTCAATTAATGCGAGAAAAACCAGCGTCCATATCAACAAATCAACTACGGCCGGCGTCCGTGAATAGGCACGCGAGTTCGTTCAGAAGTGTTCATGAAGCATTTTGGAAACTTTCGCTTGATTCTAACGATCTCCTTAACTTAAAACAAGAACAGGAAGATGCGGTAAATTATCTTCTAGAAGGACGAGATGTTTTTGCGATTATGCAAACCGGTTACGACAATTGCTTCATACATGTATTTCAACTCTTTCCCGACGTTACTAATCGAACAGTTCGGTAATCGAACTTGATCGAACTGAATCGAACTTAATCGAACGATTCGGTTCGATTAGTTCGATAATCGAACAGAATCGAACCCAAAACTTTGTGTGAGAGAGTTCGATTCCGTTCGATTTCCGAACTAATCGAACCAAATCGAACTTAATCGAACACAAAAGACAAATCTTAAATTCACCCTCATACAACCAGATAATTGAACAGTCTGTCTAAGTAACAGTAATAAATGAATAAATTTTTTATTTATGGACTTTCGGCAAAAAAACCCGAAACGCAAAGTTCAACAGACAATAGAAAATAAATCCTCCTTCACTCTAGTTCTATTTCATGTTATCAACCTATGGAGTCCCAAGTAGTCTGCGTAGCTGGCGATTTCGTCGGAAAGCACGCGTGGGAGATTACTGCGAAGACTCGCCTTCTTTCACTTTGCCGATTGTTTCTAGCGACCTTGCCGCTCACTCGCTCCCCAACAAAACCGTCAGCTGCGCACACTATAACCCAAGCAAAATATTATAAACTGAAACAATGCTAAAAAACTGTTTTCAAGTTATTTGACATAAGTTAACCTAACTGCAAAAAACCCGTCCTTGAAAGCGGAATTCGTTACTTAAGATTATGAGATCTAGATAACGTGCGATAAATGAAACCGCCATATTTGCAAGGAAAGCAATTAAAATTAGCAACAGAGTCGTTAACAGTATGGCAATCTCTAAAAAAAATTCAGCGATTTCAGCACATAAAAGGTCGCTCAACAGCTTAACACATGCAAAAAATCCTTCAATGAACTTAAACATGTTCACATCTACAGAGGTGGCTAGAAAAAACAATATAATGATCAATATCTTTAGCAAGCGATGCCGTCTAGAATCAAAATAAATAACTTGAAAACGGCATTCTGTTCTAAGGACACTGTTGAGCAACTTCTCTGAGCCATCAGCTAGGTCGTTTCCTAGTCTGTCTTCTTCGCTCAATGTTTGCTGTTCTGTGAATTCCTGTGTTATGGTCGCTTGCAAGCAAACGTCGACTTCTGTAGATTCAGTACGATTTTGTCGTTTATTTCTTTGCTCGCGGACTTGAATCAAATTGGAGTACAAAACACGTTGAAAGAATGTGAAGAAATAAGCGACAAACAGTAATAAAATTGACATCAATTTCCTTTCTGTTTATTTATTCGTTGTTCTGGGCTAAACAACCGCGCCTGTGACACTCGTATTCACACCCGTTTATTGGGAACATACCGCCATTTGCAGCCAAATGTAATTAGACCGTGAATTTTACGATCGTTGTTTTTTAATCAACATCCATTTTCCATGATTTTCAAATCGAACCCAGTCGAACTTAATCGAGCCTAATCGAACTTAATCGAACGTTCGATTTAGTTCGATTACTCAAAATTTTTTGTGAGAGTTCGATTCTGTTCGATTACCGAACTTAATCGAACCTAATCGCGTGATTACAGTTCGATTCAGTTCGAGTAAGTTCGATTAATCGAACGTTCGATTTGGTTCGATTAGTAACGTCGGGCTCTTTGCAGTGGCAATGGTGGAGAAGAAAGTTTACGAGCGACTCTCAGACACTATCGTTTTAGTAATATGCCCACTTTCCAGCACAATTGAAGGCCAGGTGCCCGGGACCAGGTGAAGGAGGGACAATCGATGGGTCGAACTGTGTTGCTTTGCGAGATTTAACCGGCGTTACGAGCGTCAGTTCGCAGTTAATATTTGCACCGGCTGAGAAGTCCGCGACAGTCGGACGAAACGCGCAGGAGAATAAAGCAGCTTTACAAATGCCGTTCGCAGAGTGATGCTCACTAGTTAAGTTCGATTTTCTGATTTTTTTGGGGACAGGAATCGCACACACGGCTGGACAAACTAGACAATATTGCGAATTGTTTTTCAATTTGTTTGTACATCTGTCATAACTTGTCCGCGGCTCCCATCGCGATTTGACGCTTCAAATAAATTTTCCGTTTACATGCGAACCGATTTACCAGTTCCATATTTTACCAAAAATGTACACTTGCAGATACAGTAACATTCACTCTCTTTGTTTACAACTTTTTTCGAAATAAACGCGCGAGCGTTCGATCGATATATTGACACCGGAAGCGTAGCGAGTTGTCAACAAGTTGTCACATTTCGAGGGGCCGGATTTGAAATTCAATGGCGCGCGTGCAGGCTCTCCCTCGGTGTGCCCGCTTCGCCCACGCACTCGCGCCTTCGGCGCTCGAGCAGTTCAATATTCACGTTGCCCCCGAATAGAGAGCCTGCTCGCAGGTTACTGTTTGGAATGTGTTCTGTTTTCTGCATTGTTACAATTGCGAGAAAACGCTGAAACAGCCGGCTATAAAGTTTTACTTTTTCCGAGAGTCAAATTCCGCCACACAGTTTGTCCAAACAAACGACCATCGCGTTCACTGCTTTCACCAGAGATTGAAATCGATTCTTGAAAACTTGCATGACAAATGACATTCATTTGTACAGCATGTGAAACTACTCAAATTTTAAATCGAAACGTCAACGCTAGCTAACGCTCTATTCAACATATAAAGTAAATAGCTCCACAAGTGAACAAAATGATTTTTTACTGTTTTTTACTCAACTGACATTTTATTGTGTGAAGTGAAAAAAATGTTTTCATCGTCGCTATCTCTGGTACGTTATGCACTTTAGAATGTCTTCCTTTGCTGGCCTTACGTACGTGCATTTATTTTCCAAATGGTACTACCAAAACTCCGGTTGATGCCGTAGAGGAAATTGTTTGAAATTGTCACGAGCGAACTCCGCCACGCACTTTTACGTCTGGAGACATATGGCATGGCCGTTGCTTTCCCTGTTTTGACACAGTTTCGAACTCCTCTTTCATTAATGTCGCTGATATTTACTTTCCAACTTGTGCTGTCACAACTACTCAAGCTCAAAAGGGATGCAATCGAAGTTAGTTGAAAATCCAGCGCCATACAGCTTAAATTTAGCATTGATGTGTTTTCGTAGCGAACGAAGAAGTTGAAATTTCTTTGTTCTGTACTCGACATTTCATTGGCCGAAGGAAAAATGCTGAAATTTATTGTTTCCGTTCTGCTTTGTGATTGGTTAACTTTGTCTGGGTGACCCCGGTTACAGCAGTTTCCCTAATGGTCGCGGGTCGCGGGTCGCGGGTTTCAAGTCGCGTGTCGCGGGTTTTAAATAAGTCGCGGGTTTTGAAAAAGTCGCGGGTTTTGAAAAAAGTCGCGTGTTTTTAAAAAGTTGTGAGTTTTCAATAGAATGCATTAATTTCTCAGTAGAATTCATTCAAACAAATTTAAACCGGTTGCAGAGACGCCGGTTTAAAAATGATCGCATTTTCTTAGGAGCTACGTTACGAAGTAACGTTGCGAGTTAGACAATCAAATTGCGAACTTCGGAACAAACTTCCCAAACTTTGCCGACTGAACTTCTGAACTTCCCAAGTTTGCAAGTTGAGGAGGAACGAGACACGTTACAAAGTGGTGGCAGAAATTTTTCAGCGATTCTAGCTGCTCGAGTTTCAAAATAGTTGTTTGAACAAGCACGGCGTCGGTATCAACGTTCTGACCCACAGTAAGTAAAAGGATGACATATACCGTCCGTTGCATCACGTCCTGAAAAAAAAAATGTTCAAATTGGGTATCAAACATTGCATGATTTGCAATCAAGCTTTTAAGTTTGAAAACAACGTTGCGCGCGAGCGATCATGAAGTTGAACCAAAGTATTCATGATTGAACGCGTACGGTTGATAAATATATTTTACTAGTATTCTGTGGCAAAAACTCTTTAAAATATTTTTAACTGGCGCAGATTTTAAAAACCCTTCTGTAGTTATGTTTACAGAAATGGTTTTGCTTCGCTAAACCATCGGAAGAAAACAGGTACCATAAAAATAGAATTGAGCCGTAAACGTGTCGCGACTTTTAATTTAAATTTGTCTGACTCTTTCGCATTTGTATAAAATTAATTCCACGTGAAGATCGGTAAAGCCGTCCAGTTTCATTCGGTTTACAAACGCAGAAGACTTGACATTGAAGTAAAAGCCTCACAAAAATTTGAAAGATGTATTTGCTGTATATAAAAATTTGAATTTGACCAAATTTCAGCCGACGTAAAATTTATTTCTCGGCAGATCGCTCATGCGAAACGACGTCAGGCTCTTCAACTTCAACAAAATATTTTGTAACTCTAGCCACTGGAATCGCTGGAACATTACCGCTGCTGCCATGTTTTCTTCACCTGAATTTCCGACATGACCATGACTTTCGAGCAACATGTCTTGTTCCTCCTCAACTTGCAAACTTGGGAAGTTCAGCCGAACCAAAGTTGGGGAGTTTTTTCCGAAGTTGGTAATTTGATTGTTTAACCCGCAAAGTAATTGGCTACTTTGTAACGTAGTTCCCAAGAAAACGAGTTTAAATTTGTTTGAATGAATTTTACTGAGAAATAAATAGTTTCTATCGAAAACTCACAACTTTTTAAGAACACGCGACTTTTTTCAAAACCCGCGACTTTTTCAAAACCCGCGACTTATATAAAACCCGCGACACGCGACTTGAAACCCGCGACCCGCGACCCGCGACCATTAGGGAAACCGCACTGAAATAACATAACCTCGTATTAGCATATTACAAAACCCTGTAATGAAAGGGTATTGTTTTTGACTTTTTTGCGGTCTCACGAATTAATCACAAATCCACCTGTTTCTATTTTATAAAAAAATGTTGCCATGACTTTGATGACTGTTTTTAATTAGTATATACTAAAACAGTGGATAGTACTTTTGGCGCGCGCTGATTGGCTACTCAAACTCGAAATATCCTTTTTTCAACAGAGGCGCGCTGCCCATATATAGCCAAAATGTTGACGTTATCTGTCATCCGTACATAACAGATATCCTGCGATATTCGTAGGTTGCAAAGATTCGTCCGAAGTCGTGTAGAGCACTGCTTAATTACAGTTTATCTATTTGCAAAATGTGTTTCGTTTATAATATGTTGAATAATAAAACAATTATCCTGCTCAATCTTGCGGAATGTCGTCTGAGTTTAGCCAACTTGGCCTACGGCCTCGTAGGCTAAGTATCAGGCGATATTTCGAACGATTTCGCAGAATAATTGTTAACTATTCACCTTCGAGCAACGCGCACGAGAAAATTAAAATCTTTGGAGGAGAAAAACTAGGCTCCGTTAATATCCACCACTAGCCACCTCCACTTCGGTGGATAGTTAATTATTCAATGAAATTTGACGCAGACCCGTTTATGTCGAAGCCCTGCTATCTTGATTAATCCTTGATGCTTAATTCGCTGGAAAGTTCGAGGCTAAATCACAGTATTAGCACTCTAATTCAAAAATTCAAAAATTGGTAGCTTTTTATTTCATACGAAGTCGCTTTATAAATTTCCCTTAAAAAACGAAAAACAGTCAGCGGTGCTTCCTGCCAAGATAAACTTATATGCAATGTGTACGAGGGAAGGTTTTCAATAAATAATTTCAACTCAAAAGCTTTCTTTATCATTGTAATTTGTACGTCATTATTGTGTATTATTTAGCGCCCTGGAGCTCTTTCTGTCGCGACTGACCAAAATAAAAAGGCTCAAACATTTCAAACTTACGACATCGAGTCTATGTTGTGAGTTTGAAAACAAAAGAAAATCCCGCCTTATAGAACAAGCTAGAACTGAAGCTAGTAACACAACAATTTAATTGGTTATGTCAAGGAAGCTTGTTTTTTTGCGCCTTTACGATTAACTATAAAGAAAATTTTGAATAACTTCCATTCTTACGTAACAGAATGTATGTTGGAAAGTCAAAATAGTGCTGTTTGTTTATAAAGTATTCCTTTGGATATGAATAATGTATTAGAGAACTCCCTCGTTGACACGAAATTAAAAACAGTGAAACAGTCTTTTCTATAGTGGTTAAAATGTTCATAGGTTCTCAGGACATACGGCCCCCGCAGAACATTTGTCCGTTTTGTCAGAAATTTGCTCTAGACTACAAACAGGAACGTCGCATTGTTTTTGTGATCTATTAAAAGAAAATATGGGATTACAAAGAGTCCAAGATCGTTAAATCCATACAAAGACCAATCACGTCAGAGTACGTCACATATTAAAACATGAAATGCGTGCACCAATAGGGATGCATACAAAACATTAGTGAGACATGCTTAAATTGATAAAATCCATGCCAAAAATTGAGCTTGTCTCGAGTTTGAACTTGGTCTTCGTGACTGAAGAGTTATTACACAGTGACAACATAGGACGCAATATGAATCTAGTTCTCCTCCGTTTCACCAACGTTCTAGCGTTGATCATATTTCTCAGCGCTGCAAGAACTTCAAAAGGTATAAATAATTACTCTTTTGCAAACATTTCGTCTAATCCTTTTGAATGTTTGTATTGATGATATTCCTTTTTATGTCTGATATCAACACAGGTACGCCAGAAGTTATTGACGCAAGTGGTAAAGGTGTAAGCCGAGATGCTCACAATGCCATTGCTTTTGCCAAATTTAAGGCCCACAAGTTTTCGTACTTGAACATCACAAGTCTTGGTACAGACTATGTCCTGAACAGCAGCGAGTGTGGGCTTGCATGTGTCAACATACCGTCATGTTTCTCCTTTAACCTGGCAGCATTTTATGACATCAATGGAAGAATCTCATGTGAGCTGCTCCCATCTGACAAGTACAACAACTCGGACAAGTTCGTCCCAAGCCAGTATTTTCATCACTTCAGTATTGGGGTGAGTATTCATGATTTTTTGTTTGAGCAAGTTCCAGCTGCTAATTTGATGCGTCAGGAAGGCACGTACTCACCAAAGGTTCTGGTTTTCGCTATAGGCTTTTAACGTGGTTTACAAAAAGTTACGAATTTAAACTACTTTCTGTGATTTCATCGCGAAAGGTACAATTTGTTAGCCTTTTTTGATCCAGACTACCTCATACACAAAACCTGGTTTACGACAGTAACAATTAACAAGGTAACTAGGTAACTGCTCATTAAAGTGTTGACGACTAGATATAAATGGTTGCAATTTACCCTATATTCCGACTATAAAACACCGCAGGGGTGGGTGTTTAATGATTTCTTTTCGTGTCACTTGGAAAAACAATATTTTATTATGCGGCTCAGGCAATTAACGTTTTTCAACCCGCTCACCTCGGACCCCATCCAAAAGTATACCACGTTTTTGTTTTCATTTGAAAACGAAATATTTTCCACCAATAAAACGCGTCTGAACTTTTCGTTTTTGCCCGTCCATGCCACAACCGTTTCTGTCTGAAAACGGATTTTTTTAAAATGATTGGCTTTGAATTGTCCTGAAATTCTCCCTTCATTCTTTTGAAATCATTGTACGTTTGGTAGGCAAATTGGTGTCACCAAGCAGGTGAGAAAGTAAGTAAATTTAAAAAGGGTAGCACTAAATAGAGAACAAGACTACTAAAAAATCTGGCACTCTATGTACTATAAAACTAAAACTTTACAAAACTACATTCTTTCAAAGTGGTCTGGCTTAAAACCTCGAAGATCTTGCTGTGGACCTCTGTTGAGTTGTTTTGCGCTTCGATGCGTGTGAACGGAAGGCCAATTCACGAAAACGCACCTGTCATATCGCCTTCAGCAATTTCGATAAAACATCAACCAGACAGGTAATAAAAACAAATTAACATCACAGAAAGAGTTCTCGTGGATATTGGAGCTCTGTTATTTTGCCTATTGTTCTATTCCTGGCAAATTTCCCCTTTCTCAGTTATAGCGTGTCTTTAGCCGTTTCGGTGACTCAGGCCTAGTTCAGACATCGTGCTCCTGCCGTGCCGAACTAAATTGCAATTAGGTTCGACTGTAGCACGGCAGAAGCACGACTCTGATTCAGACGTCGTGCCAGAGTCGTGCCAAATTCAGGAGTACTGAATCTACGTAACAGTTAGTCAGCGGTGATCCAACAAAAATGGCGCCGTTTTCCAAATTGCAGCAAAAACTCAAAGAAAAGCAACAGAAAAAAAAAACTTTTCCTTTTGCGAGTACGGCGAATGTTTTTTTGTATGCCCGACTAGTTTCCGAAAACTTGCTTATTTCGGATTCAGACCCGCTAGCTTCTTCTTCGCCCTGCTCCCTGTCATTAGTGTCATCTACTTCGTTGAATGAAACATCCTCGCCGTGCTTTTTAGCAGAAAAATATTTATTGTATTCCTTTGGCTGGCCGCCATGGTTTTTGCCGTTTGACAAGAATAAAATTCAATTTGCATACTTTTAAGTATGCAACTAGAGTCTTCTCCGTTTTCAAAATGGCGGCTAAAAACGGAGAAGACCCTGGGAACGAGGTTGTGCGCATACTCCGTAATGGAGAATTATTCTCGGGTCTCCTCGTAACTCCTCGCGGCAACGTAATCCCGCCAAAATACATTAGGATAATTTTTGAATTTGGTTTGGTGCGGCAAAAGCACGATGTTTGAACCGCTGCCGTGCCAGAGTCGTGCGGCACGACATGCCGTGTCGAACTAAATTGTTTTGCCGAAGTCAATTCAAACGTTTGATTCAGACGCCGTGCTTCTGCCGTGCTTTTGTCGAACTTAATTCCTGAATTTAGTTCGGCACGGCAGGAGCACGATGTCTGAACTAGGCCTCAGGCAGTAATTACTGAGCGCTTTTCTTTTGTATGGAAAAACCGGCTGTTTCGGTGGAAAATCAATTGGAACAGACCTTTCAGGCACTGGAATTTTTTCTGAAAAATGGAATAACTTCGGAGGTATTACTGTTTTTCCATTTCTCCCGAATGACCGGAAATTCATTGTTCCATCTGCTACAAACAGACCGTTCGTTCGCAGAGCAAGGTGAACAATTGAACCAAAGAACGCTAAAATTTACCCGTTGAATCGATTCAAATTATCCGAAATTCCTGTCGAGTGCACAGAGGATGTTTCTTCTTTAATTTCCCTTGAACTTTCTTCAAAGCTTTATAAAGAAGGGAGAGGAAGTAGAAAAGTTCACTCTCGATCGCCATCATTTTTTTAGACACAGGTTCTTCGCCGCGCTATCAAAAGCGGGAATTTTCAAAAGGAACCGCTTGTTTCTGTTCCGTTTGCGTGATGGAAATTTGCATTGTTCCTTTTGTCGAAAAATTCTCACCCAAGAAAATGTTGTTTTGTTGTACGGCCAAATAGATACAAAGCAGTCGTTATTTTAAGCTTGGGATCTAGAACCTATTGATTGAGTCTTGTTACATAAAGGAATGACAATGAATTAGAATGAGAACCTGCAGAAACTAATAGCCCTTATGCATATGTTTGCGTCAGACCGGCTAGTTTCACCACCAAGCCTCGCTTTCGAAGTGCAAACTTGTAAATTTTATCGTGAACGAATTCCCAAAGCAGCAATGATGAAAAGAATACCCACGTGAAAACTGCATGAAGGTGGCTGAAGGTTGAGAATAATTCGCGTAAACGAGGCCTGGTGGTGAATTTTGAGCTAATGACGTTATCATGCATAAGGCCTATTGAAGGGACACAACAAACTGTTTCGCACCCAAGAAGTTATAGACATATTTTAGTAATTGTTTTTCGGAAGATTTCTGAAACATTGTTTTGCTGATCCTTAAGTTGTACAGTGGAGGTCTGATATACAGTAAAGCTCTTATTAGCGAAGCACGTGCACCCAGTATAACAAACGATATTTTATCAGCCTGGCAAAAGATTATAATAACAGTAACATGAATTGGAAGAGAATCCCGGTATTCCCTCAGTCCCTTTAGACTTCGTTTTATCTGCATTCACTTGTAACTGTACAGCTAAACCATAGATTGAAGATGATCGCTATTATTTTAAGTTTTTTAATTAATTCAGTATAGGCAGATTAAAAATTATCGAAGGAACTTTTCCATGTTTAGTAGATGAACTTGGTTCTTGTTGCAGTTAATCACCTAACAACAAAGTTAATCGCGTCGACTTTTTTTCTGCAATAAGTAACAGTAACAGGACTGAGTGGAGTCCAATTCGTTTTGTAATAATACGAATGATTACTCGAGTGATTGACAAAATCGGACAACCACGCGTAGTGGGAGTCCGCATCAAGTGTATAATTGACTGAAGAAAATGAAGCTCTTATATCACCAATTAGTCATATCGATGAAAAAAAAGTAGACAAAGTAAAGCCATTCCACGAATTGTGACCCCTGTAACAAAATTCGCAGGGAAAAGCCATTTCTGTAACATTTTAGGAATATAACAAGGAGAATTCAGTCACAAACAGAAACCAAATAAAAACGGCATATGGAGAACTCTTATAACACAAGGCAAACATCGAATATGGCAAAGAGTAAAGAAAAGGGTACAAAGTGCTCCTTTTTATGTCGTCCGAGATGGATTGATGATTTTTTTTTTTTAAAAAAAGAAAAAACGAAAAACAATTGCAATTGGCGGAGTGTATTTCGTTCCAGGAGAAACAGACATAAGATATGTACCAGGGGAGGTTTTCAATAATTTCAACTCGAAAGCTTTCTTAATTATTGTTATTTGTAAGTCATAATCATGTATTATTCAGCACCCTTTCTGGAATTTCCTTAAAATGTATGGGTTTTCTTTCGCGATAAACAAAACTAAAAAGGCGGCATCAATGTTGTGAGTTTGAAAACAAAAGAAAGAAAATCCAGCTTTATAGAAGCTAGTAACGCAGCTGTTTATATTTAGAAAGCTTGGTTGCTGTCCGCGTCTTATCGTTAAGCACTAAAGAAAATTAAGGACTTGTGTTTGAAAGTCAAAATAGTGATTTTTTTTAAGGGTGGGTGGCAACGGTTTCCAGCATTTTCCACCACTTATACGTTGATGTAACAGCCTTACCAGTATTTATGAGTTGATGCTGGTACAAAAAACACCCAATCATTGGTGAACAAGTTGTGGTAATATTTGTGATAAAAGGTTATCATAGCAACAATTTAACCTGTCAAAACACCTCCTTTATTTAAGCTTGAAGTGTTATAAACTAAAGAGTTATCTTGGCGACCCACTATTTTTATTATCAAATTGTAATTTGTATGTTAGGATACAACATTCTGGAAAGTTTTAAAAGTTCTACTCCGCGGTTTTAGAGCTTACTTAATTTTGAAAATTAAGTATGGATGAGAATCCTTTCCGTAGAAAAATTCTTTTAACTTTGCAAAAAGTCGTACTATCGTAACATGTTGATCATTACCCAATAAATAAAAATAGGGAGCATCGTGTTCTTTTTTTTTTTAGCTATTGGCCTTTAAAGCTAAAACAAAGGCCATTTTTGACAGGCTATACTGTAAGCAATAATGTCAAGAAGATAAGCACAATTCATTCAACAATGATTGGGCATTCGTTCATACCACTGTTGTAGCGTCAACTGATGAAGGATGATAGAACTGCCCCATTAAACTATTAGAGCTGGAAAGTGCTGGAGTTCGTTGCCAGCCACCTTAAGTGTTCTAATCTTTTACCCAACTTTCGCTGACGCGAAATTTCTAAAAAGAAAAAAACGAAAAGCGCGCATATGCACAGCACGCGAACACTTTAGTTTATCGGGGTGGTAAGTCACTGATTTATATTAAGTGTAATTTTGTACGTTACAAAAAGAAACTTAATAATCAGGCTAAATAATTATGTCGAAACATACCTCCATTAAAAGTATTAAATTTTCATTATGACTTTTTAAAAACTCCCAATTTTTGTCAACGATGCGAAGTTCTATCCCTTTGTAATGTAAATAAAATGGCTGTACAAAATTTCAGTTTTGGTTTATTTCTGAACGTCGATAAACAAACTCTGTAAAACAACAACGCGATATGACCAAGTTCTGCGTTTTCTACAGAACCCTAACCCTACAGGACGTAAACCATGAACGCAATTTTCTTTTAAATTTCTATTTGAAATTTGAAAACTGCCAATGCATCAATCGCATAAATCAGCTAAGGAAAGCTCGGACACTGAGTGACAGACTAACATTGATTTAGATAATTGCAAACAAAATTCGCTGTCGTCCTGATCCTCGCCGTCAAGGGTCTACTAACCTGACTAACTACCCCAGGCTTGGTACAGTAAACATGCACGTGTTCGAGGGAGTGTCGATTATGCTCAGACTATTTTCAATCATGCTCTGACTATTTTCAATTTTCAATTATGCTCAGACTATTTTCAATGTTCAGACTATGCTCATTTTTTCGTGGCTGGAAAAAGATGATTACAGAATCGTTGTAATAGCTTATTCTTTCTGTCTCTTCTCTTTATATGAGTTTGAAAATGCGATGTGAATAATTATGTATATGTCGTTGTTGGCTTTATGAACTGACATAAATGTTTTTCTTTTTCTCTTAATTAGTCTCCATGCATGAGTTCACCATGCCTGAACAATGGAATGTGCGTATCAATTTATGCAAACAACGGTTATTCCTGTTTTTGTATGGATGGTATTACTGGAAAGAACTGCGAAACAGGCAAGCTTTATATTACAATAAATAAATGCGTTATACAATTAATGACACAGTTTTCGCGCGCTCCTTGGTCGAAAGTTGACCATAAAAATGATGTATCCTGTAGCACAACGCAAGGCAAATTTTGGAAAACTTGAGATATTGATACGACTTTTCTAAAAAAATCAATTAAGCGTGTTGTAAAAAGGCAGCTGGAACATTTTGGACAAAATTTCCACACATTCGTCGCCTTCAAGTAAAAATTGCGATCTAACGAGCTGTCACACGCACGCGCGTTTTCTTAATTTTATCTTACTTCCTTGTTTTCTATATTTGTAACTAGATCAGTAGATGTTTTATCACATAGTACGTCCACATCAGTCCTTTGACGACTACTCGTAACTTACTTATCAAACAAAACATGTAAACCCTATCTAGGAGCATGTTATCCGACGATATCAAGTTTCTGACGTTTGGAAGAAATTATTTCTTCTTTGTGACCTGTAACTCACAACAATTCTATTCCGTTTGAAATAGATGTCGATGAGTGCGCAAGTAATCCTTGTCTTAACAACGGAACGTGTACCGACCGTGTGAACGGATTTGAGTGCAGCTGTGCACCAGGATTCATTGGAACACGGTGTGAAACAGGTAAGTTCATTACAGCAACCAGTGAGAATAATTGAGAGTGCGAAAATAAAATTACATAAATACTTTCGCACGAGTGGATTTCGATTGCACGTTTAAACACAGTCACTCGAAGGAAGTCGTGGAAAATCAGCATTTTGGGAAAAAACATTGGATAATAATAATAATAATAATAATAATAATAATAATAATAATAACTTTATTCACAATTCAAGATTATTTACAAAGTTCAATTGATAAAATTAATATACGAAATTTTATAAAAATTCAAAATCATGTATAAAACTAAAGGCATAAAGGCATTCATTCATTGTTGCAGACCTTATTGATGAATGCCGTTAATAAATAACGGACACCATCGTGTCTCTGCGCTACAAAGCCCCCCTTTTTACACGAGAGGGCATGGCCTACAGTAAATTTATCCCCCCACTCACATAGACTTGGTAGATCGACTAGGGGCAAATTATACCGTAAGCGTTGCGAGTCTCTGAACTCCTGCTTATTAAGGGCTAAGCCCTGATCTGCGAGAGGCATCGCATTTAACCAAGAGCCTGCGCCCTTGCCTCTCGATTGATCAATTAGTCGCAGCAGATCTGGGGAAAGAGTTGAGTCAATGCTTTCCATTTTCTCTTTGTCACGCGCCCTCTTAAGTGACTGTTGATGTCTCTTAAGTTCCTCTGTAGAGCTTTCGTCTGGCGCCATAAATGTACTCTGCGATGTGATAGAATTTACGTGCGCAGTAGTTATTGACTTCGAGGCAGCAAACTGTTGTGGCGCCTCAGTTCTCAAATCTGGCATGCCCAGTCCCCCTTGAGCCGTTGTTAAGGTGGCAAGTAAACGCACCTCGTTAGGGAGAGGCTCTGATTGACCGAACAAAGTTGGAAGAAGTAGGTCGTCAATCGCCTCCTGGATTGGATCGACATAATTCTCAAACGAATCTATAGTGCGCATGAAGTAGGTGAACTTTGACTTGTCCCCTTTTGTGAAGGAAATGTACGCTGTGCGAGGCTGACTCTTTGCAATTTCGGAGAGCCGTTCGATTTCCACTTTCCATATGCGAATTTTCTGCTAACAATACTGATCTTTGTATTCTTGCGACGCAATGACTGCTCCTGGATGGCGCTGACCTTCGGTTGTTATATTGTCTTCATCTCCAAACACCCTCTTTGCTTCATCTGCCAGTACCTCAGACTTGACAATCAGCCAGCTCTTTGATCCGTTCACAAGATACCCATACTTTTCTCCCTCTTTACTCAATTGCATATACCCGTCGTACAACCGCGCAATTCTCCCTCCTCCAGCAGAGTCGTCTGCAAGCCATACCTGTTTAATCATCGAGCATTGCGCCCTCAGATTCTGAATCATTATAGATGTATTGACTGAGTACCATGGCATCGCTAGGGGGTACCCCTCCGTGGTGCCTTCTTGCGAAAGTATTTCACCTCCACCGCAGATGGGCTTCTATTGGTGTTAATTACATAGAGAGCCATTTCTTTGCACATGATCTGGACACTCCTGCATTATGACCAGCACAAACTTGAAGGGGGCCTGCCGCTTCTTCTATTTCCTCCTTTAAGAAACCGCTGACCGTTTTTCCCACTATTCGCCTCAGGACCTATCCAACACCGATTGGTCTGATTCCAGGGTTCTTGTCGAGCGGGATAAGTCAGCAAGATGTAAAGGCTTCTATCGCGAGTAAAGATGAATGGTACGATTTCTTAAGCAGATTTCTCGTGAACACAGCTATCTCTTCTCTTAGGATTTTACCCTCAGCCTTAAAGTTCTTAGAGCACAGGATTCTCCTATAAATCTCCGAGGCCATTCCCGATGGCCCTGCTGAGCCCTTGGTTTTGCTTGCTGAGTTGTAAATCATTTCTTCATCTATGAGTTCATACACGTTTGGTGGAATATAATCAACCGAACCGTGCAACAAACTCTCCTCTGCAATATCGGCCGCCTCTGGGTGCTTGTCATGTAGCCCTCGCAGGACGTCTGGTGATAAGTCGAGAAGGCCAGATGAGCTTTGTTTAATTCGTTATCTTGGAGTTTCATTGCAGCTGACAACTTTCCTTGCAGAAATAATAATAATAATAATAATAATAATAATAATAATAATAATAATATAAAACAATTCTTTATTTAAAAACTTCTGTGATAATTATCTATGAGCAAAACAATTTACAATAAACGGTTCTATGATACAGTCGTTAAAATGAAAAGCAAAATATGTTATATAGAAAATGGATAAAAGCTGAGAAGCGTTTAAAATTGGAATGAGCGATTTAAAATACAAGGGAAACATAATAGTTACATTGTGCGTTTGATGTGATCCGGCGTACGCGAGTAGCAATTAAAAACAAAAGAAAAACTATTTAAACTATTTACAATATACACTTTCTGCAATTTCAATGTCAATGTTAGTGTTCTTAATATCTCGTTGAGGTCTTCTTCGTGCCCTAGAGCCTCTTAGACAAATGATTGCAGATCTTAATAATGCAAATGAAGTCCGGCTTCTGATCCATGACATGGTTTTTGCATATTGCTCTCCTTTCTTAATGGCAATCAGCTCCACTAGTCGACTGTGGTACCTCAAGCATTCCTTTCCCATTCCACCAGTTGTGGTGAAGACCAAAGGTGTAAATGTTCCATGCTCAATGTCAAGAACTCTCTTTGAGTACAGACGCTTTTTCCCGTTCTCGTATCACACCAATCTTATTCGTAATGTTTATTTATGTGTTAGTCAGCGACAGGGAAGAGTTATAGTTTGGGGGTTATAATTTATCGAAATTCTAAAGTCGTACTCGTACTCGATATCGTACTTGTAGTCAAATCTGAAGGTCGCTAATGTCAGTGTAACAACGTCAATGTCAGTGTAAAAATAATAATGAAAATAATAATAATTATTATTTTTTTTTCATATAATACAATAACTTTATTTCACATAATCGTTAAAAATACACACGTTGATAAAAAGATTACGAATTAAAAAGCAGCTGGCATCCTTATATAAAAAAGTAAATAAAATGTCTGTTTTGGCGAGAAAAGCGTCTTAAAATCACTTCTAATATATTAAAAAGACTGGAATATAGAGTATAGTTCTTGCCCTGGAGCCTCTTAGACAATTGAATGCATATCTTAATAATGCAAATGAAATTCGGCTTCTGATCCATCCATAATACTGTAATAATAATAATAATAATAATAATAATAATAATAATAATACACAACTTTATTTCACGCAATCATTCAAAAATACAAGTACCGATAAAAGGATTAAGAATTACCAAAAAACTATATAAAAAGGTAACATTGTCTTTGTATAAGCGAGAATTAAAATCTTAAAATCATTTCTAATATGTAATTTATTTTTTCTATATTTCAAAATCAAATTTTAGAAATAGTGAATATTAAAAGAAAAGAAAAGCTATAAAAATTTTATACGTATTATTCTCGCTTCATATGTAATTTGAGAGTCTTTTGGAAGCTATTGGATTCGTTCTCGACCTTTCTCTATTTCTATATCAATGTCATTAATAATAATAATAATAATAATAATAATAATAATAATAATAATAGTAAGTAATAGTAATTGGACTGAGTGGTGTACAATTCAGGGAGTAATCGGGCGAGTAATTAATTTACGAGCACGATTACTGTCTGAATTGTAAAACACGAGGTCTAATTACTAATTAATCGTATCAATAACAAAATTCGAGGTTAGGAAGTCTTTTTTTAGTGTTAAAAAGTCAATGGTATAAAATTCAACTGGTTGTGCAAACAGTGAGAAAACAGCAAGAAAGAATCCATTTATATGCGTGTGATTGACGCGCAAATGGCGTAGGTGTCCAATTACAGGTATCCAAATTGAAGTTGCTCAAATTGGATACCTGTAATTGGGCGCCCACGTGATCTCGCGCCGATTACGCGACAAATAGGCGCGCGTAGAACCAATCAAAATCAAGAATTTTGTTATAGATACGATTATAATAATAATAATCGTATAAATAACAAAATTCTCAATTTTGATTGGTTCTGCGCGCGCCTATTTGTCGCATAATTATATAGCCGTCAGTAAATCCTATATTGTCAGCACAGCTATTTTTCCTTAATTTCTGGGAACTGTCCAATTTGGTATTAAATTTGGATAGTTTCAATTAGGATTTTTTGGTAAAATTCACAATCTGTCCAATTTAAAATAAATTGGACAGTTTCGTCTCGGCCAATCAAATCGAAGAAAACACAACATGTGATGGATATTAGCCAATTAGCACAAAGCATAGCGTCAGCGCTGTAAACTGGTCGCATTGTGAGTCGACAATGGCGGAATTTTATGGAGCAAGTTTGCTACGTTTTTCTATTCCTTTTGAGCTTTTCAGCAATAGAAACAACAAAGAGAAATTTTCTACGTTGTCAGAAGCTAGCTACACTAAGAAGCAAAAACCAAGAGCAAAACACCTCCAATAGTACAAAACTTGGGTGACCGTAAGTGCAGCGAAGCGAAGCAAGAAATCTGTCAGATGTTCATCGCCATGAGGCATGAGCTAGATGCAATTCTTTGTCGTTTTTTGCTGAAATTCGAAAAGAAAAGACGGCGATGAAGTACGAACGATATAGTGGAAAGGAGTATGTCACATTCAAGAAGTTGTTAAGCTCTTCGGACACTTTGTTTACGACTTTCATTGATTGATGCAGTGTTTTCACTCACTTTGTAGCAAGCTTCGCAAACTCAGGTGAATAAAATTGCACTGTTTTGTTTAAGTTTTATTTGTGAAGACAATGCTCTGAGTGAATTGCATGTGTTGTGTTATGCCTACTATTGTTGTCTGAATGCTTTTCCCGTTCTGGACATAAGTTTTGTTGTTTATGCTGGATTCACTGACTACAAGCTATATAATTAATATGTAACCGGACTACATGCCCTTCCAATTTTGGAAATAATTAGATTCAAAAAATTCCTCTGACAGCCAAATTGGACTCGGCCTACGGCCTCGTCCAATTTTGGCTGCCCTCGGAATTTTTTTCATCAAATTATTTCCAAATTGGACAGCATGTAGTCCAATTACGTATACTAATAAGCGCGCAATCACGTGGGTGTCCAATTACAGGTATCCAATTTGAGCAACTGGATACCTGTAATTGGATACCTACGCCATTCGCGCGTCGATCGCGCGCACTTGAATGTGTTTTTTTCTTGCTGTTTTCCTACTTTTTGTACAACCAATTGAATTAACTTTTGACTTTATCTTACAAAAAAAGGTTCCCAAAGACTTCCTAACCTCGAATTTTGTTATTGACACGATTATTTAGTAATTTTGGATCTCGTCTCGTAATTTCAAATAGGACCGTGACTCGCCCGATTACTCCCTGAATTGTACTCCACTCAGTCCAATTACTATTACTAATAATAATAAGACAAAAATTAATCATAATCATAATACAAGAACTCACAACATTAAAACATCACTATTTCTATTCTGTTTGAAATAGATGTCGATGAGTGCGCAAGTAATCCTTGTCTTAACAACGGAACGTGTACCGACGGTGTGAACGGATTTGAGTGCAGCTGTGCACCAGGATTCATTGGAACACGCTGTGAGACAGGTAAGTTTGTTACAGCAACCAATGAAAATAATTGAGAGTTCGAAAATAAAATTACATAAATACTTTCGCTCGAGTGGATTTCAATTGCACGTTTAGAGAAAGTTACTCGAAGGAAGTGGAGGAAAGTCAGCATTTTGGGAAAAGAGGACATTGCATAATCATAATCATAATCATAATCATTATCATAATACAAGAATTTTTATAGCGCCATTTCCTGGAGCTCAAAGGTGCTTTTCAATGTGTAAAATCTATGTGAAGATAGAATAAAAAATAAAAACGAGAAATCTGATTTACATTACGTTTTAAAAACTAGACCTAAAACATGAATGGCGCTATCCAATGGCGCTGTAATAAATATCTTATTAGACATTTTAGTGTGTAGCATTGCTGGACATTTTTACTCGTCATTTGAACTGCCTTTACATAGTGCTTTCATAATAATATCCTCGAGGCACGTGAGTGGGTGGGTACACCCATAGTCTCGCTACAATGATAATGTGCCGCTGTGAAGGATATGGTTATCAGGCAGTTTAGCCAAGGATAGGGTACAGTTATAGTAGAGTTTTGGTCAACTAACTAATCAATTAGTTTATGAATATAGACAAAGTTTCCACAGAGGGGGCCCATACAAGCGGCGTGACTGTTTTTACGTTCGAATATGTTTCTTCACGTTAAGTTAAAAACCCTCCAAATCGCCCAAATTCGCCATTTTGAGGCTCAATTACGACAACAGACAACAGCTGAGGTAAGTTTACGTATTTTGACCTTAAACATATAGATATTACTCCAAATAAGTTTTTGATGATAAGACCCTTTCAATATCACTATACATTTCTTATTTCGAACATACAAACAGTCACGCCGCTTTTATGGGCTCCCTGTGGTTTCCCGGCCAACAACTTTTTAACTGAAGATCGGCACAGCGAAAAATACAGCAACTTTAGTGAACCTTGGTTATATTTATGACCAAGAAAGCGTTGATGAATAGCTCTAGCATGGGTAAGGAGTTTTGGTGTCTTGTCTAGAATAGGGTTGGAAAATGCAGCTGTTCATAGTCTAGTACAGATCAAGGGTCTCTGAATTCCAGCGGTACACCCGAGCTAAAAATTTGCAAATTTGACCGAGTAGTGTAACAATTTTTTTTAACAAAATTTTTACAATTTTACTTTTTTTAAATATTTTTTATAATTTTTACATTTTATTCTTAGTTAGACAAAAATATTGTAACACGTAGTCATTCTTAATTATAGTTTAACTTAATTTATACACTTCTAGCGAAGTTTTCATTTTTCTTTTTTCTATTTTTATTTCGTGGCGCACCTGTAAACTAGCTTTTTAGCTTAGGGGGGTTAATACGTTAATAAAGATTGTATTGATTGTATTGCATTGTACGAACAAATACACTCTTGAGTACTCGATTGCCATCTATTTAGACGATTACAAATTCTGGTAGAAAAGGAACAATCAAGTACAAGACAATAATGAGTTAACAACTTTTCACCTCAATGTCGGTGGCTAGCACTAGCCACGGACACTGAGGTGAATAGTTGTTTTAGTATATACTCAAACCGTGAGATAATATAGCCCGAAAGGATGACTTTTGATCAGTTTATTCCGTTAACGAGTGTAGTTTTCGCGCGCGAGTTGCTCGGAGGTGAATAGTTAACAATTATCCTGCGAAATCGCGCGGAATATCGCCTGATACTTAGCCGACGACGGTATTTCGTCGAAAAGCAGGATAATTGTTTTATTTTTCGACAGATTGTCAACGAAACACATTTTGCAGATAGAAAAACTGTAATTATGCAGCGCTTTACAAGATTTCGGATAAATCTTCGCAACCTACGTATATCGCAGGATATCTGTTATGTACGGATGACAGATAGTGTTAACATTTTGACCATATATGGGCAGCGCGCGCATGTGTTAAATAATAATAACATAAGATATTTGGAGTTTGAGTAGCCAATCAGCGCGCGCCAAAAACTCTATTCACTGTTTGAGTATATACTAATTAAAGATATTCACTGGATGGTCATGAGAGTTGAGCTTGTTGACAAAACAAGAAATTTAACTTGGAAAATGACTGCATGTCGAGGCGTCGAACGCAAAGAACTTAAACCCAGCTTTCAATACCGATTCTGCATCCGCAGGTAAATTGAAACAAGCATAGATTTGCATGCGTTTCAGGGGCAAATTACACTCTGCGTTAAAATTTACTTATAATTACACATAGTCATGCTAGAATTTTTTAAATTAGCCAATCAAAATAACCACCTGGTTTTTGGTAGTGGCGTCACCGGACGGCATTAGTACATAGCTATTTGGTTTAGACTTCTTTTCGCGGAAGCGTGTGACCCCAGGAAGACGTTTGGAATTTAGGCTACTCCCACGGCATAATGCTTCCATTTAAAATAATTACGTTAACTGTAACAAAAACAATGTATTTTAAAAATTGTATTTAATATTTACCACTATGGGCAAAGTAATAAGGAATTTCCGAGGACAAGACAAAAGCGGAAGCGGTTGAAGGGTTAAAACGGTATTAAACGTCTGATGTTATTTATTACAGAAAACTGGCTCCAGATGTCTCCATCTTCAGTTTGCTTCGGGTCCAAAGATGATATTTATGGATCCTTCGCGATTCCAACTTCAGGTAAAATTATCACTTTCAAGCTAAAATACGTATCTGGTCACTTGATCTGTGATACCAGCGAGGCCAGCTCGCAGTCTAGATGGGGCTGTTTTGCTATGATTGGAGTACACATCACTGATACCAACCGAAATAGCCTTCTGCCGCACAGTAGTTATATGAATGGAGGAGGCGACTGTGTTTATAATAAGTATTACGACTTGCCTTGGGCCACGAGCAATGACGACGAACTCCGCTTGGATGATTTTTCTCCCTCTTTGTCCGTGTCCAATGGCGAGGAATTCCAAGTCTGGCTTGCTGAGGACTTAAACAACTGCAGCGAGGAAAATAACTCAGATGATAAAACATGCGCTGAAGTAAGCGCTTTGTACGAGTAATAGTGGATGTGTAGTCCATGTTTGTACATGTAGAAACCTTGTTAATATCTCAACTTGGTTACCGTTCGGTTTGTGTAAAAGAGTGTAGTTGATTAGCTAGTGTTAGGACTGATAGAAAGTTTGAGTGGTAATACCAATAGTAACTTCACTTTTGGCGGCATTTCTGCGCTTTTCCAAGTAGAAAACAATCCAGGTTGTGACCTCACCTGAAGACAGTGACGTCACACCAACAAAGACTCTATTGGTTGTGCTTCTATGATGAAATTCACATCTGTCCTATCTAAGTCGTTTCCAAAAAATTACAATTACTCTGTGTTAGAAGAAAAACGCCGTTTACTGCTTTTAAATATCTTTTTTCTTTCCCGAGATGTTCAAGTTTTTAAAATATGCAAATTAGCGAAGTGATGACGTCATAAACTCAACCGAATTTTGAACAAATGTGAAGAAAGAGATCTCCCAACCAATTTGTCTCGGAAATTGTTGATTCTATGTAGTAACACTCTACTTGTCGTGTTCCACAATATGAGCTTAAAACGTTTGTTACCAAGGCAACATACTAGGTTCAGACTCCCCGATGCTCAAGACTTTTCTGGCCAATTTTGCCCTTCTGTTTTGATATTTAAGCTTAACAATTATTCGCCGAAGGCGAGGTGATTATGGTTGAATAATCACTCACTTATTCAACCATAATCACTGAGCCTGAGGTGAATAATTGTTTTAGTATAATTTTTAGAGATGAATGACAAAAACTGCAAAATAACAATAGAAAACACGAAAAAAACAAACACAAGTAGTCGGTTGCAGACGTGTAAACCAGTTTTTAAATTGCTCGATTGAAGTCGTTGCTTTTAGCTAAGTGGAGTGTTACGTTAAATAAGGTTCTTATCTTATCGTAATATACATTCGAGGTTTAGCAATAAAACGGAACAAAGCTAACACTACGAAAAAAATAGATACCTGGTACCTCTGTTTAATCGTTGGTGACGTCTGAGCAATTGTGTGAATCCTCTCGAACTTACTAGCTCCGGTTAGAAGAGAACTAAATAATCAAAGTTTTGTCAGTCGATCTGAAATGGCCGCGTGCGATCTCCAAAACCAAAACCACCATGTTTACGATCAATTCCAATGCCTTGAAAATCATCTCTTGAAAATATTTTCGGTCCAAAAGCCTTGGTAGTTAATTTGCAAAATTTCCATAAACTGAGCTTCCCGACCAATCAGAATTATACTAATTGCCAATAATGCCTCATGTGCGTTAACTGACAAGCATATAAATGGGAACGGTACACGTCTTGGCCTGGTTGGGGCTGGAAAATACCAAAATGTTGAAAACAGATTGGTGGGGACTGAAGAGAGTGAGATGTCATGGTATCAGAATTTTATTATAACCGTTAGTGTGGCACCTGTAGAACTATTAGTCTGCCAGCAAACATAATGAGTTGAGTAAAAATGACGTTATCAGTCCCGTAATTTGCATATTTTATAAGTTTTTAAAGCTTTTAAAATAGGTAATGAACAGCTGATGTTCCCTCAGAGGTCCGCTTCGTACATACGAAAACTAACTAAGACCACAAGACCAACAGCCAACAACGAACCCACGCAGGAATTTAAATCTACTGTGGTTTTACCCTATATTAAAGGTGTATCAGAGGTTCTTCGCCGCTGCCTACAAGAACAAGGTGTTCGCACCGTCTTTAAATCTGACACAACTCTTCGGTCTTACTTAGTACGACCGAAAGACGCCCTAGAACCAGGCAAACAATATGGTGTTGTATACAAAATTCCATGTGAATGCGGCAAAATATATATAGGGGAAACAGGGAGAGCGATGCAATACAGGATAAGAGAACACGACAGATACATAAGGCTTGCTCATACACAAACCTCCGCAGTTTCGGAGCGCAAACGAAACGGGGCATATTCCTTTATGGAATTAAGTCAAGTTTATCGATCGTGACCCTCACCAATACACACGCAGGGTCAAAAATGCTATCCAAATAAGACTTCATTCTAATAACATCAATAGAGATAACGGAATTGAAATTCCTGAAGCATGGATACCTACGATCAGAAAGCATAACAGCCGTTCAACTACAAAGCGGACCTCTGAGGGAACATCATCTGTTAGTCGGAATAATAATGAGGATCGAAATGCACCAATCACAGCGAACCATCGTGCATAAATAGCGACGCGTAAACAATCGACCTCATCGCCTGATGAGGACTAGCAGTATTGCAGTCGAAACGTCGCGATCAACATCTCAAAGCGATTCTATCGTGAGACAAACGAATAAACGTTCATTACCTATCTTACACCACGATGAACAATATTCACATCTTAAATGACAGCTTTTAAAATGTCTCCGGAACTAATACAAATAATTTATTTGAAATCGAAAACACCGTTTTTCATGAACGATGAAATTCTGTATGATATGCCTGAAGTCGCAAGGGGTGAAAATGTGATCATATAGTAGCACTTCAATAGCTGCTCTGTAATAGTTTGTTTTGCCAGGCTTTCAAATGACGCAAGAGAAGGATGTTAAGTACGTTATCTTAACTGGATGGGTATTTGAACGTTTCAGTTTTAACTAAAAATATTTAGGGTCGTCGAAAAACAAAGTTACGTGAATAATGTTTCCAAAAATTGTTTCCTCTGCGCGTAAACGGGAAATGTTTTCTACGGAAGGAACAGAATTTACTTTCGCGACTAAAGTTGCCTTTGCAAACATTAAGGGAAACAGCGTTCTAAGTGAATTAGGTGGGGTGGGGGGGGGGTTCCGCATCAAATCTTCCTGCTTAGGGTGTCTTTTATACAAATATAAGTTTTATTATTTATACTCGAATTGATTTTATTTTGTTGATTCTTTTAAAATGACTGTCTCGGTCATAGAGAGTTAAGGACAGCTAATATTTTATTTTTTAAAACTCACAATTAATGTACTTTTGTGTTTACCACAATTGCGTCAGTACTAGTAAGCTTTTATAGTAAAAAAAAAACAAGAATCAAGAAAAAAATTTTAACAAGTCAGAACAAGAAAACATTTAAGCTGAGACTCAATCGAGTTACTTGAGGGGTTTTTCAGAGTAAGCTTTCGTTTCATATTCAGGAAAGAACAGGCACGGAAATCACATGACATGTGGTATCCCAGTTATCTCTGGTTTGTTTGTTTGGTCCTTTGTTTGTTTGTTTGACAAGATTGATATCACTGGAATGCCAGCACAAATTGGAGTAACGGAGCTTATACAAAAATTGCAAAACCTACTCTGGCGCTTTTTAGAGAGAGTGGCAACGTGCATGTACCTGGTTTACCGAAATTCAGTTGTATTTTTTTTAAATATAACAAGTGATTTGCTTTCACCCAACTCATAACATAGAGTTGAAGGTGAATACTACACAGACTTTGTCATTCTAACAAATTTCAGTGATTTATAGACCCTTAATTTTTAATGAGATTCTCACTATGATATTGCCCTGCTATTATACAACTTGGCATTTCATTCACTTTCCTTTTCAATTACTGTATTCGTTAAATTATTTTGACATCGTTGCAAGCAAGAGTCATCATTAGTTGAGCTTATTTGTGAAGTTCCGGAAATTTTAAAGATATTAGATTTTTTGTTGTCTTTGAGAAACAAAACCAAAAGCAGTTTACAGCTTACCGAAATCATGATAAAATCGCTTTGAGTTGGAACTTTTGAGACAACGTGATAAGAAGTTTGTGTAGGAGTCACGAAAATTCCTGTATATTCATCAAAATTAAAAAACAATTAGTTTTAGAGAAACAATAGTTATTAGTTTTAGATAAATCTTTGAAGGTAAACGGTAACCTTTCGTAGAATTTTGAGCATAGTTACCATGTAAATAGGAATATCTTTATTTCCATGTTGGTACACATTGAAAATAGCCCATGTAAATGCACGTTTATTGGAATATATGTGATTTGAGTTTTACCTGCAAGGTTTATTTCATCACTAACACGACAGCACAATGGCATTAATCCAAATGCAGGTTCGAAGGTATAAGAAGACCTTTGATTCAACGAAGAATCACGCATTAATCTAGGATTTCGAGCCTTGATTTAGGCTCTATTAAGGTTAAGCCGTTAAGTAGAATGTCCTTGGGGTTTTTAAACATTTTATTTAACAACATTCTATAATTTACTACTCACAAAGAAATGCATACAATGCATACCGTAACTTAGCATAACTTACCAATATGTAGTCACCTAGGACATTCTAATTACATTCTATTTTGAGAATAATAATAATAATAATAATAATAATAATAATAATAATAATAATAATAATAATAATAATAATAATAATGATAATAAAACATTTTTATAGCGCCTATCCAGGTCTGCTCTAGGCGCTTTACAAATCTATAAAAAATCGTTAAAATTAGCTGAATAAATCTTAAAAATTAAAAATGTACATTAAAAGTAATAAAAAGTAAAAATCGCTAAGAGTAATTAGTTTTTTTAAAAAGATAAGTTTTGAGTTTTGATTTAAAAGAACTTAAATTGTCACATGAGCGGATAAAAAGAGGTAGACTGTTCCAGAGTTCAGGCGACGAAACAGCAAAAGCTCGAGACCCATACGACTTAAGGTGGAATTGGACAGGGTTAAAGCGTGAAGAGTGTGACGATCGGAGGGTTATTGAAGGTTGGTAGTGCGTTAACAAATCTTGGATGTAGATAGGAGATTGTTGATGTAATAGCTCAGGTCTGTCTGTTGGACAAGTCCTTATTCTAGATCTACAGTAACAGTATAGGTTTAAACGAGGCCACTTATATAACTCTGAGCCCACAAACCTTACTTCCTCGATATAGCCGAGGAAGACAAATATTAAACTTGCACCCGTATGGAACAAACTGCAGGGCGGGCTGAATTCTGGGAAGAACGAGGTACAAAGTCCCGTATGTACTGCCAACACGTCCACAGACGTGCTCAAAAGCTTCAATTATCTAAATTTAACATTTCAAGACAAACAATATGTAATTGTTGTCTGTACAGTTTATGCCATTTATTAGTACAAGAAATGAGCAACATTACCGCCTAGTTCATTTCTGACATTTCTGCATTTTATCTTAAATAAATACTGTATGTAATTAAGCTTATAGCAGCGAGGTTATAAATATGCTTGCACTAGGTAAACTTGTGTCCACCAAGGGGAACCCAAAGAGCAATTTTGGAAGAATTCTGTTCAAGGGCCATAACAATCAGTAAGAAAGCATTTTAAAAAGCAATTTTCAAGCTACTGTCAATTTTACATCTTGCGTTCCTGCCATGTTTCCAAGCGAAGTAGGGGAAGGGGTGGTGTGAGGTTTGTTTACATTATTCCTCTCAGAATTCCATCAACAAAGCAGGTGGTACGAGTGGAGATGAACTAGCTGTATTGTAATGCATTCTAGGCAATTTTTTTGCATTGCTTTTAAGAATATAAAACACTTCTCTCTATAAACTAGAACGAGTCTCCCAGCGACACTAGCCTGCGTAGCAGGCGTCTGTGTCTGCCTCGTCCCCAGGCGCCGATTGGCCGGACGTTGAGGCGGTAAGGCGGGAAAACAGGGAGCGCGGGGATTGTCAGTCCCACAACACCAAGCGAACCGTGCACGACCAAGGACGAGGACGCCTGGGGACGAGGCAGCGTCTGTGTAGTTTTCAGCGCGTTTAATAGAGTGCGCGATCGCGAGAAGGCCGCGCGAGGAAAAAATCGAGAAGACGGCGTCTTCTCGATTTTTTCCTCGCGTGGCCCTCTCGCGCCTTTCGCGTTTCTCCCATACGCGCGCTACAAAAATTACGACACAAGAAATCCACCTTTCTCCGCTAGCAACGAGCCCCCAGCGGAATACCTTTTTACGAAAAATTGCATTTGGGTGCCCTTGTACACTCTAAATATACATAATTTATCAGTTCCAAATGACGTAGTTGTACGGTAGATATGTAAATAAATACATTAAAAAAAAGTTATGGTGACACCTTCTGTCTGTAGACACGCCATGGTTCAATTTCTGGGATGCCTGTTAAATGAAAGACATGGTGTCCCTTCCCAATATTATTCAAAGATTTCAAAAGGTAATTTTCTATCCGAAAATAACCACCCCCCCCCCCCCAATCCCCGTTCCCTAAGTAGGCCCTACCCTAAAATTGACATATCCAAAGCAGGGATTATTTAGCTAATATAAGCCCAGTACTCTCTTCAAACTTTTAAGTTATGTGTGTGATCAAGGTGTCTGTCTACCGACGAGAGGTGTCTGTTGTGAATAACTGTCTGTCTTTTATTTAATTACAGAAAAACTGTACACACTCTGTGTACACATTCTTGTCGATGAAGATAAAGTTAAAGTACGTTTGTTTCACCGTAGAATTTCCAGAGTTTCAAACCCCTGCCAAAAGAAACGGAAAATTTCAACAATTTCTGATGGTAGCCGCCCTTTACAGATCATGTCAACGTGAGTTATTAGGTTCAGTAACACATAACTAGAGAAACATTCTTATCTCTGTATGATCACTTGGAAACCTGTTTTGATGCCAGGAAGTAATAAAGAGCTACTAACAGCCAACCAATCCTAACAGGGACCGTTACCTTTGAAATTCTACAGTTATAGGTGTTGAATGATTAAAAGACCATTTTAGTGTCTTTAGTTATTTGATTTTGCCATTTGTTTCAGACGATTATCACTGATCTAAAAATTGAATAAGAAACTACTTTTTAACAAAGGCAGTCATTATTTGTAATGTTTTTAGTCTGTGTGCAATGGCGTTTTGTGGAACATAAATAAAGGCCCGTCCTTTTCCGCTATGTTGTGTGCCGATTTTCTTATCCAATGTAATCATTTTGAGCACTTGTGTTTATTTTCTCTCGTCCGTTTTTACACTCCAACCCCCTCCAAACCACTTTATTTTAGAGGACATTACAGTGTACTCGTGTAATGTTGGTCGTGATTTATGGAATTAAATTATCACATATACAGCAACACTGGAGAGGTGTTTCTGTGAAAACATTTCGATGCAACCTTTTCGTCCCTTTTTTTTTTTTCCTTGCTGTAACGTGTTGAAAGATTGCAAAAAGCACAACAAAACTCAAGCATGCACCAAAGAGAAAAGAAAACAGTGACTAAATGTCCAGTAAGGACCCAGTACAATTCCTTGATTGGAGCCTGACAAAGAGCCCAAGTATATAGGACATGCCGTGACGTGCGTTGTTAACGAAACACAAGAAAGAAGGCAATGTACAATTGTAAAGCGTTTGTTGCCAAAATAAAAGAAAAAAAATATCTTTAATGGACAAAAAGGTTTCGATAAAAGCTTTTAAGCTTTTTTTATTCATAAAAATGAATACAATATTACAAATTAAGGCAAGTGTTAAGATTTTAATCTTAACAGTGACTACTGGACATCAGCACATACAAACTGGAAGGACGTTAGTAGAGTCAAGTAACGACCATTTTAATCCATCGCTGAAGCCTATCTCTGTATTAACCTTGACAAAAAGTTGACAAAAATATGGGAATAAATTTACTTACACCTGTACTTAAAACTTCGAGCGGACCATTATTTTACGAGACAGTTTGTTGATAAGATAAAATTCGTGAAATCCATTCCATGTATATCGGGCAGTTATACACGTAGCGTTTTATTTCCTAGTTGAAAGTACATTTTGTATTAATTTGCTTGTCATAATAAGACAAGTTCTTCAGTAATGGTTTGAACTCAGGAGTATCAGTAGTTCGTATATTGTGATCGTCCAGGTGAGAGTAGCTCTGAAAAGAACTGGTGACTGACGTTTCGACAACACGTGGAGAAGTCACCTTCAGTGTCAAGTGAAAAGTTGTTGTCAGACGATGATGGTATAAGTCTTCGTCTGAAACATCTCTTAACTTGACTCGAAGAATGACTTCCGCCCAGGTTGTCGAAACGTCAGTCACCATGAAAAACAGATTCTTTTTAGAAGCTACTCCCACCCGGATGAACACACTGTACGATGTACGAACTACAGACAAGTCCTGTTCAAGAAACAATAAAAATTCTCCTCTGTCAGAAACTCGGGAATTCCTTCTTACAGCTATTCTTGCGCATTTCTTGCATGCATGTGCATTATTATAAATAACCACATTTGTTTCTTTTGAAACTTGAAATGAATCAGCAATGTCTCGCAAATTTATCAAGAAGTGCAAATTGCACTCGCAGTACTTTTGCAAGTCTATTATTTTAAAAGAATGTACGCACTGGTAAACTAAGACCTTTCGGCTAAAAAAAAGTCTCATTTATATTTTGATGGGTGATGCAAAATTTAAAAGCAAGTACTGAATATACACCAAGTAGAAGAACCTACATAATAAGAGTTTTCCCTTATTTTTCTGGGGAACCGTCGAGTGGCGAAACTCCCGAACGCGCAGAAAACCTCTTCGCACAAGAAGACGCGACATGCGTGGGCCAGATAAAATCCTGAACCTGATAAAAATCAGTGACTACACTGTACCTGTTTACAAGACGTTGTATGTACAGAATATGTAAAAAAAACAGTGACATTTTACAAGACTAGTTGCGACGCAGATTTTGTCTGCTGCGTCTGTCTCTGTCCCTTTGACGATCTTGATTTAATCCACTGTCTTGTTCTTTTGTTGTCTCGCTATCATCTTGAGCAGCTTGCTCTTCCTAAATATTAAAAAAAATGTGATGGATAACAACGTTAATGCAAATGAAAAATGCTATGTGTAAGTACTTCACTGGTAGTAATGTAACAGTAATGGCAGAATATCTAGTTCAAATTCTCCCATTCTTTTCTATTTGCTGTAACAGGATTGTTTGCGCACCGCTCTTAGAAGGGAAAATTGTTCTTGATTTTTTTACTTAAAAATAAGGTATGTACAAAATATACAACTGCAGGTTTTGGACGGCCATCCTTTTGAGTGTCTTCTCAAACAATTAAACTACTTGCCCTCGTTTTTTATACGAAAATTGTCAACTCGGCAATGCTTCATTGACTATTTCGCTCAAAGAAAACTTAGGCTCGCAGTCTAATTGTTAAACTAATCAAATAATTATTAGTTGAACAACTACAGCTACATGGGAAAATCCTTTGGTGGCGTTGTAAAAGTGTTCACCAAAACGTCAAGAAAGTGAACAATCTTAGGTAAATGCTAAGTTTTTCTTTAATTTCAAGAGGACAACTTCGTAGGATTTAATATTGTGTTTATCTCTCGTTCATTTCATGTTCGTTTCAGCACGCTTTGCTAAGACATTTGCTACTCCATTAACTGGGAATCAAAAACATTCTTTGGTGGAAAACCTGGTGACATCTCTAGTGGTATAAGGACCACGGTCCGTCAAGGTCGGTTTTGGGTGGTTTAGGAGTCAGTGGGTTAAAGTCGGGGTGATTATTATGAATAAGTATAATTAGCACAGCAATCAGGGCATATTTCTCACCATATCCTCATCTTCATCATGCTCACCAAACCTGTCATGGACCCACAATGGACTTCTTGAACGAGCTCTTGTTCTGTCAGACTTCTGACGTCGAGGTAGCTCCCGGTCATCATGCTAAGAAATTTGTTCAAATGAGTAAATTGTGACTGAAATGAATATTACATGTATAGTGTATCAATTTATAAAAAAACTGAGATTCTCTCTGAGATTCTTTACACAGAAAAAAAAACATTCTTTATCAGAGAATGGTGAATAGGCATGCAATAAAAGTTAGCAGTAAGCATAACATGTCCCAATTTTTGTATGCATGCAAATAAAATGTTGCATAAATACACTCCCTGTTTCTATTTCTTTATAACCTGATTAAGATCATAGCACTTCATTTAGCTCTTGAGATGGACTTACAGTGCAGGTTATTCCTATGCAATGTCAGGAGTAGAATCAAGCACATCTTTGTCTTTAACGTATCACTCCCAGATTTCCCATGGCATTTCCACATGCGCTCAAATTTGCTTCACGCTCATTACACCACCGAACAAAGAAGGACCACTCACAGTTTATATCGCCGAAGCAAAATTACATGCTATCATGTTTATCAGAGTATGTAGACATATAATATGCAGAAACAGAGGTTTTATTCATTAGATCTATATACTAGTCTGTCATTTTTACCAGCTTTTCAAATTGATTCTGCATACTGTTTACCTAGGTTAATTGAAAGCTGTAGATTTAAAGTAGATAACTAGTAAAATTCATTTTCTTGCTAACAATGCACTTTTTAAGTTTAGAAATCTTTACAGGCCGAACTACATGTATCTTCAAATTACAGTCCGCACTGAAATTAACTCATAACTACCAACATGGTTAAGTAAATGCTTTTGAAATCAACATTTTTTCTTACAGCAACCACCAGGATTATGGTGGTTTAACCAAAGTATACATGTATACAGTATTGTAATAGGTCATGAAGTACTTGTTTCACTTTAAGTTGAGAAAGGATGTTGGGTATGAAGCCACTTTGTGAGGACAGCTATGCCAAGAGAGCATTACTACAAGTTAGAATAATATTATTATATGTGACTGTAAAGGACAATATGAAGCCAGCTCTACAGCCACTTTGTGACGACAGCTATAAAGGAGAAGCCACGAGCCAAGCAGCCCACACTGCTGGAGCTTATCCCGGTTTCCGAGCATTAGCGGCTAGGAAATTTCTACCCCCCTGAATGGGATGATGTCCATTGCAGGGTTCTCCCCCCCCCCCCAGCATTATGTCGCGGGTACCCATTTATACACCTGGGTGTGTCTTGCCCAAGTACACAACACAAGTGACCCCGGCTGGGGCTCGAACGGACCGCTCGATCCGGAGTCCGACGCTCTAACCATTAGGCCACCGCGCCTCCACAACAGCTTTGCCAAAAGAGTATTGCTACAAGTTAGAATATTATATGTATATATTGTGACTGTAAAGACCTGTAAAGCACACACAGTATGAAGCACAGCTTTACAGTTACAGAATGGATTTATGTAGCATAAATTACTGTTAATACTCCAGTCCACATACCATGAAGTAACGTTTTCCTCGAGGCACATCTTGTGGATTAACTTCAACTTCAACTTCAACTGTTCTCTGGTCCCTAGGCCCCCCTCTACCTTGTGGATTTCTAACAAATCCTCTATCTCTGGGTGGGCCTGGGTCCAGGCGATCAAACACGGTACGTCTCTGTTGGTTGGTGAGAGAGGCACCTCTACCTCGTTGAGCTGCAATTAGTAAGTTGTAGTCTTATTATAAAGATGTAAAATACGAACACCAGACACAAAAAACTGTCCTACAACTGGTACATGTACAGGTGTATAATAACCCCCACAAACATGTGTGTGTGTGGATTCATTTGTAAAAAAAAATGTACAGGTAATGTTTAATAAAAGGTCAGGAGTGCTTTATCAAGTTTAAAACTCGAGCCGCAGCCAAATGTTTTAGACTTGGTAAAGCACAAACTGCGAGTTTATTGAATGGCTTCAAAAACCTCTGATGTAGATCTTTCCATTCTTGCAATGATATTTAGATTTTGGGTTATTTTGGCCAAGAAAATTGGACATAAAATTTAGTCCTTTCTTAATTTGATTTAAAGACACTCATAAAACATTAATTTCCTTTGTATTTTCTTAATGAACTATTAATGAGTTATTGAACTGTCAATAACATTTTTGGAATAAAAAATTATTATTGGTCTTCTTACAATATCGCTGATTTCTTTCCTTCCATCTTCCGCTGGTATTTTCTTCTTTATCTTCACTTTCCTCATGTGCATCACTTTGTCTGGTTCGTTGTCCAAGCCTTTCACTTAATCTCTGTCTTCTACGTTCCCTACTATTCTCATCACGGTCCATGTGCAATTTTTGCACAGCTCTGTCAGATTCACGGACGTCATCAGGGGATCTTTGCCTATAGCGCCTTTCTCTTCTCTCTTTAGAAGGATCCCTGTGTCGTTGAAAGTAAATGAAGTTAATTTTTCATTTACATGTATAACATGTGATGTTAAACACTGATACTCATTGCAAAGAGAGGTCTCCAGGTGATACTCGACTTTCTATTAAATTACAACCTTAAGGAAGTATCAGAGTAGGCACGACTCCCTGGCAGTGAGATGACTGGATACCATTGAGGTGGCTGAACTGTGTGTGCTCTGCAGTCTTCATGGGTTATGCGAGGCAGCGCATGCACATTGACAAGGATTATGAAAAACAAACATGGCGCCACAGGGCTAAAAAAAAACGTGAATTCCAGTTTGCCCATGGGGCAAGTAACTCTCAAATTTTGCTTGCCCCGGTACTTTCCCCCCTTGCCCAGGTTCTCAAACTTATTATTAATTCTTGGACCCCCCCCCCCCCCAACCCACCAATACACTGGGTTGGGCCTTCAGTTTTGCTTTCTGCTTTCTGCTCTACCTACCATGTACTGTTAAGTGTTCTTGGCTTCTAACATATTCACAGACTTGTCAGGTGGAATCTTACCAGAGACACAATCCATGTTGGATACCTGACATTCAATTCAACAGTTTTTGGGTTTGCAATGCATTATAGGGCACCCTGCGAGCAGAGCCTCTTTTAACTTCCCTACGGTTGAGATTTGGGAAGTAGAAAGAGGCTCTGCGTGAATCGTGTCATTTCTTTGAAGTCGCCCCAGCCCCAAAGTTTGGGCTGGTCAGTCCAGATTAAACCGGTTTTTGCCGCGCGGGCATTAATTTTTGGAAAAACTGATGGCCAAGACGGAGCCCACAGTACGCTCTCGAAAGCACTAGAGCTGACGATTGCTCTCGCCATCTGCTACCGTTTGTGCGCGCGTGCAGCTTATGGATCATTTAAGATCTTGTGTTTTTCGCAAACCAAGAAGAAATTTCACGGTTTAAATTGCACATAGATCTCTACCATAAAGTCACTAATACAACCTTAAGCGGTGCTTGACATGTTTTTACTGAGGTAACTCAGACGCTTTTTGAAGAAAAGAAGTTGTAAAACAAACACTTTGTTCACACTGTCGTGTACGATCCGACACGCCATTCCGCGCGCGCATACTAGGATTAAGTTAAGCTAAACGCGCAAGCATCGTCGCAAGCATCGCGTAAACCTCGCGCATGCTCAACAAAGATTTTACACGATTCTTGCAGAGCCCCTTTCTTCTCAAGTATATCAGTGGAAAAAGAAGGGGCTCTGCTCGCAGGGTGATTATAGGGCAATAATTATTTTCAAACATATGCAAAACATCGGAGTTTTTGTAGCCTATATGTCTTGAAAGGACAGTAGAAAAGACCGGTGAAATTATTGTTTTGCCCTACTTTTTTGGGTGGCTGATTCTATGGAAAATTAGAACAAAAAGAGGTCTTACAAGCTTGCGAATGGTAAATTTAAGCCTTGTTTATAGTAGCCTGTGTGTTTATTTAAGCTTACTTGATTTAGTTCAAAAGTTCATTTATAACCTTTGATTACCCATGCAAAATAAGCCTTAAATTTGCTTGTTTGTTTCAAAAATGTTGTTTTAGAAATAAAGTTAATTGATGGTTTGTCAGGGTCCTTGTTCGTTGGGCAAGAAAGCACGAAAAGTCACTTGCCCAACAGGTAAATCTACTTGTCCTGGACGACCGGACGGGGTTTTCCCGAGCCCAATAAACTGATAATTTATTTTGTTCTATACATGTACAGTGTATGTTGTATTTTACTTCTTAAAAGGCCACTGTGTTAAAAAGGATTTTTGTCTTCAGAAAAAGTCAAGATGCAAAGAGTCCAGCATGTTTTTTTGCATGTTTTTTGTCATCACCATAAGAAAACAGTTTAATGCAGTGCATACATGTAGGTAGTTGGTCAAAAAATTGAGATTGGATGCTTTAGTGTCTCTCAAAAAATTAATGAACATTATTTCTTAAAAAACACTATCAAACCAAAATTTGATAGGAAGATACTTCAGGAAACAAAGCGATTTTTGCAAAACATTTGACATTTAACAGAGGAAATTGTAAATAATCAAGTTATCCTTCAACAAAGGATAACTAAAACTCCCTCTGTTAAAATATTATTAGAATAGTGTTGATGTGTGAGCATTGTTGAAATTTTCTTCAAGGCAAATGATGGAGAACATCTAATGACAAAGTTTCCTGCAAATGTACTAAACCCAAATTTAAAGCCATGTTTACATCCAGTCAAATTACCATGACAATAACACACTTGTCGACTTAGCTTTCTGATTACAGAAGTCTATCCTTTTAACTGATGTCTTGCCAATTTTGAGTACTCAGAGATCAATACAGCTGTAGGTTGGAGAAATTGCAAATATGGCATAGATATCAAAAACTGTGTTTAGCCATAAAGGTATTTTGACAGAAGCCTATTACAATCTTTGCACAGAGTTTGACCACGAGTCACCGTAAGCTCTAGACTATCTGTAGCTAGAAATCAGAACAGTGGTAGACTGCTGTTTAACAAGACCAACAGCCAAGACCTCTTGAGTCTTGCTGAGTCTTGACATCAATAGAAGTTAGTACAAGTCAGGAAAAAGGACAACTTTGACGGTCACGCACACAAAGAGCGTTCAACTTGATTTCAGCCGTTTCTTCTCCCGATCTTTCCCAAAAGAGAAATGGTATAAATGGTAAATATAACACAGGTGCTTCAATACCACACAACAACGCCGTCAGCTGTATGCACATGTGGGCTTACAAACAACACGAATTATTGACTAAGTATTGCTCCTACGTCTCTAAAACTCGGTCAAGTTTTTTACTTACCGTTTATCCTGAGCTTTCTGGAAAGATTTGGATACCACAACCGCAGAAGAAATCTTTTTTCTGTCGGTTCTTTCTCTTGATCTCTCTCTTGATCTGTCCGGCATGATGGCGTCCCTTGGTAGGTACTTCATATAAGTCAGGATATAAGTATCTACGCGTCCCTTATGTTACCGCTGACTTGATTAGGATTGCGTACTCAGACGGTGTGAGACTCTGCCCCAGGTCTAATCGTACTTCGGGCTGGGTTTTCTCGCTCTGAGTAGAAGAGTTCATTCTTTCTTTAGTGGAGTTTTGTGTATTAGGGACGTTGGTCATACTTTAGGGTTGAGATGGGCAAGACACTTCACTCTCGTAGGTGGATAAATGATCCATAGCAAACGCTGGGGTCCGGATCGAGCAGGCCAAGTTCGAGTCGTGGCCGGGGTACAAATACCCCAATGCTGTCGGGTAATCCGGCATAAGCTGCGGTCTTATGGGCCACTAGCCTCCCAGTGCAGTGTTGGCTGGTCTAGACTGATCAGGTGTGAAAACCGGTATGTTTGGTCGCGACTGGGATAAAGTTGGTGGTTTCGCAGTGACTAGGGTTAGTTTGGTTCCCGTATCCATCTTATCCAGGGGAAGTCATCTTGATGTGGAAGATTCTTTGTATCAAAATCAAGAGAAATGTATGGCAATTAGTAAGCACAGAATGTACAAATCCGTTTTTTATTAAGTAACATTTTGTTTTACTTTTTCTTAAGATATATTTTACCACTGCCATGCATATTGTCTATTACGCTCTAATTATAAAACTTTTCTTTACTTATATCTAAAAGTCATTAAATATTTTAGTGCAATCTAATCTGTAGGGGAAAAATCAAGTCTATTTTTTTATCTTAATTAAAATTGAAAGAATGCAGTCTCCGAACCACAAAGTATTCGTAATGCCTTTAAAAAGCTGTCAGGCTGGCTCAGACTGCTCTTGAAAGAGAATTCTCATCTGTAATAAGACCTTGCTTTGCAACCCATTTAAATCTTTCCAATCCTGTATGATCTATATGTGCTTCTTTACGAGTAATTGTTATTGCCTAGAAAATTTATTTTGATCTTGCAAAATGACACGCGCATTTATTCAGGTTATAAGAAGAAGCAACATGTCCGCGTTTAAGAGAGTTCACTAAACGCCGTTTTTGTAGCCTTTTAACTCTATATCTTCGCTAGAGAGTGTTATGGAACGCTCAATGTGCATTCAATTTTAAGATGGTGGCTTTTCAACGTGGAGGCATTGAAGCGCTTAGATGTCATTTCATCTGAGTACATAGTAATTGTAAGTATTTTAAGTATAAAATTATCTTTAAAATAGTCTCTTAAATGCAAATTTCTAAAATAAATCTAGCTTGGCATCTGAGTCGGGGGTGTTTTGCTGGATATAGCTTGATATGTCATCGGCGCTCATATCCTGAATGCTGTGCTCTGGCACTGCTGATGTCTGTTTAAACAAGTCATCATCATCCTCTGTCGTTGTAAATGCTGGTCGTGACGGCGTCTTGAATATGTCGTCCAGTGTTTCCTCCTCGTGGGATGACGTTCTACGGTGGTATTGAACAAGTATAAAGTTAGTACTTCTAGCCTGTAGAGAAACGTCTCTCGCAAGCAGTATGCTCATAAAATATCTAACATACGACCTTAGAAAAGAATAAACGAGAATAAAAAAACCCTGGTACCCAGGGCAGCTTTTAAATTTACGCAAATTGGAGGGGAAATTTGTTTTAAATAAAGGAAATTAACGCGAGGGACGGAGCAATTTTTCAAAATGAAGAAAACTAATGCGATTTGTGATGTCTCTAAAGATATTTTGGCTGCTGTACCGCCATTCTGAAAGCAAGAATAAGCTGGAAATATTGCAGATGGCATCAGGGTCGGCCAGGGGGGTTAGCGGTATACCAGTATACCTGAAAAGCATGTACCCGGATACCCAAAATTTCCTAAAATCTGCAAAATACCAACATTTGGAATACCACAGTATACTTTATACCCAAAAAGGCCCAATTTGAGGTAAAAATACAGTATACCCAGTTTAAAATGCCCCTGTATACCGTATACCTAAAACCCCTGACCGACCCTGAAACTTAAGACTGAAAAATGGTGTACAGAAAAGAGAAGGATATTGTTTTCTAGTTGTATGTGTTCGGACAGTATCCAACATACATACATACATTACTTTTTTTTCTCGGATTACAGAGTAGCTGGTAATTAGCTATATCCGAGGAAATTGGAAATAAAGTGGTACAATTATTCAGTATTTGGAATGAAATTACGGTCTTGGAAATTAACGACCGCTCCACCTAAATTATGTCAAGGAAATTAACGCTCCCTATCATAAGGTGTTTCATAAGTCGCTTTTACATGTTATAAATGGAGGTAACGTGGCCGAGACATAAAGGCACTGGACAGGAGATCTACCCACTAACAGGTCTTGTTCTTGGCAGCTCACCACTTACGCCGGGCTTGGAATCACACTGGTTACTTAGTTCGGATTTAGCATGGTTTACCTATCGCTATTTTCGGAAGATCGCAACTTTCAGGGGCGCGCTTCAAATATCAATATATACAGGGCTTAAAAGGATAAATATAGAAAAGAGTTAAATAGTCACATCACGACATAGTAACATATAGCCTTTGGAATTATAGGGGTCAACTAAAACACATAGCTGCTCGTTTCTCAAACCTTCCGCCCACCTGTCGTCGTTTACAGAAGGTTGAAACAAAATAATAGAAAATTTATTGAACCATAAGCCCTTAGTGATCGAGGACGGTTTTTCAAGGGGTGTTCTACAGGAAAGTTCTACTGAATTTACTATCTACTTTTACTAAATTATTTTCTTGTTAATCAAAATAAAGTGCAATAAAGGAAACAAACCTAAACGAAGATGTTCTCGCTTGATCGAACAAGTCTTGATCGGCTTTTCTCTCTTTCACTGGCGGCTTTTCCTTTTTGTCCTTTGTAGAATCAGGAGCTCCTCCAAACAGTTCATCTTCCCCGGCAGCTGCCTCTACAAACCTGGGCTTAGGAGTTGGCTTTGGCTTAAGATCAGGCTTGGGTTTGAGGCGAGGCTTTGCGACAGGCTTCGATGGTTTAGGCGGCTTCTGAGGCTTGGCTTTGACAGTCAGAAGTTTGTCTAAATCATCTTCAATTCTGTTACAATGCAACAAAAAAGGTTAAAAATTGATTCAAGTTTCGAGGACGACAGCTGAGGTTCAAACAGAGGGGAGGAGAAATTTACTGCAAAATGGGGGAGCAGATACATTGAACTCTCTCTAAAACGGACACCGTTGGGATCGGCTCCAACTGTCCGTCTAAAAGAGAGTGACGTTTATAGTTACAGAAAATTCTAAAAAAATGACTGTAAAACGGCAGGGACGGGACCAACACCAGGTGTCTGTCTTTCAGAGGTGTCCGTATTAAAGAGGTGTTCCTCTTATAGAGGTATCCCTCTTCTGGAGGTGTCCGTTATGAGAAGGTTGACTGTATAAAAATAATCCATCCAAAAAAAACAATTTACTGATCTTGAGGCTAGGAGCGAAAGGGTGCCCTAGCATATTATAAGTTTATTCAACATCAATAACTCAGTCCCAGTTGCCAAAAGAAAGAAACAACGTAAACACTTACTCGAGTAGCTTTGAATTGTCTTCTACATCAATGTCAATTTTCTTTCTTTCGTCAGCACCAGCAGGTATAAAGAGATTGTCAATGTCTTCATCATCATTCTCTTTATCATCAGTCCTAAAGATTGAGAAACCTT
The DNA here is from genome assembly GCF_052425735.1 of Oculina patagonica. Taxonomy (NCBI): domain Eukaryota; kingdom Metazoa; phylum Cnidaria; class Anthozoa; order Scleractinia; family Oculinidae; genus Oculina; species Oculina patagonica. The sequence goes on from NC_135766.1 coordinate 7,963,234, forward strand.
TAACTTGTGATGCGGGTAATGATGCAGAAGAGGACTTCATGGCAGCTAGCAAATCTTCTTCATCTTCATTGCCTTCGTCCTGGCCACCATCGTTTTCTTCAGTGCTTGCAAACAAGTCCACATCTTCTGCTGTTTCCTGTTGAGCACTTGGCTTTTCTGTAGAGTCTTCTTCCTGCATACATGTAACGTAATAAAGAGCTGTTAATTCCAGCTGCAGGGTGGCTGCGGATCTGTTTAATTACCCACAGTTTAAGGGATCAGAAGGCATGCTGAAGAGACATTCGGGAAATGTTGCTCAATTAAATCCTGGACTGTCTAGCCTAACCACTTATTGTTTTGTTTCCGTTTAAGTAGAGCTGTATAATCCATAACAGGGTACACCCCCCACCCCCCCCCCCCCCCACCGTGCACCTTTTAGTCCAAGTTTAGCTTAATTGCTGTTAAACAACCTGGCAATGGCAAATTCCTCAAGTCACTGCTCTGAATCAGGCTCCCATAAACACATGTAAGTATGTTGATTGCCCTGTACTTGGTTCAATCTTCAAATTATTTCAGTTTCTTTAGTCACTGGCATAGCAGCATACCTTATTTGACTGGGTTTCCTCAAGACGGTTGATTTCCTTATGTCCTCTTTTTGCACCAAGAAACTCAAGAACAATTGAGCTGCAGGCCAGTTTAGGAGTCCTGGCTATTTTTTGAAGCACGTCCTCCATGTACTGGCGGCGTTCACTGTTCACAGCATCATTGATTAAAAATGGCTTCTTCGGGGGTGTATCAAACACAACACTGGGAAACTTCTGCGACAGTTTGAGACATAACTCTTCAAATGCCTCATATTTCTGTGGAATCTATTGAGGTTGTAATAGAAAGACAAAATTTATGAAGCAAACATTTTATCATGATGTACATGTACATGTTTGTTGTACATGTGTGATGCAGAATCCATGATGCAGGATCTATGATGTGGAATCGGTGATGTTAAATCTGTGGGAATTATGGAATCTATTGAAATGGCATGCATGTTTACAAAATCCAATAAATTAAGCTTTCCCAAACTTTCTCTCATGGTTGCATCAGGCTAATATAACCAAAAAGCAGCCATTTCTAACTTCTATAATTACAAAATAAACCCAATACAATTCAATGACTATAAATTATCATAACAATGTGTGCACAGCCTCTGCAAAATGAGGACACTGAGCCAACCACAGCAAGCATTTAATGATAACTTTTTCTGTAAAGCAGAATCCTGAAGTCACAGGCAGCCCAGGCGTTGAATGTGATCAATGTGACATATAATGTGGCCGATTGCATAACTCTGGTTCAGCCGTTTGAGATAATGTATAAGAAAGCTTCGAAAATTGCTCTAAATACTACATTTGTAACGGAACTGAAATAAAAATGGCTTAAGTACCTCTTGTTTTTCTTGCATTATTTTGACTTCTCTGTGTTCCTACGGTGGGTTTTAAGCCACCATAGGCAGGGGAAAAGGGGCGGGGCGGGGGGGGGGGGGTCGGTCGTTGGGTGGGGCTGTTGCCTCCCAGCAAAAATTTCGGGCACGCTTTTGGTGCCGAAAATATCGCAAACACAGCATAAAATTGGTTTGTCAAGATATTCCATCTCGTGAGTGAGTTCAAACATCTTCAAAACTTCCTTGGAAGTCTTCGTAATTTCCGGAAAAGTTCGAAAATGATACGTTCGTATGGCCTTCGAACAACAATCGGAGAATCTTCGGTCTAGAAAATGCTCAAAAAACAACAGGTTGATAGAACGGAAAAAAGTTGCTCCAAATACCGTAAATGATCTTAAACGCCGGGGCCGTCTATTAAATTTTTGGGGTCCTAGGGGAGGTGTTAGATAGATATGAGGGGTTTATGAGAGAGAGGCGTTTATTTCAATTTAACAATAAGAACGTCAACAAAACAAATATAGGATGGGTAGTTTTCTAGTGGAGTAAGATACATAACAGAGTTGGTGAGTAGGAGACTAATCTAATCTGCGCTGATGCAAAACCTTAAGAGATGTTGTTCATAGTTTGATATTGAGGTTTTTATCGTCATGAGGGTCAACCATGTTGGCCTCTTCGATGACCCACTCAAGCAAAAATCTAACTACCGGTATATTGCGTGATTTTATTCTACGGAGCATTTCCTTGGTTTTTGAGATGATTCTTGGAGGGGCGTCTATTAGAGACAGGGCATTTATTAGAGAGGGGCACCTAATAAAAAAACTTTCCATTTCAGGAGAGACGTTTATTAGATACAAGGCGTTTATTTGAGAGAGGGCGTTTATTAGATCATTTACGGTATGAAAACATGCCAACTATTTTTGGGACAGTCTTAGCCCCCCACGTTCCAAAATATTTGACAATATGTCACATTCATCGAAAACAACCTCTGGGCCGCCTGTGCTGAAGTCAGAAAACAATAATGATTGGACCTGTATTATTATGATGTTGAATCTATGGTTAATGAAGTTTATGCTTGGCCTGTCAACTTGTTTATGATGTGTAATCAGTGTGATGAAAGCTATCAAAAAAATCTATATGCTCAGAAACAGCAAAATGCTCAGCTTATTAAGTTCTATTAATAATTGTAAATAAATCATATTATAGTTGGATGATGTGACAGAGTAAGACTCAATGCCTACCATAAACTGTACAATATCTGACTCTTTGTGTTTACTTGGTGTTTTGAAGTAGAACAGCTGTGTGACCACAATCACATGATACACAACTGATCCTCCAAATGACCCAGAAATATGCTCATACTGCGGCACGCGAATGTCAAGACCTGTGGCCTTATTCTTAAGTTCCCTGTGAAATAATATGCAATACTCAAGTTAATACAGAAGAAGTCTTGCCCATGCAATACCAAGATCTTGTGAATATTAAATTAGCCCCCTTTTAATGTTCCACTTTGCTTTAACCCAAATATCAATCAGTTACTTAATTATACGCATACAATTTAGTGTCCAAATAGGAGGATGCAGATTGGTAAATTCACTGTTTTGGAAAAGAGGTAGACTGATATCTTCACTAGCTATGAGAACCCAAGTTTCTTAGCCTATAGCAAAAGAAATCTAGACCTCAAGAGGTGTTGCAAAACATTACTGGTGATGGACAGACCCATGAAATCTTGGTTTAGCTCATCAACAATAGATGAGCATGCATATGGGCCAGACTGTTGCCTGAAAGGTTGGTGGAGCCAAACTTGTCAACATATGCAATGTGAGACGAAATGTCCTGACCTCAAAAGGGGAGCTGTAAAATCTGGGGCAGGCCCTGCAAAGTTAAGCAACCACCCCACATACTTTGAACGGAAACTGCTGGGATCATTGTCTCCAGTTTAAGTTAGCCTAAATATTCATTCAGCCACATTTAAAATTCTGCAAGATGCATCTTTTTTGAAGGATCATCCACCACCTCTCACATATTTATATGGTCTAATGCTGGCCATGAATGATGAGAGGTGGGCTGTATTTGCAGCCTTGGACAAAAAGTGCTGTTCCTGTATTAAATAATCAATTAAGGCTGCATTCATTATGTATGCTACAGGGGGGGGCAGAGGATTTTTTTTTCAGCGGCTCGTTTTTTTATATCCCCCCCAAGGTCCATAAAAATTTTCAAAATCCCCCCATGCAATCAGCCGAAAAATTAATACCCCCCCCCCTCCTCCCTCACAAGAAATATCAAAATAAATATCTGTATAATAGTACACTACCTTATTATAGGAATATAACGAAGCATTTTAACAACGCGAACAAAATTTACGCGTAATAAAATTAACGCGAATTCAAGAAAGGTTCTGGTTAAATCCTTATATAGTAAAAAAGTTAACATCAATAAAATTAACGGGAATTTTTGAAATTCGTGTTAATAACATGTATCGTTAATTTCCTATAATATGGTATACATGTTTGAGATTTCAAGAGACATGTTTAATAACAACATCGAGAGAGTTTTGACAGTTTATGTCATACCTATGCCAGCCAGTCTAAGTAGCGCAAATTAGGTATAGATAGCCTGCCAGCTCGTGTACGAGTTCTTCCAGGAGTATTGACAGGAACCTCCGTTTCACTGTCACTCTCGTCGACAAAAGCAACAACCTCATCATCATCATCACTCTCACTATCACACTCATCCACGGATTCATCTCCGCTGTTGCCATCCTCTTCACCCTAATTTTCCAGCCGTTCAGCATCATTCCTCTCAAGTGCGACATGTGCCATTATTCTCCTTATCTTATCATTTTTCTTCCCAAGGAGAGAAAGTTTATGACGGTCTAAATATTTGCTAAGTTCTTCGACGTATAGCTTGTTCATATTTTCAAACGTGGACGCGATAGTTTTCCAGTCATATTGTTCGTATCCTTTCATTGAACATTTAAGTGCACATTTGTTGTTCAATTTCATAAAACTGTGCACTGAATTATATTGTTTTCTTTTGCATTTATTGATTCAATAAAGTTGCACTGCTTAGACTGAGGTTGCATTAAATGTTTAAATTTTAGATGTTTTACTTTCTATGCTGTATCGAAACATTACATCTACAGGCCAGGCACACTACTTGAAAAACTTCAAATAGCTACTATAGTCTCTCCGAATAATAGAGGTACCCTTGTTGCTTACAATCCTTGAAAGAAGCTGCTGTACTTATCATTTCTGTTTTCACTTTTTTAAAACTATTACAAAAGCCTGACAGAATCTTACAAAAAATAAGCATCCCCCCAGTAGACAATTTTCATATCCCCCCTTTTTTTCTCTAAAAATTTGAGAACCCCCCCTAAAATCCTCTGCCCCCCCCTGTAGGATACATAATGAATGCAGCCTAAGGAGTAAACAAATAATACAACTATCACTATTAACAGATCTCTGATGCCAATATGCACACACAATATAGGCATAATGTTACAGTTGTGTAGTATCGCATACAATGTAGTTAATAATACAATGCATTTATGTTCTGCTTTTGCATAATTTCAAGGACAGTCATATCCGACTGTTCTCTTGGGTTGACCCCTACCCCCCCCCCCCCCCCGCCATAAAAATGGCCGGGTAAGTGGGGGATCTTAGCTAATCTTATGATACATTTTCCTTTTCATAAATTCTGTTTTATATCGAAGTACCATCTTACATATTCCTGTTCTCTTATCTTTTGAACTTGAAGCAATTTTCCCTACACTGGGGCGATCGAAGATTCCATGCAAATCACCTTTGGGTCGACCCCTGAGCGGGGACCCCAAGGAGACGAAGGTGACAAATTTATGCTGGTACAATTGAGGATAGAACCCGGTACATGCCTTGCTATTCTTAGCTTTGTTGCTGATAATTATAGTAAGACGACTAACACCTGAAGTTGGATTGATGTGTTAATTAATATTTGCATAAAATTGAACAGAACGTCTTTGATAGTCTTCATCACTGTCTCAGCTGCTGTCTTTATACATTTCAAGAAAGTTATGTTCTCTAGCTATTTGCAGCAAAAACAATGAATTTTCATCAAAGCAAACTTTATATAGCGTTAGCTCCTCTTACGCTGAATACACTTACCGGTTAGTTAATGTCACGGACGTCATGATTGTAAGATTTCTCTTAAAACGTCCTCTAAATATATAAGCTCCACAGCTCTTCAAGCTCGCTCACTGTAACCGTGCGTGACAGCCCAGCGACTTGTCTCGCCCCAGGCCTTCACTGTTAATCGGCTAGTCACGCAATTACTTCCAGGTTTACTGACGACGAAATTCCTCCCCGCCCCCCGCGTAGTTATAAGCCCCTGCCGGGAGCCCAGCCCTCTACCCTCCCCCATCCATCTACCGTCCCTCAGAAACGATTTTTAGTGCAATGCAGCTGTGCAGATCACAACGTTTTATCAAATTCTAGCTAGAAATAAAATAGAAATTTTTTCAGCGGCAACAAACATAACACATGGACTACGCATGGTCTGAAAAAAAGAATCTAACATTTACTTGACGTTTCGCATGCTACAGCACGCATCTTCATGCGAAACGCCAAGTAAATTTTAGATTCTTTTTTCAGACCATGCGTAGTCCATGTGTTATGTTTGTTGCCGCTATTTGTATTTTATTTCTGGTGAAATTGAAATGGCCAAGAAACAAGAGCGTTTATGAGAGTCCAGCTAGTCAAGGGCCCGGAGGTCAAGGGAGATCGCACGACCACGAGCAGTTGTCAGAGACACGAAGCCTTGGTCAATCAGTGGGTCGAATGGCAAATGAATGTTCTTAAAGATCGCTTTTCAGAAATCGAATATCTTTTTCAGACTAAGTAAATGGCTGTTAGAGACGATAATGTCGTCTAGACGACTTTAGCGTCTAAGACGTTAAAGGCGTCTGGTATAAAAATGGGACGCATTTAGTAGACAGCTTTTCAGAAAAAAGAAAAAAACGACTGGGTTCGACACTCGGAGGACACTGGACACGAAGACGTAAAGCCATCAGACGTCAAAGGCGTCTGTATGTCTTATTTACTGTTTTTATACTAGCTAACGACGTCCCCGTTTTTATACTAGACGGCTTTAACATCTGAGACGTTAAAGCTGTCCGATAAGAGCGTCGTTCAGACGCTCTTACGAAAAGACGTTAAAGCCATCAGACGTTAAAGGCGTCTGTCTTATTTACCGTTTATATACTAGACGTTAATGTCGTCTCGAGACAGCTTTAACGTCTAAGTCAGCTTTAACGTCTCCAGCTTAAAAACGGCCAATGTCAAAAAACAAACTGTTACAGGGGATCCCCGGGGCGATCCCCAAAGAAAAGTTTGCGCAACCTTGCTGGGATCTCCTCGCAAAGATACTACTAAAACGTAAAAAAGCCTTGTTCGCAGTTGCATCTCGTCATGTTGTATGGCAAATTAATCAACTTTTTAAACTTTAGCAGAGGAAGACCGAGAACAAACCAAATCTGTAGTTGCAGAATGAAGTGCTTAAACCGGGTTACGGAATCCGGAAGTCCAGTCACATATACACATATTTGCCATCGGATTCCCATACAAGCATTGTAATTTCTGACGGTCTTCTACCCGCCAAGATGGCGGTAAGGTCTATTCAGTTTTACCATGAGCCATTTTCATTCATCATTCTCGTACTTTTCATTTTTTGCCTCTTATTTACCAAAATAGAAACATTATCATAAAGTACAGTAAAAAAAAAATAATAATAACTGGGGATGGGCTCCTGCCGGAAAGCTCCGCTTTTAGGCTTGCCTAAATGCCGTTATTTTCCCATCAATAAGGCCTCTGAGGATTTGTTCTTTATGACAAAATTTTACTCTGACTACACACAGGGTTCTTACCCTTTTCACAAACAATTTTCCAGGATTCAGATTGATTTTTCCAAGGCTCCAAAATTCACATTAACCCTTTCACTCCCCAGATCTCAATATCATTTCTCCTTACTGTGTGCCATACATTTCTTATAATGCTTGTTCTGAGAATTCTGCTGTACCAACCCTGTTAACACACTTATGTAGTCCAGTTCTGGTCTCTTCACGCTACGCTCCCCAGAGCGTACGTTGCGTGACAATGTGAGGGACAAAACTGTTATAGGCTTATGTCGACCTTGAAGGGCTTGAAATATAGAATTTAAACCGCCTAGGATAAACCTAGTTAGGTCAGGCAATAAATATTAAAGAACAAGTTAAGAAAACGCTAATGTATATTTCATATTTCAATTTGTACCAGAGATCTTTTTAACTATAAAAGTTAATTCTATATAAATTATTTACTCTTTCCCAGCTCTAAAACGGGACATTTTTTTCATAACTAGAAATTACTATTGTGCTGAAGTATATACATTTTAGAATGAAAAGTTGAAGATGGCGACAACTGAAACCGAGAACCTGTATTCCGCGATCTAAGTTAAGCATCCTTGAACCTAACCTACAACAACTCTCCGCTAAAAAATTTTTTCGACACTTAAGATGGAAATTTCATCTACAAACCTCTAGGTACTTTGAACTACACAGATAAGGCCAATGTGCCAGCTTGTTGGAAAGGTGGTACTATTGTGTGGATGGCTGTATAATGGATAACGCCGATCCCGCCGGCAAACTTATTTCTCCTTTTAGGTACTTTATATTTAGCATAGTAAAAGGTCTTTTTTTTCTTTAGCGCAATCTTCTGAAGAATTTTGATACCCTTCCTGTAATTAAATAAAAGCGACACCAAAAGTACACGTAGACATTTGGTGAGACAAAATCCCGGGGGGGGGGGGGGTACTCCCATATGTGGCCTATATAGGTATGTGCCGCCCGATAGGGTATGGTTTTTGAGGTTCTCGGTCCTTAAATAGGGTATCATTTTCGCTCCTTTTGGCAATGTGTTCTCGGTGTGATCTTTAGATAGGGTACCTAAATTCTATAAGCTAAAATAAACGCCCAGCTAAACGAAACAAAGATATCTTAAAACTGAATTTTCTGTTCAGGTATTAGAAAAGCGATTGTATAAAGATTTGTGTCTTGCCGTGCGCGGTTAGCCGTTATTTGGGTCGTCACGGAACGCTTCTCCTCCCCTTGAATAGGGTGTCATTTTTCGGTTTTGGGTCTTAAAAAGGGTATCAATTTTCGCCTTTTTTATCCTTAAATAGGGTCAGGGTTTAAGAACCTTGACGGCACACCCTTATCCGAAATTTATGGGAGTACCCCCCCCCCCCGGAGGACAAAATAGTCAACATGTTTATAACTAGAAACAGAAGTCTATAGAGACTTCTGCTAGAGACCTAGCTTCAGATTCAAGTACGACTTTCACTGCGAGATTTGAATGCAAATCCGCATTAAATTATGTCCACGAAATGACGTCCACGTACCAGAACCCACAGGTCTCTAATGACTACTCGAATTGTAACTACCTCCAGTTTGTGCCCCGAAAGCTAACAAATCTTGTCAATGTGGAAATTATTAATAGCTAACGTGTCAACCCTCTCTATTTCGTTAAAATTCCTAAGCGAAAATGAGCAACTTTAAAATATCGATCTATGTGATGTCAGAATCGTCATCAATATTATTTTTAAAAGTATACCTATCTATTCCCGCGGAAAAAAATGGGTTCTGTTACTTACAATGAACTAGGTTTTTCTCACTTGTAACGCAACGCCGTCATTACGAAATGAATAAAGTAAGTTGTAACATGCTGCAATTCTTGACCACCCTCGCACTTCTCCCCCCCCCCCCCCCACCCACCCCTAATGCATAGGGACTGCATACACGTAAAAGTTACTGAGAAAACTTTGTCTCTTATAATTCTTTCCTTGTGTACCATTTTCTCTCTACTTCAATACTAATCATTAACAATACCCTCACAGCTAGCAGGGAAAAATTCTAACTCAAGAAAACTCTCTAAAAATTCTTATTCAAGCCGCCCCAAATTCGCCAGGGTGTGCAAAGCCCTAAGCAGTAGGTGTACAGATGTGTGCTACCAGCCAGCATGCTCGCCGCTTTCTAGTTTCACGATCCTTGTTTTTCTCTCTTTTCTTGTTCCTCAAGCCATTTTCGTCTCTCCTCGAGAACTTTAGCTTGAAGTTCGGCGTACTCTCTGAAACGGAAAAAAAGAAGAATGTCCCTGTTCTGACATGTTCGTTTGCTTGAAAAAGTATACTTCCGTATGTAGATCTCATTTCAAGTAAAAACAAGACATTTTATAAAACCAAGATGTTACGATGTCCACGGATTCGCGCAGTTTAGTAATTCTGAGTCAAGTCAGAAAGATTTAGCTAAACTTGGTTAATAAATCGAATCACACTTTCTTTTCAGTAATCCGTCTGAACCTTGTTCTTTTGACAATCAATTCTTTCTGCACCTTCCTCCTCAGTATTCTTTCATGTTTTTCTAGATACTTTAACTAGCGTTAAATGGGTTTTATCGATTCTGTGATCAGTTTGTCTGTAACAAAAACACTTCAGATAATGTGAGACTCGTTTGGCATGGAACTCTCATGCACTCTCATCGACTCTCATGTGCTCTCATCGACATGGAACTCTCATGCGCTCTCATCGACTTTGAACGTGTTCAAATCAGTTTTCATGACAGTCGATGAGAGTTTTCTCGTTTAGCCCGAGTTGAAGACAGTCGATGAGAGTTGACGAAAATTCTCATGAGAGTCAACTCTCATCAACTCTCATCCTCGTTTGGCCCAGGCTTTAGTTGTGTTACCTCCTTAGTGATATAGCTTTGCTCTTTAGGTCAGTGTTTATCTCTTGTATTCTGCGTACTTCTTCCCATAAAATATCTTCATTTTTGTTGGATTCCCTCCATTTGAGAAATAAGCCCGGCCACAATACCTATGAGAAAAAAAAATATAATACCAGTTCTCCATAATTACTTAAAATGTTGCACTGGGGGAAATATCTCAAGTTGAATCTCTATTCTCATCACACGTCTACTTAAAGGCGCTCTAGAATGGCAAGGGGAAATAAGATTTGGATCGTGCTTGGGGATTACAGTAAACTCGCCGATACCCAAACAATGAAGTACGACTGGAGACTGTTCTATCAGCTAAGTTAAATAACTGGCACGCGATGCATGCAGAAGCGATGGCGTTTCACGAGGGGTCTAATAATTTGAGGAAAACTTAAAGTAAATAATAGTAGCTGACACCTTGTGTGTCGAAATGACTGTTATCCAACTGCATCTTACATTTTTTTAACATAAGAAGCAATGTTAGTGATTGTATAAATAGTATAGTCCGAGGATCTATGGAATTAAATAAATGAATTTTTAATATGAATTCACAGACCAAGGTGCAAATAATACATTTTCTCGTAATTGCCAATAACAACATTACTTTTTTTTTTTATTTTTTTTAGATTTCCTATTTTCCAACAAAGAGTAGGAAAACCGAGGTCACTCTCTTGCTCACAGCGGTTAAAAAACTGCCCAACACATAAAATAATCCGCATTCGCTAATTCCGACGGGCAAGAACGACCGACGGAAAAGGAGTCGCCCGCTGGAGCGCAGCGCACCCGACGATTTTTTCGCGGCGCGCGGCGAGACCGGCGGAAAGCGATCACGCCATCGCTTAAAAAGCCAGAAGCTGAATTTTTTCCGAAAAAGAAAAGAATAATTTCGCGAGAAACGAACTGACTCTTGAGTAATTTTTCGGAAGGCATTTCCCATTAGATGGTTTCGATTTCCATTAATTGATTGGTCTGGTAAAGAATTCGGTGATTTTCACTGATACAGGGCATTACAGTGAACAGCAAGCGAAATGCACGCGTTACTTAACTAGGACATCATTGTTCTGAACTTAGGATCGTAGCGTGATCATACAATCATACAGCAAAAAATAAAGCATGTGCTGATGTGCTTTACTATCCTAACATGTCCATAACACTAGCACACAGTAAGAAACAAAGCAATAGAACTTACAAGACTTTGCGACGCTACGGATGGCCACAGAACAGAGCTGTTCGGCTCGTACATAGGGTTTAGCAGCGGCTTCAGAATATCTGGCTGGTTAAGATATGACCTGCAGAAAGCAGAAAAATAATTATGGAGGTTATAGCCCTGAGAGCAGTGTATTTTTTCGCCGTGTGGGTTTCAGGCACATTCAGAGACAAAGCTGATGTTTCGAGCGTTGGCCCGTCGTCGGAGTAAACTGAGTTCCTCTGACGATAGGCTAACGCTGGAAACATCAGCATTTTTCGAAATTCAGGGTTTGTACACTTTTTCAGGCCAAATTTAATGACTATTCAAGGGCTTTCCAGGACCCTTCTTGGAAATTTCAAGGACTTTTTTTTCATGAAATTTACCCCAAATCGACGATTTCCAGTCTGTTGCGCCGTTGATGTGCTTGCTGAAGAACTAAAAAAATCGCTTATTTTGGAGGTCTTCTCGTTGCCTTGATCTGAAGCCTTTTGACGTTCAATAAAAAAATCAAGGACTTTCAAGGACCGAAAACCAATTTCAAGTACTTTTAAGGCCTTGAAATCGAACTCCTGAAATTCAAGGGTTTTCAAGACGCGTTCGTACCCTGGAAATTTGAAACTAGAAAGTATGCATGCATGCTGGCTATCAAAATAACAATACAGTGATATACAACTTACCACAGAGAAATTGTCTTGGATTTCAGCTTTGCTGCTTGCCTTTCACCCTCGTTGTTACACAGAAATGTTCCTGCAACGACAAAATACCATAGTCAAAGACAGTACGTTTAAAGGTGGCATTGTTCTATTATTTCCTCAAGTTTCTACGCAACCCTAAATCGTTTCCATAGGTTTGGAGTCAGGCTTTCAGCCAGGATTTAAAAAGTGGGAGTCCAAATTTTTATAAGGCCTGACTTTGTCCCCATAAGAGGGCCTGAAGAGCATGCAAGGTGTTTTTCTGCAGTAATGAGTGCAAAGGTATCTAACTATTTCCAAATTTCCTTAAAAAACCTCTGTATACAGTTTTTCATATTAATTTTCTCTGAAAAGTGGCCGTCGATAGGGCTCCTGGACTCCCACCAAAATAGCCTTTTTGGAGTACATGGAGTTTAATTAAACTTTCATAATTTTGATGACGTTTTGCAATGTTTCTGTTTTGTTTTTCATTATGAGGGGAGCGTGGGATAGGGAATTTTAAATAGGGCAAGATTAGAATGTTGAGGTATTAATTCGCAGATGGACATCAAACTACAATAAACTGCTACCAACCCAGAGTTTTCTTCTGTGGGAATAGTCTAATATTGGTGATGTATATTAACCGTTTCATTTTTATTAATTTTATTCCTCCTTTAACTCATATCTCATTTTACACTTGCTGGATGTAAAGAAAGGTTATACTAGGGTTAAAGGCATAAGTATTTTTAAAGTAAACAACAGCCGAATTCAAATTACATGTACGTCTCAACAAAAACAGTCTTACAAACTTATAAACATTACATTGTATACTTGCCAAATCCCTTCTTATTTAATTCCTTCAACCTTTGCCCCCAATTTTAGCAGAAGCATTTCCCTGCTTCCTTGTTTTGCTTCTCAAAATTCAGGACTGTTTGCAGTCAAGGGTCAAATGCACAACCGAATCAAATACATATACATGCACTTACCAAATTGCGAGTAATATGCATGCTCAAACAGTGTTATAAGAAAACGGTCATTGAACTCAAAAGAGCATGGGAACTGCTGGTAAATCTGTTAATAAACAAAAACCAAGATTAACAGAAAATTACATGCAGTTATGCAGTTCATGTTGATTACTATAACAAGTGAAGTTTTTGGTTTAAATGCAGTTTAGGCCATAACTTTCTTCATAACCATGATATATTTGTTTATTAAATACCTTATTATAGGAATATAACGAAGCATTTTAACAAAATTTACACGTAATAATATTTATGCGAATTTAAGAAAAGTCCTGGTTAGATGCTTATAGTAAACGTGTTAACATAAATAAAATTAACGCAAATTTTTGAAATTCGCCTTAATAACATGGGCCCAAGTATGGGGCCCAAGTATTCCAAATCAAGACAACCTTCCCAAGATAATCAGTCCTTTACTCTTGTTCTCAGGATCAATGATGTCAAGCTTAATAAAAAATATTAATACTGTCTTGATGTGCCACCTAATTTCCACAACTAACATTTATTAAAACAATGTAAAATCATAGGTGAAGTTTGCATCGAGACTAGTAGCCCATACAGGCCAGGGCTTATCCAGGTTTCTTGACCATGAAGTGACTAGAAGTATTTTTACTCCCCACTGGATGGGATGCTAGTCCATTGCAGGGTTACCTTCAGCATTAAATTCGCTGGTAACTATTTAATATACACCTGGGTGTAGAGAGACACTGTGAGAGTAAAGTGTCTTGCCCAAGAACACAACACATTTTTTTTTTTAGAACACAACACAATGACCCCGGCCAGGGCTTGAACTCAAACTGCTCAATCCAGAGTCCAGCCTGCTTATCATATTCATAAGGCCACCATACCTTTCATAGAGAAATCATAAGAGGAATAAAACATTTGAGCATGGGATGAAAATGTAATGGCTCAACTGACCTGCCAAACACAGTCAAGGAAGAGAAGAAAAACTGCCCCTTGTCCCTTGTATCTTGTGGGAGACACACCCACTTTCACACAGCGCTCAGCAAATGGATGACCACCACGTAACCACTCCCTGTCAATCAGCTCCTCAAACCTGGAATGCATGGCCAGTAGAAAGTCTCCATTAGCCCTAGCTTAAGTTTACTAGAGAATACACAGTCGAACCCCTATCAAGTGCCCACCCCTATGAAGCGGCCAGTTCTCATAATGTAGCCCTGAAAGTGTTGTCAGTATGGAGTAACTAAAACCCTTATTTAGTGACCACCTTTCGGCCGTCCCAGTGAGGACTTTCACCTCTATTAAGCAGCCACTGAGAATTTAATACACGTAGTTTGGCTTTGTTTTTAACAACCTGATGACTGGTAAAAGTTCAAAATAGGAATTGACTAGTACATAACTGATAAAAACATTCAAACACACGGCTATTATCATCTTGATGGGATTCCATTGTCACTTAGCTAAGTGATGATCTTTTCATTTCTTGGAATTAAGGTAATGTTTCTTACATGCCTTATGACCAATTCTGAGGAACTTCTATTAGGCAGAAATACCTTCCTTCTTCTCTTGTCGTAACAAAAGATTATTTAGGCTTAACACCAGCTACAGTACTTTGAGTTTTGAGCCGCGCACTATTCAGTGATAATTTTATGGCCAACTATGTGTTAAACAAAATAATAATGCTCAACTGGCCGCCTACTTTTTATATTTTAGCCATCTACTTTTACTAAAACTTCATGAGAACCATGGATGTCACATGAAATTACTGGGCACGTCCTCTGAATTAGTATGTCACAGCTACAGTAAGCCTCACCCTTTGGTTGTTCTACAGTAGGGATCCAACAGGACCTGTGCTAATGATGTGACTTGTAATGTAGCATCAGTTCCAGCATCGCCATGTACCAACACAGTTGTTCCTAACATTGTAACAACACTGCACATCAGTCCATTAAACTACAGTGCAATCCTGATTTCTCAAACCTCCAAGGGAAACAGAGACTGGGTCAAGTAATGGGAGAGTTTGAGAAATCATGGGTAACATTGCAGTGTTCAACTGAGGCAAGTGAAGTGACTTTTGGTTCAGTTACTGCCAGATTGGAGAATTGAGGGTTCAAGAAATAGAGATTCCAGTAATAGACTTGACAGCACACTATCTTAACATGCATACAGATGTACATGTTTAGTTGTAAGAGAACCTAAGTCTGGTTTTGTAAAATATGTCATTTTGAACTTGATACTCAAGTCATTGAGAGTGAAGGAATTCTAACATACATAAAGACGTACATACACTTGCTTTCCCCAGTTGTTCTACTAGTGTAAACATAAATTAATAGCCTGCTAGTAAACGGGCATTTAGTGAACATAATAAATTGTTGTCACTGCAACACAGATGTCTCTCTTACATGAGATCAATGAGTGCACAAGAAGACACATTTGTTTACTTGTGCAGGCTAACTCGCAGAATGAAGAAAGAAAGTTCCTAATTTTAGTGATGTTTTTTTGTTATAATTAGTAGATTTTTGGTGGCTTTTGTCTACCTTCATCGGAGTGAAAACAATTTTTTACACTGAGAAAAGGTGAAAAACAGAAGCAACTTATGAGTTAAAAAACAATTTAAAATATGTCTCCTACAAATCGCAATATTGGTTCCAGTATATGTAGCTACACTTTTTAACTTATAAGTACCTTGTGTGTCCAAACACTGGGCAATAAAACAAGCTGTGGATAATACACTTTGAACATAATCCAACCAAGAACTTGACTCCAGTTTAGACAGCCATGAATTCATGCTAAGCTTCGGATCCAAACTGCCTGTAGATACAAAAGATTATACTCAATGGATTAGTATTTTATTAATAACCCCCTTAGAAAGATCAACCCTTACTAATGTGCACCAGATGTCTCACTAAAGGGAATCCTTTAATAAAGACCTAATGTGCATCATGGCCTCCTCCCATCCCATTCTATTCCATCCCATCCACATTATACGATCCTATTTCAGTGCTACACAATACCATTGCTGCTTGACAAAGTTTTGATAAGTTTTGGCAACTTTTTTACAACTTTTTTAATGGATTAAGTTTTAAATGGCCAATCAAGATGCTAGTAGTGAGGTAGTTGGAGTTTACAGTTGTCAGAGAGCAGAGCAGATACTCCAAGAGCTTATAACCTTGAATTTTTATTTATAATATAAAAATTCCCACATTTCTACACTCTGTACCTTCAGCAAGTTTTGCAATGCTGTCATTAAGTGCTGGGTATCTCTCAATATTCTGATGAACTCTTTTCCACTGAGGGTAATTAGATTCTGGTTCCACTCCTCCACCTGTGCAAACAAACAAATAAACACACAAACAAGATCACAAGCATATTCTATTTAGGATGAGCACCAAAGGAACACAGCTTAGTGTCAATAATTTTATTATGGAAGTGTCTGGATTATCTACAAATTGTGGAGGTACATTATAAAATTAATTCTGAATCACTAGATTTCTCAAGGACAAGACGAGCTGTCTGCAATACACATTAACAACAGCTGTACTGGAGGTGTCAGTGGACTATGAATTAATACTGAAAATAACTCACAAGCTTCCAGAATCGAGCCCAGGATTAAAAAAGGCAGGATTTTTATAAGGCCTGACTTTGTCCCCATAGGAGGGCCTGAGGAGCATGCAAGATGTTTTTCTGCAGTTATGAGTGCAAAGGTATATAAAGATTTCCAAATTTTCTTAAAAAACCTGTGTATACAGTTATTCATTATTAATTTTCTCTGAAAAGTGGCCGTCCAAAGGACTCCTGGACTCTCACCTGGCTAAAAGCCTGATCGAGCCTTCAACAAAAGTTCCCGATTTTGTTTCACCCGGTCCAAAAAATGTAAAATTAAATACTAATTGTAATTTATTTACCCACAAAGCACACAAGAGCTCTCAGGAGCTTGCTAGAAAATGTATATGTGCCAAGGATAAGAAACAACAACAACGTGATACAACATACATAATTATGCTGGGTCCTAATTTTGAACCCAGGCCACACAAGTGAGAGACAAGTGCTCTTGTGGCTGCACAGCCCCACTCCCCTAACATCAATACAATTAACACCTTGTGTTCAAGTTGTCACTGTCATCAACTTCTCACCATCAGTACTGCATGCACTTGATATGTTACTAAGCAACACAAAATGTATGACAGTTATGTTGTACCTTTACTCCTACTATTCATGGCTGCAGCTTGTGACCTGGTGTCAATGATGATTCCCTTGGAATCACCTCCTAAGGTAGCATTTACCAACTTTTCATCTTCACGACTTCTTTTACTTCCAATAGAAGTTAATGGCTGGCCACATCGCAGTAGCACAACCTGCATGTAGTGCATAAAATGTATCTTTGAGTATCGTTCAGTGTACATGTGTAGTGTACATGTGGTGGTTTCAATTTATCTTTGGTTTACTTTTTTTTTAATTTTTCATTGTCTCATATTTATTATCATAATCTCAGACAAAAGGAAATAAAAAAATCAAACTGATTTTCTACTTTTTTTAAAAAAAAGCTCTTACTTTTTTATCTCGAAATTTCTTCTTTGATTAGCCAAAAAAGTGAGATCTGTGATGATCTAAATGCTGCATTAAGGAATTCTGGATTTATGTACTCTTGTAACACATGCTGTTTAAGTCAATGGGAGTGCTTGTTAAACTAATTAAAATAACATGTCATCAAGTACATTGTAAACCTGTATCCTTACCCCATTTCTCTTGTGATAATAGCTAAGGACTGGAAACCTTCCAGACTGTCTAAACTGAGCTGACGCTTTCAAAGTATCATCTGAAATTTTAACTGGTACAACAACTCTGGCTGGGTAGCTGGGACACAACTGAAACAACAACAAAGGAAACTAATTAAAATTTCAATACTCTGGCAAGGTAGAAGAGATATAACCACAACTACAACATAAATTGTAATACCGTAAGTACTGCAGAAGACAACACTTAATATCTATCAATTTATATAATTTTATTTCTGTGTATGCAGTACAACTTAGGTCCCAGAAGAGAAAGGTAAAGGATTAGTGTGGGGTTGCATGCATGCAGCAGGGCTTGAAAAAAGTGCCCTGTGGTTGTCTGGGTCAAGTAGATTTTCCCTGCTAGGCAAGGGAACAGGCAAAGTTGTCTGCTGTTAGTAAAAATAAAGACTTATAGTAAGACAAGCACTGCCGAGGACAACCAAAATTGAGAGCTGCTTGTCTGAAGAGCAAGCTCATATATTCAAGTTTTCTTTGAGCCCTGGTTAGCAAAACTACCCAGAACTGTAGACCAAAATCAATATCTAATTAACTAAAACTCATCACCAATAGATGAGTTGGTGGCTAGTTGGGAGCGCAGGGGAGAAGGGGGGACCCGGGAGAAGGGAAAAAAAAGGGGGGGGAACTTAATCATTGTTTAGAGTGACCAGAGTGAAGAGTCCTAAGCTGCCAGGCACATATTAGGGAGTTATTGACATGTAGGGATTAGTTTCTCACAGACCAAAACCCCAGATAATAAAAGACGGAGGAGAATGCAGAAAAACAGCTAGAGGTAATCAGTTAAATGGAACTGGTGAGAGTCAGAGCAATAAAGTGGCACATTAGTCTGTGTACATACCTCGTAATTACTGTTCACATGACTAATTCTCCAGCCTTGAGTAATAGCACACAGTTTGGAGAATTCCATCTCCGTACTGAACAGATCCCAGCCATCTTCCTCAATGGCTCTTAGATGCCGGTAAAAGAAAGGGTACCTCAAATGTGTATTTTCTGGGAATGAAACAACTATGGTGTGAATTTACAAGACATAAAGTTTAAAATTATAAGCTTTACAATAAATAAAATTGAATAACCTTAACCCAATTGGAGCTACATATACATGTATGATGTCTTACCAATTGTTGACAGTACTTCAATGGATGATGCCACATTTAGTGCCTCCTCAATGTTGCTAAACTTCAGTTTCACCAAATCAAAGTTCTTACAACAAAGAGTGAGTGTCGCTTGTTGACCCCTTGCTTTTTTCTCAACATGCTCCACTGCTGAGTGCAAAAGCTAAAGGAAATGGAAGATATTAGACATAAAAATTATTACATATACAGCTAGGTAATACATGTACATACATGTATGTTTAAATCTTTGCAGAGTTTCCACGGGTACTCACTTTTGGACAAGTTCCTATTTTTTTAAGTATATTCTACCACACTCAGACCCTGTTTGTAGGTCTGGTTTCCTAGACAACTCTTTGAATAAACTGCTATTTTTCTAATTAACAATTAGACTACGAGCCCGAGTTTTCTATGAGCAAATAGCCAACGAGGCGCAGCCGAGTTGACTATCGCTCATAGAAAACGAGGGCGAGTAGTCTAATTGTTTTAGTAGATACTCTAAGCCATTGCAGTCCAAAAACTACAATATTGTGCACTTTGAAGACAAAAATCAAGAAAATTTACCGCTTAAAGAACTACTCGCGCGCAACTGTTTTCTATCGGTGAATAGAAAACAGTGAGAGAACCAATCAGATTCGCGCATTTCCGATAGAACACAACTGAGTTTCTACTAATAACATATAGATTTTGTTCAAACAGCATTCTCATCCTCATGAATCTCCAACAGAACATAACGAACAAATATCAACAGGAGGAAATGTGTAATATGCAGTGTACATGTAGTTGATTGGCCCTCCCCCCTCCCCCCCCCCCCCCACCACCACCCCATCAATGCGTTCTATTCTCTTGAGGCGGGCACACGTCACCATAATCCAACGACATTCTGAATGGTCTGTAATGGTCTTCATTCAATATAATGACATGAGATGAATTCTACGAAAATTAAAACTAAATTGAACAGCACACAATAAGATTTTGGCAGTGAATGTTATTTGTTGGTGACTTACGATCAACTCATCCCTGTGCTCCGTTCGAGAAGAAAAGATCAGGTGATGACCTGTCACACACAACGTTCCTTCCAGATAAGCACGCCCTCTGCGCCTCAGAGAAACCTTGTCAATGTTCGGCGATTTGATATACTCCACAAATTCCATGAGGGAGGAAGGTTTGCATTGATAAGGAGAAGGAGGAAACTTCAAAAACAACTCAAAACTCGACTACATCTTTCAAGTCGAGCTTCGACTGCAAATAGCCAAGCAACCAAGCTTTACGAGCCTGTTGCGAGCGCACTGCCAGCGGAGTTATTCATCGATTCAAGATGGCGTCAAGGAGCGCTTTGGCTCCAAAACTTTACAAGAGGTTTTTACAAGTTTGTGAGCAATGGCCAGTTGACCAAAACCGTTTAGGGAGAGATCTTGGAGAGCATCTCAAAGGAAACCTCGTACCACGCATAAAAAATGATCAAATAGACGTGAGTTCAAGTTATTTCTTCTATCATCTTGCAGCTTATGTAACACCATGCATATTTAACTCTTTAATAAGCCAAATGATCGACATAGTTTTCTCTCATATTACACCAGTGTTACGCCTGATTTACTTATCAATGTTTTCCGCGTTGGCTTTTGCATGAGGGCGTAAAGGCAGCGAACTTTGGGGCAGTTACCGTAAACACTACCTCTATTGTTATTCAGGGCTAGGGGCATGTTGTCACCTGTTATCTATTGTTTTAAGAACCAATGAATTCACTCGTTCCGAGAGGCAGTGGGCGCCCCAATGGGCCTTATGCATGATAACGTCATATGCTCAAATTTCACCAGCAAGCCTTGTTTATGCGAATTATTTCTAACCCTCCGTCACCTTTATGCAATTTTCACGTGGGTATTCTTTTCATTTGTGCTGCTTTGTGGATTCATTCATAATAAAATTTACATGTTTGCACTTCAGAAGCGAGGCTTGGTGGTGAAACTGGCCAGTCTGATGTAAACACACATAAGGGCTGTAAGCGCCCACTTCTGAATAAGCGCCCCCCCCCCTTCGAATGTGTTTTTGTCAATAAGCGCCCCTATTCCAATAAGCGCCCCATACTAATAACCTCCCCCATTTTTATAAGCGCCCCTATTGTGGATAACTGTTCCTACTGAAGTCAGCAACATTGAATAGATAAACTCAAGAACATTCACCGTACCGCACCTGCATACATTTGTACTGTATTTTACTGTATTTTTACTGCTAAAATAAACAATTCTTTTAAAAGTAACTGAACTTTCAACAATTTGTAACTCTTACAGTGTCTGTCATTGCTAGTTATCTTTAAATAATATTTATTATAGTTTTGTTTTGAACATTTGGTTGTTTCTCAAAAATTAAATAAGTGCCCTGTCCCGAATAAGCGCCCTGGGTCGAATAAGCGCCCTCCCTCGAGGTGCCAAAAGTAAATAAGCGCCCCGGGTGCTAAATCGAATCATTACGGTACATTAATTGATCTTTATAATAAATGTTAAGATTAGTTAAACAAGTACAGTCCACTTTTGTTTTTTAATTGTAATATTTTTTATATATTTTTCTACAGCCTAAAGAGGCCGAAAAAATGCTTGACAGTCTTATAAAGATAAGCACAAACTACTACAGAAACAAGGTATTGTAAACATAAGTTCTTTAACAGCCCTCCGAGTTTTTTTTTTCTTAAGTGGCCATTTGGCCACCAACTGCTCATGTTTGGTCCCCAGTGAACAATTATAGTCGCTAAGCTCACGCTCACGCTTCCAATCCTTCTTCTCAATTTCAGCCGCCAGGCTGGCAACTTCGGCACCAATGGAGTGTGTTTGTGGCGCCATGTTGGAGGAGTGAAACAATAAAAGATATTTACACAAAAATGATTTTTCCCAAAGGAAAATCACTCTATTGTTTCACTCCTCCAATATGACCGCCATGAACACACTCTTTAGATTCGCCACATCCAAAATTTTAGTCGCCATGGCGACTAAAATGGTCTTAATCTGGAGGGTTGTTTAAGCTTTACAAATGAAGTCTAATCCATGCCAATCATTCAATCAATCATTCACTTCCCACCTACTACCTACATCACTTGTTTCAGCAAGTACTTATTTATTATTCATACAAATTGTCACAAGCCCTCATAATTATTGTCAGAAAGTAATTATTATCCGTCATCGTACATAAAAGATATCCTGTGATATACATAGCTTACCAAGATGTGTCCGAAGTCTTGCAAAGTTCTGCAAAACCAAAGTATCTAAGGCTGTAAAATAGTTTTCGTTGTCAATTTCTTGAATAATAATAAAAACTTACCCTGCTCAATCTTGCATGATATCATCTGATTATAGCCAACTCAGGCTACAGCCACATTGGCTTAGTATCAGCAGCAGGATAATTGTTATATATACATAGTTTGTGCTGCATAACCACAGTACTTTTAGCTGTGAATATTTTGTATTGACAATAATTGAATACTACAACTGTAATAACGTAGTATTAATAATACATAACATTCTTCTTAATCTTGTGGTTAGTGGAATATTGTCTGATTTAGCCAACTCAACCTTTGGTCTTCTCTGCTAAGCATCAGGCAATAATCCATGTGAATTTGCAGGATCAATATATTGTTCAGTATTTGTACTCTAAGAAATCAGTTAAACATATTATTATTTTCTCCTGAGTGCACGCGAAGTGAAACACAGTTGAAAGTTTAGAAACAAATGCATATTGTTATAGATTTACATAGTTTTTTGTTGGTAAAATTAAATAATTTATTTTTATCAAATTTGGTAATTATTATTTAAATGTACAATTTCTCTTTACAATTAATTTATTTTACTCTATAGTACCCCCGCATAAAAGAAACAGCCTTCACTGGAGATAATTTACAGACATGTAAGGCAGCAGCTTCATTCTATTTGTCATCAGGTAATGTATTATAGAAATATGGATTATAATGTTGTTATACTTTTTAGCTGCTTAAACATAAAAAATATTTTAATTACACATTTTACTTAGTAAACAAAGCTTGTTCAGTCTGTAAATGTGGGACCGCTGTTTGTGTTCAGACCTCAAAGTATAGGTACTTATAGTCTACAACACTGAACTCGGTCAAAATTTCTCTCAGATGGTTTTTAGTTTCTCCTCACTATATAAGAAACTTTAATTCTGAACTGAAACAGAAAGAGGCTGTGCATGTTGAGACTGCTGAGCTCTTGAGAACTTAAGATACCCATACATCTCATGATAATTACACCTCCACAGAGATCTATGTAGTCCCAGATTGGTTGCAATTGCTAAAAAAATGAACAAAAAATCCAATCCAATAACAATGGATGGACTCTAAAGCGCTGTATCATCAACATAGAATTATTAGGGTTCTACATGTAATCAGGTACACCTCTTAGGTGGGGGAAGATTTCAGTGTAAAAACAGGGATATCTCTACTCAGGTTACATTACTGTACTTTGTTTTTGTTTTCTTAACCAGATATGCAGAAGAAATCAAAAGAGCAAACTTGGTGGGAGAAATTAATTCGAAAAAATTCACCTAGCAGTTAAAGGGACACTTCAGCTGGTCTGCCTGTCCTACATGTACAGTGACGCCAAACTACTCCATGTTAATGGACAAATTGTCACTTTTGCAGATGTTTTTCTCTGTACCAATTCATTTGTATACAGTGTGTACGCATCAGGGGCATTTGTAGACACCTTTTGTACAGAAGCCTTACTGTATGCCACCACTATTTTTATGGAGATGCAAATAATTATTTTGAGCTGACTGTACCTAAACTGCAGCCAACAAAGAAATTAAGGGGAAAAACTCTAGGATATACACATGTATCTGATGCGATTTTTTTAAAAACTACAAATGGAAGCAACATTTTACAATGTGTTTATCACAATAAAAATTATTTTTATTTTGATCAGTGATATTGTACATGTATGCCTTCAAACACAAAGATCTGTGAAGTAATTATTTAATAAACAGAAATTGAAAGTTGAAGAGTACATTTTCTTAAAATTTTGGTCATCCGTCAAGTGACTCTCTTACAGGGCTCACACAGAAACCCATAAGGGTTGAAACGTGTAACTCCCTATGATTCGCATTGTACAAAGCGAAGTAAGTACCATATTTGGAAAATCACGAGAAACATTTAACCAATCAAACTTACTATAATCCACAGCGCGCGCTAGCTCGCGCTGGATGGCGTAATCTTGTTTTTAAACAAGCTTGGTTGAATAAAGTTAAATTTGGTTAAATTCTCCTGTTTCATCTTCTTGAAGTAGTTTGGAGAACTTCGCTTCGATACACTTAATGTATTTCTTTAGTTTCTGTATGACATTTACGGCGTTTAGGTCAAAATTCAAGCAACTTACCGCAAAACCACAAATTATGTTGCGTATGTCATTACGTGTATAAAGCATTCGCGTACAAATTCTCCGTGTTTCCAAATATGGTACTTAGCAAAATGAATATTCAAACGCTGTGCGCGCGCGTTACACGTTTCAACCCTTATGGGTTTCTGGCTCACATTAATTTAAGGTGGATCAACACAGTTTCCGTGTGCTGCATGCTATTTGGATTCAATGCTGACATGAGTCTGAGTGCATGTGAGTCCAAGCGATCTGCTGTTTTATTGATACATGCTTTCTAACAAACCAGTCATTAGAATTTAAAGAAATTTTAAGTACCAGTATTTTTAAATACTCAGCAACTTATACATTTTTTTGTTTTACTTTTGCACTACCGGTAAAATTGATATCCCTGGGCTAACATTTTCAAACCAATTAAAGGGTATGTGTCACAAGCGCCATGCCTGTTGTTATGTTTAAAGGAACAGACTTATGTTACGTTTTCAAACTTGTCAGCAAGCATTGCCAGCCACTGTTTTGGTAAAAAAGTAAATTAAAATCAAATTACATTAGAATAGATATGATCAAACTGCAGTGTGACCTCAATAACACATTACACCACATTACTACTTTGTTGTAACTTATGCTACATTCTTTTACATTAGGTTTACAGATTAATAAAATTGTCTGTACTTCTCTCGGCTGCCAGAACTGAATGAATACAGTCAAACCTGTATTAAGGAGAACTCTTTATTTACATAAATTATGAAGCTGTCAGTGATTAAGATCCTGGGTCCAATTGCATAAAAGAACTTAAGCTTACACGTGTAAGTAGAATTTTGAGCATCTTTTCTCTGTGTCCTTTGGAATTTTTACACACAAGCATTGTGTTTCTCATACACCTTTGTCCACCTTTGGTTGATTTATTTATAATAGTGTGAAAGAAGACCAATGGGAACACAGGGAATGGTTGCAGAAAATCCCTCTATATGACTGGGTCTTGATAATTGCACGACTCAATTTCTTATTACTGAAACCTACCTAAACCTTTATTCACTGGTCACCTCTTTCTCCCATAACCTTAATTAACATTACTGTGAACTGATTGCCCAGTTGTTTGATGGGTAAACTTGTATTTAAAAGGAAACTTACATTACAAGGCTGACTACAAATAAACTAGGTTTACAGCAAGGCGCCAAAAAGTGTGACCACTTTTAATTTATTCACATTCTTCCGCGAGATTTAATCCAATCAGAAGTCAACTGGAACCTGTCCTTGGCTTCTGATTGGATGGTGGTTGCGCGAAAGAATGTGAATTAATTAAAGGTGGTCACACTTTTGGGCGCCTTGCTGTAAGTGTAAACTAAACCTATTATTTTTTCTGATATACTGGAAAAGTTTAAGTAGAACAAGTGCAGAACTTTATGATATTAACTTTAGCTAAGTAATACAATTTCAGTGGAGTAGCAATACAATCAAAGTACCATTTAATCAAATTCTGTTTAACATTTTAAATTTCTAATAGAGACAGAATAATGAAAATGACATAACTCAATTATTGTCTCAAAGAAAGCAGTTCATTGTATGCACATGTAGAGTGTACCTTGTGACATTCTTTTTTTAACACAGCCCTCTAATGTAAGCTAATGAATTTTTCAACTGTCTTGGGAACTACACCAAAATAAGACAGTCCAAATTTTCTTACAGCTCTGGCGGCAATACACTTTAACTCCAGTCTGCTTTTCACAGAAAGGATCCTGCGTGCCTCATCAGTTTCAGCGATATCCATAGCTGTTTTGCCTTCACTGTTGACTAGGTCCTCATGGACTCCTCCATCTAACAAGGTTTCCAACACATCCCTTAAGATTTGTAATCCTCCAGTACTGGGTTTAAAAGTCACAGCCAAATGAAGAGGAGTGTTGCCCTTGTTATTGACAGCATTGACATATCCACCAGCATTGATAATAAGCTTCATTGTCTCAACGCAAGGGAATTTACACACATCTCGGACATAATGTTCCTCTGTAGGGGTTTTGGACCAAACAGCCAAATGTAGCATGGTATTTCCATCAGTAGTACGAGGGTTTAAACGTAGAAACCTTTCAATGAGATCAAATACACAAGAGTTTTCCTTCTTTCTTGAATCCTGGACTTTGGCAAATATTGTCAAAAGGTACAATGCCCGATAGACCACATTCTCTAGTTCTTCACGGAGTAACTTAGCTTCATGTTCACCTTTTAACTTTTTGGACTGTACTTTATCTGTCAGTCGCTCATATTCACAGATGGCCCTTTCAAATACTTCTTCAATGTACTTCTGTCTCGGAAGACAATTTCTCTGCACCATGTGACAAAAGAAATCTGCAAATATCTTCAAGTCATCTGTGATTGGCTGATTACATCGCTGGCCTATCTCCATAGCATGCCCCCACAAACCAATGCATAGGTCAAAGTTCCCTGAGTCAGCAAACACCGCACCACGGTATCTGATTGGAAAGCGAAGTTCTGTGTTGTCGGTCCCAAGGATTCTTTCCCTGATTATAAGACCCTCCATGTGGATGGTATGATCATCACCTTCTAACAAGGCAAGTTCTGCAAGAGTTTGACTCTCTTTTCTATTCTGGTAAACTTCAAGAGGTTCCATCTGTTTTTTAAGAAGTGGATGTGAGTGGTCTTGAAACCTTTCTTCCATGCCACGTTTCATGTAGGAAAATGCCTTGTCAATGTCATAAACATCAGGCTCGTTAGCGATAGTGGCACCAAGGAGCTCTAGTCCTTCAATCCTCTGTTCCTTTGTACATTCTGGTCTCTTTATAAAATACTCAACCATTTCAATCTTGCAATCATTACTTGCTAAAAGGAGTGGTGTTAAACGTTGAATGTTTGGCAACTGGGACACTCCAAGAGCCAGCAGCTTATTGGCAATCTCAAAGTGTCCCCGTTCAACAGCATAATGAAGGACGGTGTTGCCTTGTTTGTCTTGGAGATCCATGTTTGCGTTGCGTTCGATAAGGTAGGTGACAACATTTATATGCCCATTGTAGCATGCTACCATCAGAGGGGTGTTCTCAAAGTTGTTACGAGCATTTACATCGGCCCCGTTCTCAACTAAACACCTCACAATATCAAGGCGTCCATCGTAAGCAGCCGCTCTCAAAGGAGTCGAATTTGTTATAGTTCTTCCGTCGACGTCCGCGTTTCGTTCGATTAACAGTTCCACAACATCAAGATGTCCAGTAGCAGCAGCGGCCCACAAAGGTGTACAACCCTCAATAACTTGATCGTCAACTTTCACAGTTCCTCGAGCTTCGATGTCCGCTTTGTATCTTAGAAGCATCTTCACAGAATCCAAGTTTCCATTGCGAGCGGCGATGATTAAAGGAGTGGTAATTTGGTCGCCATCTTTGGTTTTTGTTTCTAATGCGGTGCTTCTTTCGTTAATACTCATCCGTTGAAGAACATCACTGAGAACGACAACTGAGCCATCACGGGCAGCTTCATAAATTTTAGGCTTTGGATTGAGCATTTCACGCCATGATTGACCATCCATTGTACAAAGAAGCTTCCTAAAAATAGGCATGCGACAAGGAAGCGTTCGGATCCCTCAAGGAAAGTGAAACGACTTCGTATTGGTCGTACTTATCAAGAAAGAAGCTACGAGTCAAATTATAACTTCTTCGATAAAAATAGTCTTAACTTCTAAGTGTAGATCATCAAAACAACCGTTTCAAATGGTTTGATCGTCAATTTTCACCTGAAATGTTGAGACAAAGAAAGCACCCGCCATCTTTCATGAATCATACTGGCCTCCAGTCCTCCACGTCTTTTTCCCCCTACTACCTCAGGTCTCCCAACCTCATGATGTCCGATACATGATGTCCTAGTTAACTCTAGATAATTGGAGGTAGCATATTCGATCTTTTATGCTACCTCCAATTATCTAGAGTTAACTAGGAGAGTTTATGGTAGGAGAACATTAGCTAAATTACGTATTAGCAATCATAAGTTAATGATCGAACTAGGCAGATATAACAATACGCCCAGACATAATAGGCTCTGCCCGGTCTGTGACTGTAATAAAACCGAAGATGAAATTCATTTTCTCTTTTATTGTTCCAAATATGCAACAATAAGAGATAACTTTTACAAGACAATACAGCCTATCATCTTAAATGTCAGCCAACTACCAGTGCCTGACTTGATTTTAGAATTAATGAATTCTCCCGATCATTTTGTGACCATGCAATTGATTAAATTTATATCATCTTGTTTTGATTTACGTAACAAAATACTATCAATGTAATTAATTTTATATGAATCTTTTTTGTTTTTTACTATATATTATTATTTTATTATTTTTATTCTTATTATTACTAAATAAGTTTACGCTTTTGCAATATTGTAACAAATTTACAGTCATGCAAATAAAGCTTGTTGTTGTTGGTTGGCATCATACAGTTTAGCGTGAAACACGATCGCCCCTAAGAACGACTGCGTGGGAGGCTACATACAGTTATGATCAGTTATAATGTAACGGAACCTGGCTCTCGAGAAGAATACAGGTAAAATTATCCAACAAGCCAGAGACTGCTGCCCTTGCTCTGGTTCTACTCTCTGACGAACGCACCAAGGAGAGAGGCTCGAACGCACTAAGGAGAGAGGCTCGAACGCACCAAGGAGAGAGGCTCGAAAGCACCAAGGAGAGAGGCTCGAACGCACTAAGGAGAGAGGCTCGAAAGCACCAAGGAGAGAGGCTCGAAAGCACCAAGGAGAGAGGCTCGAACGCACCAAGGAGAGAGGCTCGAACGCACTAAGGAGAGAGGCTCGAAAGCACCAAGGAGAGAGGCTCGAACGCACTAAGGAGAGAGGCTCGAAAGCACCAAGGAGAGAGGCTCGAACGCACTAAGGAGAGAGGCTCGAAAGCACCAAGGAGAGAGGCTCGAACGCACTAAGGAGAGAGGCTCGAACGCACCAAGGAGAGAGGCTCGAACGCACTAAGGAGAGAGGCTCGAACGCACTAAGGAGAGAGGCTCGAACGCACCAAGGAGAGAGGCTCGAACGCACCAAGGAGAGAGGCTCGAACGCACTAAGGAGAGAGGCTCGAAAGCACCAAGGAGAGAGGCTCGAACGTACCCAGGAGAGTAACCTGCGATCAGGCGCTCTTTTTTCTCTTTTCGAACCTATGGGAAACACTCGCTAAGATATATCGGACCTATGCTGTGGAATCGAGTCCCAACTAACTAAAAAACTTACCGTCTCTGCAATCTTTTAAAAGACAGATCACTTCAACTAACCTTCCACTGAAAATTGAACACGGATGCGAAAACTGCGTTTTATGTAGTACATGATTTATTTTAAATACGAATTAGGCTATCCCAATAAAATGTTTCGTTTCCCATCGCCCGACCGACCCATTTTTTTCGAAATGCAAAAAAAAAAAAAAAATTCAGATTCACTAGTCAAAGAGTCAAGTACTTTAATTTTCAAGCACATGACTTTGTTTTATTGACAACATTTTGTATGATGTGATGTCCTTGTCTTTAATTAAACATCGATACTAAGTTTTTCAAAGGCTGTTTCGTGCCAAAGACATTAACGATTGTTCCAACAGTCTCAACTGAACCAAAATCTTTCGGTTCTGCATCTCCTGGCTTCTTAAAAGAACCCAGACCCCTTAATTAAGGTGTTCTTCATTCTTTTTTTTTTTTTTCGCCCGACCGACCGACCCACCATCACAAGAGACGGGGCGATGGGAAACGAAACATTTTATTGGTACGGCCATAACTTATTTTAAAATTGTTATTCAAATTATTTGTAAATAGCGTAGTTAAATTTTAGTTTGTTTTTATTGTAAATATTAATTTTAAGTCATTTTATTTTTGCCAACGAGGCAGCCGAGCCAAGAGGCGAGGCTGACTCGGCGGCAGAATCATAGAGCCGTGCGTGTATAGCCGAAAAAATCTCGCCTTGTGCGTAAGGGACTATTTTTTAACCATATTTGGGTGTAAGTTAACCCCATATTTGGGTTGTATTGTTCTTCCCAACTGGTTTCCAGTCTCTCACTCCTTGCTAAAGAGCAAATGACCAAAATGGCGTCCACGCGGCTAGCTGTTAAAATTTTCAATGTGGTTATTCACCCCCTTTTACGATAAATACACCTTTAAGAACTCTAAATGGAAAGAGAATACCCTACAGAATATTCGACCGCCGAAAAAATGAACATCAAGGTCTTCAAAGCGATGAAATAATCTTTAGATTTTGGAGTCCTTTGATTTACGAAGAGAGACCTGAAAATCAAAAGCGGACTGCTGACTTCAAATGGAGTTTTCTTGACTTACGAGAATGCTGAAGTCGGGTAAATGCTACCTTTTAGTGTTGATTGTGTTTATAGTAATTGTTTGAATACCAAATCAAATACCGTTTATATTTCATTTGGCACGCATGACCACGCATTTTCGCTCCGCGCAATACAAAGCGACGCTCACTAAAATTACTGCATGTCATACACGCAAGAAAGTCAAAAGTTTTTTGCTTCTAACGGCAAATGTAATTTTTACTTGAAAAATTTTGTCTCCAAATTTTCCTTGACCGTTTATGTTTTGTTTTCTGTTCATATTTTTGCTTGGGAATCGAGTTTTGTGTAACTGAACATGACACTTCGCATGCGAGACTGAAATCTGACCCGTCCATGCTGGATGACTGTCTCTGATTACTGTAAAGCGTCTTAGCAGTTTTGATTTTGGGAGTTGATTTATGAGAAGTTCTTTCTTGAAATGTAGCCTGCGTGGCAGGCGTAATAAGGGGAGGGTTTTTCCCCTCTCTCACTTTTTCTTCCCAACTCCCCCCTCCCTTCCCTTTCGACGCCTGCTACGCAGGCTACTTGAAATGCAACTATTCCTTTTGTGTTCGGAAACACTTTAACCATCGCGTGTTGTAATTTAAAAAGAGTGATTAAACCTCATTTAGTGCCCACATTTTGTGACATTTTTAACGTTGAAAAAATTAAAAGATTTTGTCAAGAGTTATCAATCTATGGTCATCTATCAAACCCGTAGCCTGCGTAGCAGACATCTGTGTACGTTTTTTTTTTAGTGCGTTTAAAAGAGTGCGCGATCGCGGGGAATACGCGCGCTGGAAACAACGGCGCCTGCTACGCAGGCTATCAAACCTGTGTCATTTATGAGCACCAGAGAAATGGCACTTTTTTCGCATATTACCTAAAATACAATTTACCATATTTTGGTCATTTCAAACAAATATAGTTCTATCGAAAACCATTCAGTATCTGTTCTTATGAACAAACATGAGTATTTCACTCGTTGGCAATTACCGATAGGTACAACAAGTTATTATTTTTATTTATTAGAGTGTTTCACTCTCGGCTAGACGTTTCTGGCCGTGGACAATTTGAGCGCTAGTGTTCAGTTTAATCAGGGAGGCATAATGTATCGGTCAATTCCAAAACCGCCCATCCCCCCCCCCCCCTGGGGAAATCCCCGGGCATTTGACTTTTTCGAAAAATTCTGGTCAAATTCCCCACTATGTGGAATTAAGAGGTCAAATGCCCCACGACTTAGGGCTTCACAGCTTCAATTAAGGTGGTCAAATTCCCCACCCTTTTCAGATTTGAAAGAAAAAAGTGATAAGCTACAACAAAGCGAAGAAAACATCGATGTTTACTTTCGCTCCGTATAGCTTGAAATCGCTCTTTCTAGCTCTGCTAATACGTTATCTGCGAAAGGTTTCTTAAAATATCTTATTGATATAAACACATTAAGAATATTCCCTTCTGACAAAAGATCCACACTTACATGTTTTTTGATAAAGGCAAAAGGATACTGTAACAAAAACAGAGGTGGAATCGCGGAATAACACGAGTACAGTGAACATTCGTAGTCTTAGAGAATGAACGGATGATGAAATCCTTTAATCTGAGAGCGATGACTCTTGTTTCTTCGATGGTCAAATGCCCGGCCTGGCGGGCGAAGTTTTCGGGAGTTTTGGGTCAAATTCCCCGCTATACGGAGCTAACCTAGAGTCAAATGCCCGGGGTATGCCCGGGAGGGGGATGGGCGGTTTTGGAATTGACTGATACATGAGAAGTCTTGATCTATTGCTTTATCCTGGAGAGAGTGACAGTATTCTGATTTTAGTTACCCATAAGTATGTCCTACGTAATGCTAACTGCAACCGATGTAACTTATTATCGCACACCCTATGAATTCATGTGAACATTGAGTGCCTACAAACTGCGAGTTATCGTGGTACGATAACTTCACTCGTACGATCAGTTCAACATAGCGAGCGACTAATTGTATCGACGGCTGTGGCTGATAAATAAACGCAAGCCATGATTTACTGTACTGAAGATTATTAAGGGAAAAAATCAGAATAAATATAAAGATATGGGATTGGATACAGCATTGAGATTGAGACGCAACGCAACCGGATATTATTTTGCCAAAGCTATTAAGTTTGAGCGTCAGTAACCGTCAAAGAGAAACAATTATGAAGCCAGGACATTTGAAAGTTTGTTTTTATGCTAAAACCAGACAGTCAACATTTATGGATAATAAAAATTGGCTAATCAGGCTAGCTTCAGTTGATTATTCAGATTTTGATTATTCTTACACTTCTCAGCCGGCAAAGTGAAACTTTACACCTTTACAGAGAACTGAGAACTTGAGAACTGGAGCTGGAATCCCGCTACTGTTTTGGGGGTGCTATACTGAGTAGCCACGCTTGATGAGGTCCATGCATGCAACTTCCTGTTTCCTCTGAAAAACCGGATAGGACAAAAGAGCTTGAAGGAATCATGCATAACTTGATAGACATGTAGACGGCTCATTGTTTGGATATAACGCAACAGCTTTTATGGTTTTCAAGACATATACGAGCAGAAATCAAAACATCTTGCTGATGACAGATCAAGAGACGGGTAGAAGTCATGCATGTACAAGCCATGTTTTGGCAAACTTCTGACAAAAAGTAGGTTAAGTATAAAACACATCTGTACCGTGACGACTGGATTTGTGAAAGTTTGCATTTCAAATTCACAAAGGTTATGACCTCGAAGGATAGCTGATAAGCAGCTTTCTAGGAAACAATAGACTTGTAGGCATTTCAGGCATTTATATTGACAAAATCAGTCACAGTTCGAATGAAATCTAAAGTTTTTCACAAAGTTTCCGTGTAAAATGGGTAATAATCACTCAAATAGCGAATATCCTAACCCCGAAACTAAAGTTCACGAAGCTGCCCGTGATGGCTCGGTTGTTGTTCTCAGTGATGTTCTTCAGCGGATGAGCATTAACGAAAGAAGCACCGCGTTAGAAACGAAAACCAAAGATGGCGACCAAATTACCACTCCTTTAATCATCGCAGCTCGCAATGGAAACTTGGATTCTGTGAAGATGCTTCTAAGATACAAAGCAGATATCGAGGCTCGAGGAACTGTGAAAGTTGACGATCAAGTTATTGAGGGTTGTACGCCTTTGTGGACCGCTGCTGGTACTGGACATCTTGATGTTGTGGAACTGTTAATCGCGAAGAACGCGGAAGTCGACGGAAGAACCAAGACTAACTCGACTCCTTTGAGAGCGGCTGCTTATGATGGACGCCTTGATATTGTAAAGTGTTTAGTTGAGAACGGGGCCGATGTAAATGCACGTAACAATGTTGGAGAAACCCCTCTGATGGTGGCATGCTACAATGGGCATATTAATGTTGTCACCTACCTTATCGGAAGCGGTGCAAATATAGATATCCAGAGCAAAAAAGGCAACAGTTCTCTTCACGAGGCTCTTTACAAGAATCACGTTCACATTGCTAAAGAACTGTTGGCTCTTGGAGCATCACAGGTGCAAAATGCTCAAGGTTTAACACCACTCCTCTTAGCTAGTAATAAAGGTCAAGTTGAAATGGTGGAGTATTTTATAAATAGACCAGAATGTACAAAGGAACAGAGGATTGAAGGGCTTGAGCTTCTTGGTGCCACTATTGCTAACGAGCCTGATGTTTATGACATTGATAAGGCATTTTCCTACATAAAACGTGGCATGGAAGAAAGGTTTCAAGACCACTCACATCCACTGCTCAAAAAACAAATGGAACCTCTTGAAGTTTATCAGAATAGAAAAGAGAGTCAAACTCTTGAGGAACTTGCCTTGTTAGAAGGTGATGACCATGCCATCCACATGGAGGGTCTTATAATCAGAGAGAGGATCCTTGGGACCGACAATACAGAGCTTCGCTTTCCAATCAAATACCGTAGTGCAGTTTTGGCTGACTCAGAGAAATACGATCTTTGCATTGGTTTGTGGGGACATGCAATGGAGATAAACCAGCGTTGCAATCAGCCAATTACAGATGATTTAGATTTTTTCGCAGCGTTATTTGGCGAGATGTTGGAAAAAAATTGTCTTTTGAGACCGATGTGTATAGGAATGTTTGAAAAACTGGTTTTAGAATGTGAGAGACTGACAGAAGAATCGCCATCCAGTCCAGGGGCCACGGAACGTGAAGTTATTTCTCTTAAAGAGGAACAAGAAAGATTAATTTATTGTGCTTTATATT
Organism: Oculina patagonica; assembly: GCF_052425735.1. Classification (NCBI taxonomy): domain Eukaryota; kingdom Metazoa; phylum Cnidaria; class Anthozoa; order Scleractinia; family Oculinidae; genus Oculina; species Oculina patagonica. The sequence goes on from NC_135766.1 coordinate 7,998,089, forward strand.
TTTTATTGATATACACCAAAGTCCACATTCCAGACAATAGAGACGACACAAGCATTTCCTATTTAACTCAAAGATTTCTTTCCTTGAACCCTCGCACTCATGATGGAAATACGCTTCTACACTTGGCTGCGTGGTACAAAACTGAAATTAAAGACGACCATGTGCGACGTGTGTGCAAGCTTCCATGTGTTGAGACAATAAAGCTAATTATACACACAGGGTGTAATGTGAACGCCATTAACAACAAAGGAGACACTCCTCTTCACTTAGCTGTGGCTTTTAAACCCAACAACGAAGGCCGACAGGTTTTAAGAGATATTTTGGAGACCTTGTTAGATGGAGGAGTCCATGAAGACCTGGTCAACAGTGAAGGCAAAACAGCTATGGATATCGCTGAAACTGATGAAGCACGCAGGATCCTTTCTGTGAAGAGCAGACTAGAGTTAAAGTGCATTGCCGCCAGAGCTGTAAAACAATTTGGACTGTCTTATCGTGGTGAAGTTCCCATAACTGTTGAAAAGTTCATTAGTCTGCATTAGGATTGTTAAACAAAAAAGGACACTTGTATTATTGGGAGAAGCTTCGCTTCTTGGAAGCATTTCCTGCCATTTTGAAGACATTTTTATGTAAATATTCTTTGAATTATCGTGACTTGTTTTAAAAGGTCGCGCAGGACCCTTGCAGTCATTATTTATGTATTTATTTAAAGAGTATGCACGAACTGCGACGACTGAAGCCGAAAACAAACGACATATTCATGATATTGGCTGCGGTCACATCTGGACTGCTAACTATAGTTAACACGGCGTTAACTATATTTTGCTATTTCGGGAATGTGACCGCTTCTCCGTTCACCCTAACTATAGTTAGAAAATTTACGCCTCGCTGATCCAAAACAATACACACTAACTATAGTTATACCCAAACAGGGTTCATGGGTTAGTCTTAAAGGAGAAGTTCACTCCAGAATGGCCATTTATTTTTTTTACGCCAATAAAAAGTTTACACAAAGATATGTTTTTCACCAAAATTTCAGCCTCCAAAGTTCACTATAACCCTACGAAATCTTTCCCAAAACTCGACAACTGAACGCCGCCATCTTGGAGCTGGTAATGTATGCGTGACGTCAAAGAGCTCAGCCTGAAGTTTGGCGGGAAAATTTTTATTGTCAAAACTCCTTGTTTTTTTTTAATTTTTTGGAGCTCTGTTTGAGCAAAATGGAGCTGCACAAACAGGCGTTTTGACAAACAAATCCGCTACGAAAAAACAAGGAGTTTCGAGTATTTAAATTTCCCCGCCAACTTTAGGCTGAGCTCTTTGACGTCACGCATACATTACCAGCTCCAAGATGGCGGCGTTCAGTTGTCAAATTTTGGGAAAGATTTCGCAGGGTTATAGCGCACGTTGGAGGCTGAAATTTTGGTGAATAACATATCTTTGTGTAAACGTTTTTTTGGCGTAAAGAAAATAAATGGCCATTCTGGATCGGAGTGAACTTCTCCTTTAAGTTTACAAACGAAAAACCAATCAGAATGCGACAATTCTTTTCGCACGTGCAAGATGGACATAAGTATGCAAAACAAAGCATGAAGGAATGGAGAAAAAGAAAAACAACATGCCAAGAAATTTAAAGTACATATCACCAGTGTTAGCAAAAATAACGCTTGAATTCTTCGGCTTCTAGCATCCTTACTTCATTTTATTTTCTTCAACGCCGAGATGCCGTGCAAAAATAGAAAAAATAGAAGAACAACTAGACACAGATCAACAACAAGGGCTGTCATGAACTAATTTAAATTTGAAATTATTCAAAAGCTAATCAGAACTAACTATAGTTGTAGCACGTTTCAAAGCTTAGATTTCACATTTCTACTCTCTTTAAAGCCATAAACTCCAAGCAGTTTTTGAAATCGAAAATTTCGTTCTTGTCAGAACACAAAAGAGGTTATGATTTATCACTAGGTTATATAATCATTTAATCCGGTGTGCTGTTCTAGCTGAAAACTTGGACACAAAATCGCATTATCTGCAGTTAAACTTTTAAGAGCTTCTTACATCACAGTCAACAGTCATCTCTCAGTAAAAGGACAATCATGATGTAATTCCATCATCCCCTAATATCCTTGATAATTTTTTTAGAGGAATCGATATTCAAAATTTAGCGAATTAAAGCTTTTCAAGATAGCACCCCGTCAGGAAATTTGGCTAATGAATTTATTAATGAGCAAGGGTCCTGCACGACCTTAAAACACATCAAAACAGTCTCGATATATATTACTGGATCCGTATAACCAAAGATAAACTATTGTTTTTGCCCAAGCTTGTTTGGTACTTATGTTGAAATATTGACTTTTTCGTTCATTGGCGAACCGAGATTGATTTGTCCGCTATGAACCCAAAAATGAACAATGTCAACATTTCTACATCTGCACCGAACAAGCTTTATCAAAAAAGATTTTTCTTTTATAATAACAAGGAAAAATTTCTCACACCGGGAGAAACTGCCAAAGTGCCCAGTGTTTATGAGAAAAATTATTACCAATGAATGAGACACAGTTGGAAATTGAATGTCAATTTATTTGTGCTGTCAATTACTTTCATTTCTATAGCTGTTAAAAAAATTAAACAAATAATAAGTTAAAATTTTTTTCTTCATCAAAGATGCTTTTTTAATTGCTTGTTTTCTAGAGTTGCGCGCATCAGGAGAACAAAAAGTTCCAGTGTTTTGAGAGACGAAATGAAGGTATTGTTAAGAATAGGTGCAGATATAGCATGTGCGAACATCGTCAACATCACTAGTCGAACAGCATCCAGTGAACTACATCAAAACTAACGAGGGCCGAATTCTGTTTCTCGCAGACTAACGTACATCGCTGCCAGGCTTGTAAGGATACTTAAAATTTTAGCTTTTAGTTGCTGTTACAATGTAAACACGCGCTGCTTTCCGCTCATTTTTCAGCGACCATACATTCAGAAACCATCAGAGCAAATGCTGCATTATATTACCGCTGCCAAACAGACACAAGCCTTAATACATGATTAACAATGGTTAAATGCATGATTCTGTGCCAAGTGATGGTAACCGCTGCAACAAGCATGACGCCCTTAGGATTGCTAATTGCAAAGGTGGTGAAAGTTTTGTCGCCACTTAGTCAGCGGAAATTTTCCGTTTTTGGACAAACTAGGTAGTCTCTTTAATTGTCTTTCACCTTTCCTACACGCCCCAACTAGGTCGGACAGTTTGATTGTGCGGCACACTCTCCCCCTCTCCGGGCGGCCTTTGAATTCTCTTGCAATACATACTTTACTTGTTATTTTTTTTTTTGTATTCTTAAGGAAGAGGATATTTTAGCCTCAAATACCGAATGATTCCTGGAATTCTTTTAACGACGCAAATTAGAAAATAAAAAAATGCTGTAGCCTAAGACGAGCCATGGCCTAAAGCTTACCCATATTTACAAAATAATTTTTTACTATACGTCGTGTCTGTAAATGTCTTTCTGTAAATTATTATTTCTGCGAAACACGAGTGGTTAACCCTTGACTGAATTCCTGGCTAAGCTAAAGAAAGCTGTCACATGAGCGACTTAGTGATAATTGAACTGGAGACCGTTGGAATACAGTCTGAGATGTGAGCCATTACAGCTACTGTATCTTCCCAGCATATCGGCAGCCTGTTTTTCAAGGCCAGAGTTTGCTGACCAAACCTCGTGGAATGTCACAGATTTGAATAAGAAGCTCAATAATTTGACATTGACCAGTTGCATTGGCTATGTCTCTACTTCGGGATTTGAAGGTTTTCCTTTCTTGATGAGTTGTTTTTCTCCATTGATGTTAACGATCGGCGTCTCCGTCCTCGTGTGCCACACATATATCTAGAAGGTAATGATAAGAAAGATATCACAGGCACATCATTATTTCTTTGTTCATCATGAGGTGCGATGAGGTGCACTAAGCCTACATACCAGGCGCACTAGTTATCTTAAAGTTGAGTGCATGACCACTATCAATAACATTTACTTAAAGGAAAGACATGACAGAAAACTTGATTGTTAGGAAACCAGAGGACGAAGATTCCTTTTCAACCCCTTGCGTTGGTGCTTCGAAATCTACGTTCAAATTTTAATTGGAGCTAGTTGTCCCTTAGTGGCCTCCCTGCCCAACAGACCGCGGTGCACTTTATCCCTACGTTGCTTACCTTTAAACAATTTCCCGCCTTCGGTTCCATCTCCTCCATAGTTGTGACCTGTTCTAAGAACGACGTCTCCAGGAAACCCGGTCTGACATCAGGATCAAAGCGAGCAGTTGGTCTATCCACCAGCAGCTTTCTCAAGTTTATCGCAAAAGCTGCCATATCAATTGGAAAAGTCCTAAATGGTTTCCAGTTTGTGTGGAATCCGACCACGTGACCATGTTTGCAGATGGGTCCAGCCCACCTCGCCGCTCCAGTGAATGCTACAGGCCACACTCCAACTGTCTGTATACCCCGCATCTGGTGAAGAAAAAAAAATCCTGTTACCGTGGACTGCAGTAATGAATGAATGAATGAATGAATGAATGACTTTATTATCGTCAAAAATGTTAGCTGAGGGGAAAAGTCCCCTCACTTTGTGGACACCTGACTAACTTTCCCTATCATGTACACTACATAATTAGAAAAGTTAAAAGAATAAAAAAGGAAAAGTATCTTTTGTGAAAAAAGAATACATGGCGAAAAGAAATACATGGCTAAAAAAAGACAATACATGGCTAAAAAAAGACAATACATGGCTAAAAAAGAATACATGGTAAAAAAAGACTATATACATGGCTAAAAAAGACATATACATGGCTAAAAAAAGATATATACATGGCTAAAAAAAGACTAATATACATGACTATATAATGGACGGCGGTTGTACATAGACAAAAAATGGCAGGTACTCGATCGGATCATCTCTTCCAAACCGCAAGGCTATCAAAAACAGTCTTCAATTTTCCCATACTATCAAAGGACGGAATCCACTAGAGATATAAATTTTACTTCAAAGCTATTATAATATTTGCCATTTATTGTAACGAGAAAGTGGTCTTATCGATAGAGGGATTTTCACTTTAGAGTTTGCTTTAGCATTACTGCACTTATTGATTGATTTAAAATCTCGCGCCACTTTCTTAATCAGTTACAAGTAAAACCAAAACCAATCATAACTCGCTCACACAGAGGTTTTCCTGCGCTTCATGCAGAATACATGTATTTGCTTGGATTTTTTATTGGTAGACTGAATTGCCCGTGTCCTTTGTGATTAGACAGAGTGAGTACTTTGGTACTGTTTTGGTTTTGGTTTTACGACACTCATCGAAAATCGCTTTAATCATGGCCAATTTAGATCACTTTACCATGAAGTTAGTTTTGCTCAATCCATGACAAAATATATACTGAACTTATAATTAATTTAAACCGTTTTGAAGTGCAATCTTACCTCTTCAAATATTCTAATGTCGTAAGTATTATCATCATCAGCGAAGTAAACCACTCCTTTTGTTTCATTAGCTTTCACATTCGTGCGCAGCCAATCAAGTGCTATGTTCCGTTGCTCCACACCTCTAGACTTAGTCCACCGCGGTTTATTTCTCGATCTTCTCATCTCCACTGGAGTTCGTATATTCAAATGAGTGTACTTAAGACCGCAGTTTGTTAAAAACCTTTTTACGAGGTTTGTCTTTTCGTGCGAATCCTCGACAACTATCCAGTGAAAATTTTTCACGTGTTTCAAAGTTTGCGCTAAACGCGTAAGTTCAGCTTTTTGTAGAAAACGTCTGTATGTTGGAGTTATGGCATAAATGGTAGGTAGCTTTGGATCCCAGCCAGCCTTCTGAAAAGCAATTCTTTCTTCCAAATCTTTTAATTTGGCCTGAAGTTCTTGTTGAAGTAGTTTCTGATCTTCAATTCTAGTTTTACTTGACAGCGAAACCTGATCCTTAGTTTCACTAAATTGTGTGTGGACATTGGCAGCGAAAGAGGACTGTGGTAGGTACTGTATGTGAAGGATTTCTTTTGAGCAGTCGAGAATCGTACTGACTTATGTACAGAGCTGGGGAGACAAAAGGTCACAGTCAGTAAACTCATACCCTTTTAAAGAACTGAGAACCTCAAAAACCATACCAATACGCTGTAGCTTTGAAAGTCATTGTTACAGCATTTGTACAAATTGCACTAGTCAGTGGGAATAATCATTCACTGATCCTACTGGCTTAATGAGGCCCTACTACCCTCTCAGAGAATCATCCGCTTTTTATATAATTTAAAGACCAGTGTAATGCTACTCCTTCTGCAAAGCTGAACAAGATTCTAATATAAATGAATACAGACAGGTTGCCCTAAAATTTTGCGATTCGGATTTCTTAGATGTGTCAATTGACGCTTCCCATTACTATAGCTGCAGTGATCTTGATTCAAACAGGTAGCTCATCCGCATGTTTGCTGTTTGTATAGTGTTCAAGACATTCATGATATGGTAGGAAGCATGCTTGCAAGGAAACATGCTTGCAAGCCACTGCATGTGTTAAGCCGTCTCCGACCTATTTCGTTCCCTCGAAAATAAAAAAAAGGGACAGGAGACGGCTGCACTAGACCGCACATGATTTCCTTACTTTGTCTGAAAGAACACTGACCTCGGAGATTTAGTCATGAGTTGGCAGTAAAGCCGGAATAAAGTACGCAAATCAGTACTCGTATTCATAATTGCCAACAGCTAACAAACGAACATTCAATTAATTCTCTTACGTCTGTGATCTAAAGAGCTTCAAATTATTTTTTTTATGTTATTTTAATTCTCAAATACCTTTACATAGCTGGGAAACGCCATGGAAAAGTAGTCAGTTGCAGCTAAATTCGCTTTTTCGGCTTACCTTTAATACTTGTGTTTTCTAAAACTTGTTGTAGAATCTTCGTTATGATTCCAATTCCAAACAGAACTCCAAGAAAAGCTACATATTTGATAACACCACGAAACATCTGCAAATTCAATAGAAATCACGAGATTAGTACGGTTTTTTTGCAAGTAAAATGTCGAGTAAACTGGAGTATGTTACGAAAATAATCGACTGCATGAGTATCATTATCGCAGTTAGTTGAGTTGTAACTGGCCGCAGTCTGTGAATCAAGGCCACTTTGCCAAACATTTGTTGTTTAGTTAGGCCAAAGATCCAGTTCAAGCTAATATTTCCGCTAGATGATCTTTAGAGCTCATCTTGGTGTTTACAACAATGAACATTATAAAAATGGCGAAGTAAACACACAAATTTCCGACCCACATAACCGGTGCTTATCCCGCTTAAAAGAAACAGCGCCCGGCTGGTATATGGCAATTTTGTATGTCCTGTAGCTTGCTATAATCGTGCTTGATTATCTTTCAGTAGAAAGAGAAAAAACACCAAAAGTGGCGAAAACAAAGAAATATTAACTTAAAAGAAAAACATAATAATTAGAAGATTTAAAATTTTACCAGCATGGCAATTTTGATTTGTTGACATCCTGTCACAAAATCATGTCGACATTTGATGAACTGAAATGCACTTCACCCTTTTAATTAATCCTGTACTCCTTCTCCAAACAACTTGTTCTATTTTGGCATTTAAATTTGGAAATACGACATGGAAGTGAGAAAAGAGAACGTTCGATAATCAGCTGGAACAGCTATGTTGCTTCTTCTGCTGGCGGGTTGGATGCTAGTGCAACGCCAGGTTACCCCTTGGAACAGCCGGACCTACAGTACACACGCCTGACTATCAATTGACCGATTCCTTGGTGGAGAGAGGCACTGTGAGAGTAAAGTGCTCTTTATCCAAGAACACAACACGTTATGCAACCTAGCTTTCTTGTAAATGACGCGGTAAACTAAACCGGGTCAAGGGTTTTTCTTACGTTGCTGTACTCAACAGTGTGGTCAACTATATTAAATTTTATTCAAGAACTGAATCAATGGAGTGTAAGGATTATTATTCGTTAGCTTCAGTTTTAAGGTTCGTTGTTTAAAGGCTGTGCAACAACGAAAATGGCGGATGCACTGGTTAAAGGGTTTGATATTTTCTAGACTACGAGCGGTCCTTATCGAGCGATCGAGCGAGAAAAGAAATAAAATCGAGAGGAATATGGGCTAGCAAACTGCTTGTAGTGTTGACATTGTAGTGATCTAACTATGTCAATGGTACAGTCGTTTCATAAACATTCCTGCCTGTTCCAGGCTCTCGGTTTGTGGGGAGAGCGAAAAAAGCGTGAAAGCGAGGAAAAATAGGGGCGACGGAGGCTTGCTCGCCCGCGTTTTTTGCTCTCCCGCAACTACCGAGAGCCTGGAATTTCGAACAGGTTACGTACGAACATTTCAAGACTGAATACAAAAAACATCATAAACACAGCAGAAATGATTACAGACAAGCCATTTGTGAGTACTGGAAACCGTCCCAATTTTACTGATTTCTGATCAGAAACCGATGTAACTTCCCCCCTTTTTAAAGTCAATAAAAGACTCGCATCTCAAAGATGGTCCTAATCTTACCAAAGAGGTCTGAGAAAACGTTAATAAACTCATTGCAGTTGACCGTTCAGTTTGCCAGGCGTGTAAAATCAGCGTTTAAACTATTATAATATTAGAAAACTGACAATAACATGAATTCACGCGGCGGAGTTAAAACATTCAGTTAAACTAACAAGCGAGACAAACAGAGAACTCAAGCGTAGAACAAGTTAATAACGCGTTAATTACCGTCTCGTTGAAGACTCCAAAGCGTAGCATTATGATCATTGAAGTATCAAAGAAAAGAACACTTTCGCGCTATGTTGATCTATTCTCCTTTTCTTATTGGCGATGTCATTTTAAACAAAGATGTAAAAGATCAACAAAGCGTTGTTACCTACCATTAAAAAAGTCGTTGTATAACGTAATATTTCCCTATGTCCGCACAATAATTTTCAGTATTTCTTCGGATGTTTCCTTCGTGCGAACGTTAATTGACTGATGGTATTTTTGTCTTTATCCTTGCGATTATTTTAGTTTCGCAGGAGCCTTTGATATGTTCGTCATCAGCTGAGAGCACATGGGTTTTCTTTCTTTTAGCAGGCACCAATCACATTTGTAAAACAACCTGTCAGCTAGCTCCATTTAAACCGGTACCAGTATCGCCTTTATACCTTTTAACAGCGGACAGCGGATTTTTTTTTCAACGCGAGAATCCAGGCACTTAAAATAAGACAAATGTTTGAAATATTTTTTTAAAACGAGTTCTTTTTTTCGTTCTAAATAATCAAAAAGCATTATAGCAAGACACCGAGGAACCCCGTGTCAGTTCTCATTTGTAAACAAATTTAGCTAATTTAAAGTATACAAATGACAGCTTTATGGTTTTACCGACTAAACCCGGCCCATTGAATCCATTTGGTTGGTTTGAGCGAAGAAATTTTCAGAAGTCTGTCTAAACTAAGATCTCTTTAAAAAGATCTCTAAACTTCTTACCGCTCTTAGAAGGCGTAAAATTAAATTCAAATTCTTCTCCATGACGACAGATACCAAATCTAATTAATTGTTTTGATCGTATATATATTGATCTCCTAGCTTTGGTTACCTAGCGCCAAGTCTTCTGTTAGTGCATGTCAGATTCAGCTCGACATAAGAATCTTAATTTACGCTACCATCCGTTTACTTGCTGATAAATAACTATTTCCTAGCTTCATAATTATTATGGAAAATACTTGCTGTTAAAACTGATCACATTAGTAAGCGGCAGGGTCGTAGATATCTAATCAGTCAAAACACTTGAACACAATGTCCAGCGCTGCGAAAGGGCGACTAAATCGGACGTCTCGACATAAAGTGCAAAAATCCAGACGGAAAAAGATGTTCAAAAAACTTCCACATACCGGCAACTCCATAACCGCGGACAGCCGCTCTGTCGAGAGAAAAGGAATAAAAGCGCGCATGCGCAGCCTATAAGCAACCGTGTTTGATTACAGTGTTTTTTCATGATCTCATATCCGGGCCTTTCTCGGCGTTCAAACGGTCTCTTGTTTCTGCTTGTTTACAGCGGCCCTGTATTATAAGAATTAGAAATTTGGTCATATTTGATTATTATGGTGTATTTTGGCAAAAATTGAACATTGGCTTGCCAGAGAATTTTAATTTTCAAAACAACCACCCTTCGGCTAAAAAAAACTACAACGAGCCTCCTTAAGTGGCGGATTTTGTACCTTGTTCACTGATGATTTGAAGGGGTCAGAAAATTAATAAAATGGGGGTTTTGATATTAAAAGAAATTACAAATCGGTTAAGTACTAGGCCAATAACGGTATTCCAGCATCTTTCCAGCTCTTCTACTTTGACGGGTCATTACTACAAATCTTTATCAGCTGATTCTACAATAATGGTATGAAATTAATGCCCAATGATTGGCTGAATATGTTGTGACTATTTTCATGCCGTCAGTGGTTACTATACAACAATATAACACTGTCAAAAATACCCTAAATTGTGGCTTTCTGTGCTTATAGACTTCAACAACAACTGGTGACGTCCTATTTTATAGTATGCGACCATTGTTCAGACATGTTAGAGATGACAACTTCCTGCAAAGTATAAATATAAAATTCATACGAAGGGTATCAGAGCCACCTTATATATTTGAAAATTTCTGTCCCTTCTGTCGTTTGCAAAGTCTGAGGTGATTGGACTAAGCAAACCTATTGAAGCGACAGAGGCGACAGAGACGATCGGGGCGATCATATGAGTACCAGCCTTAAGCAATAACAAGAGGAAAAAATGACAAGCGAAAACTACATAACTAGCAAGCGAGGATCCTCACTTGCTAGTTATCGCCCCGGTGTTGTTGTTTGGTAAGGTACTAAAGGCGCCGTACATTTCCTCGTGCTAGGTTTTACCATAATTTGTGACCGTCTGTTGGGTTTGCTTAAATATTGTGTTTTTATACTTTTATCATTTTATATTTATATTTTAGCAGGATAGTTTAGGCAGGGCGACGACGACGCCGACAGTGGCGAGCCAGGACCAATGGGAGTGCGGGAGCCAAGCGCCGAGAGGAAGGAAGGGGAGACGAAGAAGTGAAAATGGCCAGACAAGGTGGCGAACGCCAGCACCAGCCAACTTGACGGTCAACACAAATCTCAGTTGATGCACAAAATGGTATGAAATTAATGCCCAATAATAAAGTTATCGAACATGATTGCATAACGAGGATTCCCGACAGTTAAAGGTAAAAGTACTTCTTCTCAATACTCGGTTTTACATTCCAAGGCCTTTTTTTGTGTGAGCACTCACTCTCTCAGCCTTTTCGGTATCATGAACAAAGTTAAAGGGCAGTTTCTAAGGTAAAACTATTCTTTAATAACAGTTTTTCGCAAAGGAACCAAGGTCAAATGCGGGTAAGAAACCATATTTTTGAGGCAGTTAATCTCGGTTTGATACTAAATACTGAATAATCATGAATAATTATCTTGGCAAAATTTCCATTTAATCTTATACTTCATTATGCAATCATGCATACAATTCTTTGTTCAAAGAATACAACTGAAAGCCCAAACCACCCAAACAGTTATACTTCGCACTTGCCACTAGCACATATTGTTCTGACTGATCTGACTATAACTTTATTTTGTTTAAGTTACATAAAACTGTATTAAACAATCCTGTAGATACAAGTAAATTGATAACAACGGTGTAATTTAGACTAAGAGAAACACGAAAGGAATGATTAAGGGCCTGATTACATGGAGAATTTCAGCCCGGGCTGAACACTTTTAAAACTGAATAATTATCGTGGCCGCCATTTTCTTTCGTTGAAAACCATCACTCCGCATCCGTAAGCTCATTTTCAGCCCGGGCTGAAATTGAAAACGCGATTACATAAGGTTTTTCACCCCGTTTGCCTGGGCTGTAATTCGGCTTGGGATGAAACTATTCTCATGTAATCGCAAATGTCTTTTTAAGGGCCCACTGAGCGGACGGCGCGGAAGGACAGATGACGTCTCAAAGGAATTAGCCCGGGAGGGGAATAGAAACGAACCAAATTGCCGCGACACATGAAGTTGACTGCGACATCGTAGCTATCGACCCTGTACAAGCAATCGTTGAAGTGGAATTTCCAGGCAATAATGTCATTTGACCTCCCAGACGAAAGGGAAGCCAAAAGGTGCGCCGGCGGGCTGAAGTGATGGGCCGGACCGAACGGGAACGGAACGGAGGCGGCCCGCCCCAATGAACACCAAAAATTACAAAGAAAATAGAAGGAGCCGAATCTCGGAACGGGCCAACCCGGTCAACCGGGATCATATGAAGAGGCCCTAAGAAGATTTGTTCAGGAAGCCGGGCTGAAATCTCAGCCCGGCAAACCGGGCTGAAATTTGCCATGTAATCAGACCCTAAGAAAAGATTGCATGGCTATGTTTGGCCATATATGTAATAATTGACAAACGTCTGAAAATCAAAGTGTTGCAGGTTTTGAATGCATCGTTAGAAACAGGGATGATTTCGACCTGTTTCCTTTCAAAGTTAACCCCACAACTAAATTTGCACGATTTCTCTAGTTTTATCACTAACGATGCTCGAGAAAAGAATTTTTTATTTCAGATCATGTGATACTCTCCAGACAGTTGTTCTTTTGTCAATCTGGAATTTATTCACTCATTTCCACGCGAATTTGTTTAAAGTTGAAAGAAGTTACTCTCAAGGGTGACATCACGTGGTGTGAAATGGGTCAACAAACAAACGAAGCTAAAGAGGTCTATTAGTGACGCCAGAAGAGATCGCCCCAGACTCCCAACATTGACAAACGAGGGGGGGGGGGGGGGGGGGAGCTCTTAAAACTGTGGTATAAAACTGAAAGCTTATCCGAATAACGCACGCGCAGTAAATACTAGAGGTCTTTCCGGTTGTACCTGCCCGAACGACTGATTATAGACTTTTACACTAGCAGGTGGTCCTTTGAGACCAAGTCCTGCTTTGAGAAACAAAGGCTGGACATGAAGCGTGCATTTGAATGTCGCTGTTAAAGAAAAAATTCATTCAGTTGAATGGATATGTTATGTTTTCGTATCGTTAATAGGGTCATAAATTCCAGAAGTCCGCATTTACACCGATGACTTGTGGTATAACACTGGACAAGTCACCACATCACTAGGTGAGTGAATTTATTTGGATACAAACAGTGTTATATTTTTGATGTTAATCACCTCTCTTCGCAAGCTTAGATACTGTGTTGATCTTGTCGATCCGGCATAAAGAAAGATCGGGCTCTTTTATGATAACATCTTTATTTGTCGATCCGATGACTTAAGTCACAATTTTTATTCCACTGGTATTTAGTTTCTCGTGGTTAGTGAAGTTAGCATACACTGTTCACAATAATATCATCATCACTATACTTCTAGATGTCAAGAGCAATAAATATCATAAGTTATAGCCAACAACTTATTGTTATTAAAATCAACAACGCGCATAAAGCCTTTTTACTTCCGGTTTGACCAGCAGTACATGTGGGAGAGAGGGGAGGTACTCTTCGAAATTTTGGGTGGGGTGTGTGATGCGCTTCCTAAAATCCATATCCTATTTCCAGTAAACCACTTCTTCTATGGACCCTCTCTTTACCTTCGTTACAAACGCTTTCTCCATTTTTTTCCAAGCCAAGGGGTATTGTTTTGACCTGTTGTGTATTGTTTGAAGAGCCAATAACCGGCCTTTTTCCAAGTGGTAGTAGGCGACCCTCTATTTCAGATCAAAATATACGATTCTCCCTACCTTGTTTCTTACCTGATCTGAAAATCGATACTCTATTCCAGACCCGATCCTACCCAGGAACTACTTTGGTTTGTGTAATCAGTTGATATGACATACAGATGAATAGTTTCTTCCAAAAAATTATACCTACACTTGCCCTTTTTCAGGCCAAAATTGTCAAAATCCGTACCCGAGAGACCAAAACGGCTCGAAAACCATAGCCTTTTGGTACCACACATACTAATACAACTTATGTTCGAAATATCTTTTAGGTGTACAGCCGTCGGTTCATTAATCATAGGAAACCCCCGAGGGGTTACTCAAAAAAGTTTTATACGGGGAGGCTCCTCCCGGAGCTACAACCCCTTACCTTTTACATACCATTTTGACAGAAATTGTACCCCTTTCGTATACCTTTCACTGAAAAAAGGTACCCCTTTCATATACCTGAAAGACATGGCATAGACTTAGAACACGACGTTTTCTGGAAGCGTCCCCAATTAGTTTCTCTGGAGCTAAACCCATTTAACACTCAAATTAAGGGTTTAAATTCTCTTTTTACCTACTTTCCAAATTGTATTCCCCTAATTTCCCGTTTGATTTTCAGTGCCAAATGCTATGATACTCTTCAATTCAAGCTCAATGCGGCCCAAATAATGAATCGAATACGATGTACCAAACTGCTATTACTTATAGTGTTCGTCAGCTTGTTCGCATATCTTATGCTCAAAGACGAGCCGATGTGCACATCTGTGGCCGCGTCTCACGGTCGAATAACTTCGCGAGAAATTGGCAGTATGTTGTTCGAAGGTGAGTACAAATGTGATTTTATTAAGTAAACATCTAGGAACGATTTGCCGGAGTATCTTTTTCCGTAAGTTGGCGTCAAGCGCTAAGTTGCTAGGCCACTACTTTGTAGTCAATGCATTTGTTGACCTTGTTTTATTACGATAAGCCTCGATATTTTCGTTATGTTACACTGTCACGTGTTGTGATGTAGGTTAATGCTATAAGCACTATTTCACGAACCTGGCTTAATTTCAAACACGTTTTGAGCACATGCATGTAGCACGTAAAAGCTCTATTACCCCCCCCCCCCCCTCTAACAAGCCATCCTCTGGAAATCCAAGTTTGTTTAATAAGCCCCCCCCCCCCACTATTTAGTCCCCTCCCCCACTCCCGAGATGGCAGATCATGACTGATCATATGGTAACTTTGGGCTTTTATACTTTTTCATGCACATACACTGTACGATAGTCGAATCTTTTCAGTTATTGTTACTTTTGTGCGAAAATGTGTCACTAAACAGCATTAAAACGTTAGATTGTTTTTATTTCTTTAAGCAGAATTTGGAATAAAATGCTAATGGGGAGGGCGGGGGGTATTTTCTTGCGGGTTAGTTATACATTTTGCAACCAATAAACAGAAGCACCGCGTACAGTATGTGGCCCTAAATCCGGACAGCCCTTGGTCCGGACACTTTCGGTTCATCGTGAATTTTTCCGATAGGAAATACAGTTTTGATAAAACCGAACCTTTCCAAAGATTTCTTGATCTGTTTGCTGTCTTAACCTCGCTAGAAGGCTTTCCTGCTGGCGGTGAAGTCGAGAATTTTAAGTGGACGTGAAGGTAGGTGAAGTTTGTTTTGGCGCCTCAAATTAACTGGTTTTCTTTACATTCCTGTATATCCGAATTGAGCAGGTTAAAAGAGGTAATTTTTGGTAGAATTGTTGTATATGAAATATTCTTCCGACAAGTGCAAAAAATTTGATTGACCGCTTGAGTTTCCGTCCAAAGTAACAAATAAGTAATTTTCCTGTCTAGGTCCTTGGTCAAGACCCTGACGGCAACCAAATATAACTTCAAACTTCTGAAGGTGGCAAGCTAAATAATACTGAAAGAAAACGAGTCTAACACAATTAACACCTTTCGTTTGAGTTCTAAGGCATTAATAAACTTAATTTTACAACAGTAAAACTAAAACGAGAAGTTTTAATTCAAACTTTGCAAATCACGCTTATCAATGTGATAAGCGTTATAGTTAAAATTCACTGTACTTCTTGATAAGATGAAATACAACTCTCTTCCCTAAAATTTTTATTTCATTTTTCTGAATTTCACTAAAACATATTAAAAATGTGCAAGGAGCTTCTTTAGATTAGATTTTGAACAATTGTTGCGTTAATTTTGCGTGCTGTCCGGACTGAGGACCCGCTGTACGGACCAAGGGCCGTCAAACCGAACCACCGTTTTCGATATTACAGGGAAATCAAGTAAGCACAGAAGCTGTTATCTTTTCACATTTTAGCTGGATGGCACGGTAACGTACAGGACAAATCTCAGCTCTCTGCTCTTCTTCTAAGCTGAGAAATTCACGTTCGCGTCTTTTTCGTCCGGACCAAGGGCCACATACTGTACGTTTGCTTCTTTAGGGAGCACGCAAATTATTACATTAGGTATTCTCAGTGTGGTAGCTTTCAATTTCAATATTTAGCAATTATGATGAAAACTTTATTTGTTTTTTACATCACAGATTCAGGAAATGATACAGAGGAACCTTTGAAAAAGACAAAAGAAACAAAAACACAAAACAATTTTGAATCAAGAAAAGAGCTGCAGAGAATGAAGGAAAAACAACAGAAACTTCTCAAGTATTTGATAAAAGCA
Source organism: Oculina patagonica (assembly GCF_052425735.1). Lineage (NCBI taxonomy): Eukaryota > Metazoa > Cnidaria > Anthozoa > Scleractinia > Oculinidae > Oculina > Oculina patagonica. The sequence continues at coordinate 8,014,516 of NC_135766.1, forward strand.
AAGAAGACTGAAGAGGAGCTGAAACGCAATCTCATTCAGTTATCTCGCGATCTTCGAACAAATAAACAAATTAACAATAAACTACAAAGGTCCAACGCACGCGAGGATTTTAACTTGCCCACAGTTTTTGTTATCACCCCTACGTTTAAACGCTTTGTACAGAAAGCCGAACTTACGCGAGTCTCTCAAGCTTTGAAGCCCGTCGAAAATCTTCACTGGATTGTGGTCGAGGACTCCATCAACAAAACAGACTTAGTAGCTAACTTCCTGAGGAATTCAGGGTTAAAGTTTACTCATCTTAACGTTAGGACCCCTGACATGCTGCGACGCCATCGAAACGAAATACGAAGGCTAAAACCCCGTGGGGTGGTACAGAGGAATCTTGGTATTCAATGGTTAAGAGAAAACATTGATCCCCACAGGACTACTGGAGTGGTTTATTTTGCAGATGATGACAACACATACGATAGTCGAATCTTTGACGAGGTAATGTGACTAACTTTTTTGAACGTAGATTTAACATTGCTTAAATTCAAGTGGGGGATAGGAAATCCTAAACTGCATTAAAAAGAAAAAAAAAACTGTAATTTCGATAAATTTTAACAGAAGGAGTCAAAAATTGTTTTATCTTGAGAATCGCAGATATCTTTTACAAAAATCCTTCTCTCGATCTGGTATGGTGTGCTTTGCTAGTCAAGATCTTTTATTTTGCCTTTTCAGTAGGAGAACATGTACGTTATCGTACGTTATTCCTCAGACGCTTATGAAAGCCAAATAGTGTAAAATGACAAAGAGCTGATGTCTATGGTTTCCAATGCAATAAGTAGCCAAAACAATAAGAACACTAACTTTTAGTTTCTGTCGAGTTCAGTCAATAATTAGCTCGGAGCTTCGCCCCTTGGCAAATGTCAGCCACCAAACAGCCTCGAGCTCGCGGTTGTATTATTGTTATTACAATAGTTCTTATTTATCTTTAGATGCGCTGGATACAAGGTGTTGGTGTTTGGCCAGTGGCATTCACTGGCGCCGTTCGTTGGGCGGGTCCCGTGTGTAAGAATGGTCAGGTCGTTGGTTTCCATGCCAAGTGGGGTCTGTTTCGTCCATTTCCTATCGACATGGCTGCATTCGCTGTGAATATCAACAAGTTGTTAGTTGAGTTCCCCAAAGCTAAGTTCCTGGCACCAAAGAAAGCAGGGATGCTAGAATCTTCTTTACTAAGTCAAATAACAACAAGGAAAGAGTTGGAGCCTGTTACGCCCAATTGTAGCAAGGTAAGAGTGTTAGTAAATAGTGTTATTCATTTTGGCATGGACCCTCTCAGGCCCAAGAGAGAATTTCTTGTTATTTCTTTTGAGGGGCCAGTGAAGGGGTAAAATGGGAACTGGGATTTGGGTAAATTTTCACTGGGAAAATGAGATTTGGGTCACTGGGACTTCACAAACAAATAAACAATGGAACTAGAAATAAGACTTGACAAATCGGAAAACAATAGGCTGTGAAATGGGATTTGGGCAAAATTTGGGCTAGGAAATGGGATTTGGTACCCCCCCCCCCCCCTTCAGGATCCTCTCTTTTCATATATTCTTTGAAATAAAAAGAGAATTTAATGGTGCATCCAGATATCCCCTGTTGAATATGCCAGTCTTTATTGTAATCGAGTCTTCTTTACGATAATGTTTAAATATTTGTCTAAATAATGTAAAACGTAAGCAAGCACGAAAAAAGCCACGGGATGTTTGCACGCACGCGCAGTACTTTAGGGATTCTGATTGTGATTTGACATCCTTCAAGAGAGAATATAAGAAGGAAGTAGTTACGCTTCAGGGACCAGTTTAATGAAGTTCTCTTTAGTTAAAATGCATCCTTAGTAATGTTTGTTTACAACAAGCTTTTGTATTCCAAAACTACTTAGGATTCATGTTTTAAGCTAAGAAGGCCTCGCGAATCCGGCCCTTGGTGCTTATGCTTGCATTGCTCCAGTAAGGTGTTTTGCACTCATGTCTTCGTCGTGCGAAAGGGAGAAAACCTATCAATATAGTAGAAATTTCGAGGGATTCGCTCTCCTGACAGCTGCCGGGGGAAGTAAGGTAAAGTCTGTGTTCGAGCCAACTGGCCCAACAGGCTGGAACGCATCTCGGTTTCAGTAGCATGAAACGACTAGTCCATTGCAGGGCTACCCCCAGCATTACATTTGCCCATGCCCATTTACAACCTGGGTAGAGAAAGCCACTATGACCCCGATCCAGACCGCTCGCTAGGGTGTCCCTCTCTGGAGGAGATCCTGTCAATATTGTGTTTGGTAATTTTATTCTCTGTTTGTGATCTCTCATTAGGTGTATGTATGGCACACGAGAACGGAAACACCAAAAGACAGCATTGTGGGGGAAAGACAACTGACAAAAGAAGGGAGGCCCTCGGATAAAAGCATCGAGACGTAACCAGGACTACACACAAGCCTCAAACTGTTAAATAAGATGGTTCTTGTTACTAATTTACCATACCTTATTAACTGTCATTTTCTGATGGGGACTTGGAGGCCTACGAAGATTTTTCCATGCTGATTATTCAGTCCAGTAATTCTCAATGCCTAACATGGTGTACTTAGAATTGTTATGGCAAATGGCAAATAACGCGGGAAAACAAACAAACAAACGCAAAGGAGCTTACAACAAAAGGTCATAGTGAAACGTTAGCATGTTAGCTATTAAGTTATGATTTCTTGGAAACTCTGAACACGGATTGAAGCAGCGATACAGCATAGTTCGAAAACAGAAATATCGTATCATTGACATTTTATTCACGCCCTAGGATTAATTAGTCCTTGAAGGGGCGACTAGCAGTCACATTAAACAAGTAAAGAATTATTTAAGAAAACATTGCGATAGTCTCTTTCAGTTAACTTGGCTTTAATTGTACAATGTCCTTACACCTATCCACAGTGCTGAGTAAGAAAATATGTCAAGATGCTCACAATTGAAATCAAGAAACTATATTGAACATGGGGGGAGTTTTTACTTTCAAAAATACGCAACCGAAATGGAGTCTGGTCGTCATTTGACTAGTTATATCAATAATAGTTGTTTTAGTAGCTTAACATCCTGGAATTCAATGGGAAGATCAACTACACATTAATTGGTTTTGTCTTCATACTTTTTGGCAGTCAATATTAACTTGTCCAATACAACAATTGAAATAATCAGTCAAGAACCTCAACTCTGGTGGCAGAAACGTTTCAAACATAGTTAAAATGGATTAGTGGAATGGCACTTTTCCAAAGCGGAACAGCTTCGGTCCATTTCCATGCAAAAGATGAATTGGTCGTGTAAGTTCGTTCTTATAGAATTTTGTTTTCATACAACTAATCAGCGAGCCGAACTTAATTTAATATTGCCGGATGCCATTTTAACTTTCTGTGCCTCTTCTTATCTTTCCACTCTTTCTTTTATGTATGCTTTTCTTAGCACAAGTATCCAGAATATAAGAATTTTCAATCAGTATTGCAGCACCAGTTTGTATTAGAATCAGCAAACGTTTTTGATGGTGTTTATCAGTTTCATAATCTTTTTACCAATGTATTCCAAAGTTTTTTGAGTGAACTTCTCTTCAACTTAAGCAACTCTTCAATTTCAGTTTCTTCATTTAATTGAGCCAGGTCAGCCGCATCTCTTCCATCCATTGTGGTTAAGTTGACGTCAGCTTTGAGCTCAACAAGCTTTAAGACAAGTTTTATCTTTCCACGAATCGCCGCCATCTGCAAAGACGTGAAACCATCTCCGTCGCGAGTATCAATGTCTGCACTGTGCTTCACAAGAAGCTCGATAATTTCAAGGTTTTCATTGTTCATTTCGCAAGCGACATCAAGAGGTGTCTTGCCTTGCACATCCTTCTGAAACCCGATCGATTTGTCCACAATTTCTGCAATTTTCCTCTCTGGAGGATTCTCTCCCCATCCTGATTCAACAACTGTTCCAAAGTCCGCTACGTCGAGTTTGCCTCCGTTTGTCCGTTTATGAAACAGACCCAGTAACGGTTTCTCCACCATGACATAGTGCCAGGCCGGCCTTCCTTTGTCCTTTCCACGAACAAGAAATAATCTTTCTTTTGGATCGTGCTTGTTGCGAATCGTCACATCAGCACCGTTTTCTAGCAAAACTTCTACTAAGTGTTTGTGTCCATTTTGAACTGCCAGATGAAGTGGTGTTTTACCGCTGTTGGTCTGCAAGTTAACGTTGCATCCTGACTCAATCAAAAGCTTTGAAATGGTAATAAATCCTTTCTTTGCTGAGACATGAAGTGCTGCATCACTCGAGTCACATTGAACATCTGGATCCACTCCTGTCTCAGTAAGAAGGCGGACGGCCATGCAGTTGTTCCAGTAAGACGCCATTATTAAAGGCGTGCACTGGTCTTCTCGTTGAAAATTTGCGTCAGCTCCAAGATCAAGAAGTGTCTTAAAAAACACACTGGAGGATCGCAGGCTCGCCCATAGCAGAGGTGTGCGACTTCCATTTGCCGTGATGTTTACATCCGTGCCGTAATGCAAAACCAGCTCAACAGCCATTTCTGCATCATTGTTGTCAGAACATTTGTGCAGCTCTGTTAAAGTGGCGGCTTTCTCTGCATGTTTCTCGTACAACTGTTTAATGTTGGCGTGACCATTTTTGTACAAGCTAAAAAGGATATTACTAGCGGTTTTTCCTGAAAAAATCTTCGCATTACTTTGCGTTGATACCTTATCCATCTCCATTAAGAAATTGTCAAGGTATACGCTGGCAGCAAGAACTGTGTTATAATCCCCTTCGTACACAGAGGCTTGTAGAAGATTGAAGCCAGATCTCTGGTCAACTGCCAGGAATGCCATTTTTGAAAGCGACTGAAGACTGAGCTACAATGAATTCATAAAAATATTAAGTAACCATACAAAGCTGTGCAATTGTTAAAGGTACGGGTGTGCTTCTATAGGAGTAGTTACCAAGGAATTGACAATTGTCAAGCACATAATCTGTTGGTATATTTTTGGCGCAATATAAGAACAGAGTTGTGGCGACCAATAGCAAATTGTATTTTAGTACAGTGTCCTTAACTTTTCAGCTAACAGAAGCATAACAGGTAATGGTAGTACTGAATTCGGTTTGAAGACTGGTAAACTCTGGGACCGAGTTGCCGAGTTAGGTGACTTTCATCCGTGCACACTTGAACTGGTCAGATTTCTTATACAGCAACTAGTGTATAAACGGTATCACATCCCAATTTGTACCATTTTATTACTTTTCTCCCCAACAACCATGGATAAACTTAATATTCATCAAACAATCGTAAGCCGTAATGACACTTGTGGCATCTAGAGTATGACACTTGGTGTGGAATGTTAGGCAGGGGCGTAGCCAGCTTTTTGAAAAGTTGTAGGCCTTTCTATTTCAGCTTGAAAGCGTTTTAGCCTGAAGTTTTGTTATCGTCAAAATACGAGCGGGTCGAAAGGTTTGTAGGCCCGGGCCAACAGGCCTATAGGCTGGCTACGCTCCTGTTAGGTATGAATGTATCGATGTCTAAACTGTAAAACAAAGATTGGGTTTGACGTCTGCTTTAAGCCGTACAAAAAAGAACGTTAAGAAAACCCTTCAGTTATAGCAAAACGATCTGGTTGTAGATATCTGTCTCTAGTAGTACTAGCAATAATTGTATAACACTGTATCCATACCGGCTGTTGATAGGTTGGATTTGCACCGAACCTAAGAAGAAGCTGTACTATTGATTGATGGTTGTGACGTTCAGCCTTTTGAAGAGGTGTTTTCTGAAACTTGAATAGCAAGAATTTTAATTTTCCAAAAGTTAAACCACATTAAATTTTGATTCTGTACAGCTACGCAGTTCCACACAGTTTGTCCTTGGTGAAAGCCTCTCTCAAATAAGTAATCACTGACACGGCGTTGTGTGATAAAAAAAATTTGTAAGAAATTGAATAACATCCCTTAAATGGTCTAGCGCGTTCTCGCTACCACACAAGCATGAAGATGATTAAATATTTCATTAATTTGAGAAGCGATGAACGAGTGACCTTAATAAAGAATTAACTTACTCTGTCTACAGCATTGGCATTTGCGCCGTGTTCTAACAACAATTGGGCAACAGACTCGTGTCCATACCAAGCTGCTAGGTGAAGGGGCGTCAGTGAAAACTGCAAAAGAGACATGCCAATTAAGAACAGGACGCTTTTACTTATTTAAATAGTTTTTGTTGTTCTTGACAAGGTATTACAGTTTCCAAGTTTACTCTATTTGAAAATTGACTTTTCAATTACGTTTCAAATACCGGTACCGGTATACCGGTATATGTTTATAGTGGTCATGCAACAATGATTAGCTTCATATCTCAACGAGATAGCTAGTTTACAGGCATGCCACTGAAACAGAGGAAACAAATAATTTTTAAATGAACATAACAAGGTTAAAAATCCCAACTGGCAGGAGGCAGACCAGTTGGCTATATACAAAGCGTGGTCGAGGATTTGAACTCGGGACAACCGAGAAACAAATCCAGCTAATGGCAAGGGCAAGTCTTGAACCGGGGACCTCCGGATTACAACACCAGCGCCCTAAACCACTCGGCCACGCTTGCCTCCTGAATATTAAATTTTGGCTGTCAGGCTAGTCTTCAAATAAAAACAACAAAACGTAGTTTGCAAACAAATCTCGGAATGTAGTGTACCATAACCCATGACTGTGTTGACAAACATTACCTTATCCCTTTGGTCTACATCTTTCCCCTCTCTAAGAAGCATCTTCACTTTGTTCCATTCTCCATTAATCGAAGCCTTGTGTAGTGGATGTCTCGATGCCTGTTACCATACAAAATAATTAATATATGTCAAGGCCTCGTAAAAGTGTTCAATAAGTGTTCTTGGAGTGCAAAATAGTTTTTTTTTTTAAAAAAAATACTATCACGATCAAGCGTTCCTTTTAAGACATCACATTTACACTGATGAAGGGGTTTCCCCGAAACGTCTGTTTTTAAAAAAACTATTTTGCACTCCAAGAACACTTATTGGACACTTATTGTAACAATTGAGTGCTACGCAGCAAAACTCCTCGTAAAAGTGACTTGTTATGTTTACGTTAAAAATGTTAGCCTTAATATGTCTAGTTCTTCCCCCGTAAAAGTAACTAGTGTCAACTATTTCCAGTCACATCTCTACCATTCTTGTTTCGTTTTGACTTATTATTTATTTCAGAGATTTTACTGAGATTAACTGAGATATTATTTTTTATTAAAAACTAGCAATGGTATATTGCAATTCCCGCGTTCTGATTGGTCAACAGGCAATGGTATATGAGCTCATATACCACTGACCACAAGTATGAAAGCCGATACGCGTCAACGAAAACAGCTGGGGAGCTCAAATATTGCAATTCTTTGAGCGTTTTTAATAAAACAATTATTCCACTCGTGCTTGTTGGATATGGGATCGTTATAGCCAACTCGGCGCCATGTTGGCTATCTACCTTCTCATATCCAACGCGCGCTCGTGGAATAATTGTTAAATATATTTTATTATTTCGTTTTGACTCTTTGTTATCTGAATTGTTGGCCATTTTCCAGACCTTGGTTAAGATACTCAGTAATTCAGTTGATGTTTTACCCAGTTATGTATGGCAACAAATGACTTAAATCTGTGGCAAAGAGCTGGTATTTTCAATGAATAAAGAAATGGCATGATAAGATTTAAACGAAAACACGTTAGGTAGGTGGCCAATAACGAAAGCACAGTATTCCGCATTAGGGCCGAATCGCACTAGCGGACAAGTTTTAAATGTCATGACATTTTTGACAAAAACAAAATTGTCGCGACAAGTCAGAGACATCTTGAAGAGAACAAAAGGTGAAATTATTAGTACAATAGCTTTGCACGTGCTTCTGGCATCCCTGTACATTTCTCAGCACGGCCGTCTTGGGCAAACATTTAATATGCAGTACCACGCGGTAAGAAAATTCTAAAAAAATTTGCATTTAGAGTACCGTGTTCTCATGCAGTGGAATAATGAGTCGTCTCAAGATAACTTTTTCTTTTCTCATTCTTACATTGGGTAAATACTTCGCTTATAAACATGCCTTGCCTATCGCGGAAAGATTTTGCGGCTGAATTATGATAGTGAGAGCCACATCACGGTGCATACAATCGCAAACATTTTGGTGTACGTGTTGTTATTAGGTCCAGTTTGGGCCAAACACAATAGCCAATCAACAACGTATTGTTATCTGGCATTACGAGGGCATGGGAATGCGACTTGTCATGAAATGTCCTGCCTCGAGGCAGGACTTCGGCCCCTTTGATGATTTGTCCGTTTTGACAAAATTTGCCCTTGTCCAACAAGTCGTACGCACTTGTTTTTGCAATTGTTTGACAAAATGTATCGCGCGTGCAACGCGGACCAATCATAAGACAGCTGCTTCTTTGTTTTCCTAAAATGTTGGACAAGTTGTAGGTCTCGAAAAACGTAATCGCACTTGTGTTCTGCAACAAGTGACTCATTAATGATGAAATCTACCATTTGTTACAAAATTTGTCCGCTAGTGCGATTCGGCCCTTACTTAAGACTAAGGGAAAGATTTTTAATTCTAAATTCCTGCACATTTCTACTCCTTTACTCCATGCTAAATAAATGTGTTAGGAGGGTCTTGGTGGGGTTTAACTGATAGCAGAGAATTGGTCAAAATGTTTACTGTGAGCTAAGAAATAAAGCGTTTTTAACTAATAACAGAGATCTGCAAACTTTAGTGATAGCTGAGAAATGGGCTGAAATTTTAACTGATTACAGAGATTTCTTCGTCCCTATCCAGACCCTCTGATAGTTTTCACAAAACAGTCTCGTCAGAGAAGCTTTACAATGACCGTCTGCTATCGTAAGATTTAACTTTTGTAGAAATTCTAAGAGTTCTGCACCAGCTGCGCAAGAAGCAAAGAAACGGCAGAGATATAGAGTACATACAATCCAAGCAAAACGTGAATATATGTTTCTTATATATAAAGCCTGAGTCATTTTAAAACAAACAGTTCCGAGGGGTTTGCTGCTTAAATCCAACACTAGATATTTACATTACTGTATGGTGATAAATAAAGAAACAAGGTAAATTTTTGTGATGACGATGAGTACACTCTCGACATAGCTAATCCTAGCAGTATGCAGGACGCGTGTCACATATGAACCAAGAAAATGCACTTGTTTACTATGGGTCTCCATAGCTGAGTAGATAATGCGCAACCCTATCTCTGAAAGGTCATGGGTTCGATTCCTTTCTTTGTCTGACATTTAAGGAAATGTTACTTACCTTTGTCTCCTCAGCCCTCGTTTTCCACTGATCATTTGAGTGCTAAATTATTTGAAAAAAAAGCAGTATAATAAAAAATCGTTTAAGTGACCAGAAGATGCGTTGCGAGAAGCCCCTCACTTTTCTCTGGGTCAGTCGAGTGGGTGAGAACTCGAGAAAGTGACTTCGCACGATTCGGCGCGAGAATAAACGTTCTGGCTTTGTCTTCGTTCCCCACTCTAATTGTCTCGCGCCCTCGCGTGATGTTCCACTCAGTTGGCTAACCCTGAGAAAAATGATGCACTGCTCAAAGTCTAAACAGATGAAAAATGTCGTGTTTCCGTTAGAGAAATGACTGTTTACATGTGCATATATACCTTAAGTAAATCTTGCGAAGTCCCAGCTGCATCACTTAAGGGAATCGACCCTGGCTCAACTCTTCCAGCAACTCTCTGGGACATTAAGTCCCTTACACCAGATGCAGCACTCGGCGGGCAAGTGTTACGATTGTCATCTGTCATAGTTGGAGACTGCTGTATCTCTGCATCAGCTTTAGACGACAGAGTAAGACTCGTTAATTCCTCTCTGATTTGTACTGTTTCGTCTAATATCTGTTGAGTGGGTCCGAGTTTTGGTAAATGTGATTTGTAGAGGAGACCACCAGACCCTGCAGTTACGCATATCAAGTCCACCTGAGTAGGCAATAAAACACATGTTGATTGGTTGGTAATCCTTGTGTATTTAATGAACGGTCTCAAATAACCTGTTTCCTGATCAATTCCTGTATCAAAATATCGAGACACTTTTTTGCGATGTACCAAGTCAAGCCTTCAATAAATCGAAGGTATCCACAAAATAACACTTTTACTGAGGTATTGGCCCAGGAAGAAAGCGTTTTAAACCAGTTTAGATAGTGTGCGATTTAGACCGTGACGAATTTAAAAAGGCTTAACGTCGCTATAGAATTCAGGTGACTCACCTTTCCTTGGTAGCCTAGCCTATAAGTGCCCTCTGTACCAGACTCCCATGAGACATCAGCTCCACTAGCTGGGTTTCCCTGCCAGTTTGTTATTTTCGTCACGGTACCAAACGTTCCGCCATCATGGTTACCATATTCCCAGTCTGGACCCCTTGAAACCTTGGCACCTGGATAAATCCCTCGTGCTTGCGTTTTTCTCGTGGCACTCCTTTTTTCAACGGGAATTCTACATAGAAATGACCACAATTATGCTCAAAACTTAAGTGGAACCACCAGCTTTAATTAGGTTCCCGTTATCCGATACTTTTACGGGATGGGGTGATTGGCCCCATGCCCAATCCCCAACCTGTAGGGGTTTCCTTGTGTTAAACCATAAAAAGTTGATGTTTTTGAACGGTTATTTTGCATAACAATTTTAAGTTTTCGCGTAATACATTCTTTTCGTTGACACCTTTTGTGAAGTTATTTTTATCATCAAACACTTATTTCATCTTTGATTACGATATCAATTATATACTGATTTTTGGGAATGTTTGAATTGAGTGCAATTTTGGTTGAAGTTATCTTTCTTATCTAGTGTGTGTTTTTTTGTAACGAGAGTCAAGGTTTCTTGTGAGTTAGTTGCCGGAAAACAGTTTTGTTCGACTATTGAACGACAAAGTAAATTCATAATATTTATTCATTCCTAGGTAACCTACATTGTCAACCATTGTTCTAAGAACAAGGGACATACTTGTTTGCTTATTTATGATTAAATAGATCTTGACCTTTTTGACCTTAGATTGGTCAACCACGGATTCTTCCTGGAATAACTTGTTTCTGACCTTAAGTTGTTTTATACACTTGTATTCGGTGATATTTTTCTAGCAGGAAACCTTGACCTTATTTTTCCACGTTTTGTAAGGACAAAGAACCTTTTTAACTATTGTACAATGTTTATCCACCTTTTTGTACATCCTTGTTTGAACAACCATGTACGCAAATATTCTTTTAAATTCGGCTTGCACAAACGACTGCTCTGAACTCGTAAACAACTTAGTATTCATTTATGGAAAGGGGTCGGACTGTAGTTACCGAATAACACGCCCCTTCTTCTTCAAGTTTAGTGGAAAAGTTGTTGTTTGAACTTTGTTAACAAGAAAACCTATTTTCGGCTCTAACTGTACAACTGTATTACCTGTAACTGTTTTTGTTGTAGAACAACAATGTTTGTAATTTTTACATAGCTCGCGCTGTTTTATTTTGGCCAGTTCACGTTTGGTTCGTAACGAAATTTTGGAAAGAAAAGCGTTTTCGACATCGCAAATAGCTCGAAGGTTTACCTTAAACGCGCAGTCGTACTTCAACGAAAACTAACTGCGCAAGTCATTACGTAAGCTTAGACACATCAAATTTGGCGTTTTGACAGAGATTGACAGTTAAAGAATCTGCCTATCATAAAAGAGCGCGAGCTGCTTTACACACCAGAGATTTGAGAACAACATTGTCAGTGAAGGTTCTACGCCTGAGGTAGAGTTGATTAAAGAAGATTGAATCAAGACGAAGTTGACCGTCATTGCTGTTAAAGTGGGAACTGCTAGTCCCCCTTAAATCCCGCTTATAACACTTGACTTAGCCACAGTTATCAGATTTTCAAAGGCGCTGGAAGCTCGCCTTTTGCATTTTGCCATTGTCACTCAGCAACACTGTATTACCAGGGTCACCAATCGTGGAGGAATGACATATGACTTGCTGGCAGAACCTGTTTGAGACTGTAGGCATTTCTCGGCACTCCATAAGTCTAGACCATGAAAAAATGTGCTCGATGTTTTTTTACAACATTAAAATTTACGGTCGTATTCTAAAATCAATGTGAAATCTCGCGTGCTCACTTTTTCTGCCTTCAATTGCGTTACACGTTACGTCGTTTTCATAGTTTATACTTTATACCATAACTCTCGACCAATGAACACGCAATAAATTTCGCTATTAAAATCGGTACAACTGATCATTATACTCACGTTTGAAATCAAGCTATACCGATTTCTTCCGGCTTGAAAATTACGTAACAATTGTGTTATGACTTTGACGACCCGTATCAATCTTACCTTTGCGTAAAACAACGTGACTTACAAAACTAGTTGAGACAAACGAAAATCACACAGTTTCTGCGAATGTCTTGCTTCCAAACGGGTAAAAAATGTTTTATCCTCATCTCCCCTGCCCAATATTATTTCTTGGTGATTTCAACTGACCCCACTTTGATTACACAACACTGATAACGTTTAATTTACTCATTGAAATTGGGGAGGAATGGGGGTAATATGCTGTGGTACCCAGATTGGTGGATATTTGGCCAAGTGTTTCTTGAGGTTTGTCCAATGTTGTATTAAGTTACAGAATTACTCACTCAATATAGCACTAGTGAGTCTTGGTGAAGATAAACTGATAAACATCTCTCTTAAAGAGATGATTCTTTTCATAATGAAATGGGATGGATTAATTATTTATTTATGAATAATCAACCAAAAATTCCTACAAAGTTAAATCGCCATTTTTCTCTTTTGTCTCAATACACCAACCTCATTTTCTCCCCTTCTTCTTTATAAACCATAATGATCAGAGTACATGTATAGTTTATGGGACTAACTACAAACATAGCAGTGTATAATTTGATTGCACCAAATTTCATGGCGAATAGGGCTTTCAAGTATGAAAAACATATCAGTTGGAAGTTAAAAATGATCGAGGAATGAAATCTAGTTTCCAGTAAGGAAGGCCGTATTAGATTCCTTGCACTATCGAGAAATACGTGACATGATTGGGCATAAACAAAAATCGCGTCACGCATCGATGTCACACTCTTACCCATTGACTCCTGAAGCATCATATCTCTTGAAAGCATGGTCTGTACTGTGTTCATCGCCCATGTAACATGATGTACACAGGTTTATGAAGGAATCCTTGCAATCTGAGCAGTTCCAACGTATTCCAAAAATTGGGTCTTGCTTGCATGCACAGCACATGAAGCCTGAATGCTTTATACCTTAAAGAAAGCGAAAGGTTGTAATCAGAGATCAGTCATCAGCCGCTACACTATAATGAAAACAATTCCTCTCTGAACTCCGGTGATGAGAATAGGAGTCAAGCAGACAGCTTAACGTCATTTATTAAGTAGAATAGTAGACTTTCAATAAAGTCCTTCGTCTTGTTTATTATGGCGCGCCGGGACGAACTTGAATCGCGCCATTTTTAGCGACCCAAAACGGGTCGCTGAGCGTAGACCAATCTGTCATAATGTGTGAAATTCCTGCGAGTTCACGCTCTCAAGTAATATATGTAAATTCTAGGTTAATTACTATTCTAAGAAACTTGTGATAGCGTCAGTTGAATTCTTGTACGAACTCGGTTAGGATCTCTAGATTAAAAGGGGCATAACTACTAGAATACAGGGCCACTATTGAAGACGGAAAAATCTGGTGGCTCGTTTGGCTCGGTAGTCACTGCCGAGCCAAACGAGCCACTAAATCTTTACACCGAATACTTCCACTGCCGAGCCAAACGAGCCAAACGAGCCAAACGAGCCACTAATCTACACACAGGAGACTGACTGCCGAGCCACGAGCCAAACGAGCCCAATCTACACACCGAAGACTTAGCGCACAATGCAATAACGCACAATACAATAATTCTCGTTCTTTCATCCACTGCCGAGCCAAAGGAGACTGCCGAGCCAAACGAGCCCTCTTTACACCGACTTCCACTGCCGAGCCACGAGCCAAACGAGCCACTAAATCTACACACAGGAGACTTGACTGCCGAGCCAAACGAGCCAAACGAGCCACTAAATCTACACACCGAAGACTTAGCGCACAATGCAGCTCAGCCACAAACATCGCAAGCTACAATGTTTCACCAAATTTTGCCGCCACAACATTTAGATCTCAAGACATCTGGAGAAGTCGCCGAAAATTGGAAGTTGTGGAAAGAAAAATACAACAATTATTTTGTGATTTCTCGCTTGGAGAGAGAAAGTGCGGAGTATCAGCTCGCTATGTTCAAGCACGCAATCGGCGATGATGGTCTCAAGGTGATCAAAACCTTCAGTTATTCCGAAGCGGAGAATGCGAACGACTGGCGTGTGGTTATGGGCAAGATGGAAAAGCATTGCATCGGCGAAGTGAACGAGATTTATGAGAGATATTGTTTCAACAAGAGGGACAAGCTTCCGACGGAAACGGTCGATAATTTCGTCGCTGAGTTGAAAACCTTGGCGAAGACCTGCAACTTTTGTGATTGTTTACGCGATAGTCTCATACGCGATCGTATCGTACTGGGAATCAAGTGCGAGCAAACCACCAAAAAGCTTCTAAGGATGAGAGACCTCACCTTAAATAAATGCATTGATGTTTGTCGCAGTGAAGAGGTTACTGCAATGCAGATGAAGTCGCTCGCCGAGCCCGTTGACAGCGTTAATCAGGTCAAGTCGAAGAAAACAAAATCGGATAAATCTTCTGATGCAAAGTCAAACATGGAATCGAAGAAGATCTCCTGTAAGTTTTGTGGATATGAGCATATATTGGCGAAGAAGAAATGCCCAGCGTGGGGGAAGACGTGTAAAAAGTGCAAAGAAAAGAATCATTTTGCCAAGAAATGTACCAAGAGAGTGCCTGTTTACAATATTGAAAGCGAAGAAGAGCTTGAAGAGATCAGTGTCGCGAGAATACAAGCTGTGAAAGAGAGGGCTGTATTTGCTGAGATGTTGGTTAAACAGCGACCATTACGATTTCAAATAGATTGTGGTGCAAGCGCGAACATTTTACCTCTCAGATATGCCGAAGGCGAGGAACTCGCTCCGTGTTCGCAAACTTTGGTTATGTGGAATGGTACCAAAGTGAAGCCCGTTGGCACCTGTGCTTTGTTGGTCGTGAATCCTAAGAACAATGAGAAGTTCAAGGTCAGATTTGTGGTCAGGTCGGTCGTTAAAGAAAATCTGACGCCTTTGCTTGGTTTAAACACGACGGAAAAGATGAAGCTGTTAACTATTCACAAAGAGAATGTCGTAAATGTTGTGGAGAATGTGAGCGGTGGCCTAGTAGATAAGTACCCGGATGTTTTTGATAAGGGTCTTGGAACGCTACCTGGTAAAGTGCACCTCCAGATTGACCCTGACTCTAAGCCTGTGATACTGCCAGCGAGGAAAGTTCCTGTGTCTATTCGTGAGAAGTTCAAAGAGGAACTGCAAAGGCTGGAAAGTCTGAAAGTCATTGCTCCTGTTGATGAACCGAACCAGTGGGTTAGTCAGATTGTTGTTGCTGTTAAGAAGTCTGGTGAGCTGCGTGTTTGCATCGATCCGAAACCTCTCAATGCTGCTTTAAAGAGGGAACATTACCAAATTCCTGTTATTGATGATTTGTTGCCTGACCTCACAGATGCACGTGTGTTTACCAAGGCCGATTTAGCATCAGCCTTTTGGCACTTAGAGCTAGATCATGAATCTAGCATGCTCACAACCTTCTCTACACCGTATGGGCGATATCGTTGGCTTCGTTTACCCTTTGGTCTCAGCGTCTCAAGTGAAATATTTCAGAAGCGTCTCCACCAAGAGTTAGATGGTCTTTCCGGTGTTAAGTGCATTGCAGATGATGTTCTGATCCATGGCACGAATGAGGCCGATCATGACAGCAATTTGGAAGCGTTTATGAGCAGATGTCAGCAGAAAGGCATCAAGCTCAACAGTCAGAAGCTAGAATTCAAGTGTGATGAAGTTCCATTCCATGGACACCTGCTAACCACCGAGGGTCTGAAACCGGACCCTGAGAAAGTTAGGGCGATCGTTGAGATGCCACGCCCTGAGAAACGAGATGACATACTGCGGCTTAATGGAATGGTTAACTATCTTAGTCGTTTTCTTCCTAATCTGTCTGATGTCATGAAGCCTCTCCGTGATCTTACCCACAAAGATGCGGTATGGTGTTGGGATGACCCGCAAGAAAAGGCATGGAATGATGTCAAGAATCTCATTGTATCTGCACCCGTTTTGGCGTACTACAAGCCCAGTGAAGTGCTTAAAATCCAGTGTGATAGCAGTCAGAGTGGTCTGGGCGCAGCGCTCATGCAAAATGGGCACCCCATTGCGTACGCCAGTAGAGCCTTAACAGAAACTGAATCACGCTATGCGCAGATTGAGAAGGAGATGATGGCAATCGTTTTCTCAGTTGAGAAGTTCAATGATTACACGTTCGGCAGAAGGACAATCGTCCACACTGATCATAAGCCCCTAGAATCGATCGTCAAGAAGCCACTTCATCGTGCTCCTAAGAGATTGCAAGGAATGATGATCCGTTTGCAGAAGTACGACTTAGAAGTCCGATACGAGCGAGGAAACAAAATGTTTCTGGCGGACACACTCTCCAGAGCGTACCTTCCATCGTGTACACAAGTTGAGTCAGAATTTGAAACCATCAACATGATGAAATATCTGCCAATTTCTGAAGCGAGGCTCTTGCAGATCCAGCGTGAAACAGAGAAGGACGAGTCCCTTCAAGCTTTA
This sequence comes from Oculina patagonica, assembly GCF_052425735.1. Classification (NCBI taxonomy): domain Eukaryota; kingdom Metazoa; phylum Cnidaria; class Anthozoa; order Scleractinia; family Oculinidae; genus Oculina; species Oculina patagonica. Next base: position 8,031,330 of record NC_135766.1, read on the forward strand.
AAGGCCGTAATCCAGCGGGGCTGGCCGGAGGAAAAAAGTGCCCTGCCACCTGTTGTCTCTCCGTATTACAACATGAGAGACGAAATGTCCGTTCAAGATGGGCTTATTTTCAAGGGAGAGAGAGTGGTGGTCCCGAAAGCTGCAAGAGGCGAACTACTCCAGAGAATTCACAACTCGCACCTGGGAGTTAATGGTTGCCTTAGCAGAGCGCGCGAGTGTCTTTATTGGCCTGGTATGACAGGGGACATTAAGAATCACGTGTCAACCTGCGAAGCCTGAGTTGACCTCGAGTCTTAGTGCTGTTATTACACAATCAGAGCAGCCCTTAGGACAGAAGTGTCAATCACAAGGGATTAAGCGCAGTGAAACGTGACTTGCGGTCAAACATTCAACATGGGGTCAATTTCGAAAGCGATAAATGATGCTGTCAAGGCCACCAGTTATACAAGTTTGTGTGACTACCAGCGAAAAACAATATATTATATTGTTTTTCGCTGGAGATTTTAAATCTTAACTGGTGTTTGGAAGTCCCGTGGCGATTCTTAATAACTATCGGCACATTTTTCGTCGGTTAAAAAAAAACAATTTAAAATGTGTATTCATCGATGAGAGTCATTGCATTGTCAAATTTGCTCTCTGGACGCAGGAGAAACGCACACACGTTCGATTGTTTTCGTCGGAGTTGAGTCGTTTACTGGTTCCGCCATTAGAGTCAAGGACTTGCAACGAAATCCGAGATACCAGGCGTAAGTCACGCAACAGCTAAACTCCACCCCTTGAAAAATAATACTCCCCATTTTTGGCGCGAAACGCAAACGAAAACCCTTCAAGCGAGACAAGTCGACCTCTCGCGACTTCGTCGCTCGATCTCGCGCCGACGGCCGCTTCGCGACCTAAAAGGCTCGCTTCGCTCGCTTATTTACTCTGAAAACTCGCGAGGTCGACTTGTGGCAAGTCTAGTAGAATAGTTGCGGGACACTTTTCAATTTATGCAACCATTACGTTTACAAATTACCATGTCGAAAGCCGGTAATCTATGTTTAGCGGAAGGAGACATAGAATTCATTGTGTCAAGGATGCGACGGAGAAAGGTGCGTCCGCCATAAACCACTCGACAAGCCCAATTGAGTTTGCCTGCTAGCCGTTGCAATTGGTTTTTTGTAGCGCGACGCTTGTTTTGAAAATTAGAAATGATGTTGTAGAGGTCCGCCAGTTTCTCTGCCGGCAGTGTCATCGTACACTCCACGGTGTCGAGTTGCACGCCTAGGAACACAAGTCGCTGCGTCGGGGGTACAAGTTTGTGCTGGCTGATGGTAAAACCCAGGTCTTGAAGCAATTCCAGTAGAACACGAAATGCTCGTTCGCACTCCGTTTGAGTGTCCCCAATAACTAGAAAGTCGTCAAGGTAAACCACGATTCCATGGAAGCCTCGTTTGGCCATCATACGGCGAACAGCCTGCGTGATGCGATGGAAAATTCCGGGAGAGCTCTTAGCCCCGAAGGGTAAACGCGTGTCATAGAAAAACGTGTCGAAGTTATCCCCAGCGAACCGCCACTTACAGCCAGTTGCTTGGTAGTTCGCCGGATGAATAGGAACAGAACGGTAAGCGTGCTTAAGGTCAATCTTGGCCATGTAACAATTTGGTTTGATTAATTTAATCGCGTCATCAAGCGTCTGAAATTTGAAAGAGCTTGAAGTGATGTAATCGTTGACCGCTTGCCCATGCGGTCGCGAGCAATCATGAATGAGCCGTATTTCAGTTGAATTAGGCTTAGGAATAGCTCCTAACGCGCTTACAACTGTAGGTTTAGAAGCAGCAATAACGTAATTGCCCTGCAAAATTTCTTCGCGAATGGTTTCCTCCACTTTAGCCTTTATGGAGGGGTTAGTAGCCGATTTGTAATTATCCATGTTCACTGCTGTGAACGAAGCGCTTATGGGTGCCAAATGAAAGCCATAAATAATGCCATCTGCTAAAAAAGTTTCATCCTCGTCGCCCGCGAGTTCCCTTACCCACAGCGTTTGGTTAAGGGGAGAATTGGAAAGTGGTAGTCACAGGTTTTGGGGCCTTGTTTGCTGCTGATTCTGGGAACTGTGGGAAAACCCGGAGTGATTTTGGCCACAGGCCTTGCCCCCAGCTACGCGGCGATTGCAAGCATGCTCATACACGCAGTTGGGAAGACTACAACCCCGAGAACTGTTAAAATTCCGGCAAATTGTGCGCCCGTCGTTAGTAGTGGCTACGAATAGTGCGTTCTGGTTAGGGCGATTAATGCGTGGCGTTAGTGGCGTTTTGGGAATGGGCTCTAATAACACAGTATGTAAATGATTGGAGTCGAAGCTCCACGGATAATTATAAGTGCCTTGTAGAAGACGAAATTCATCGTCATACTTTAAGACAGAGACCCACTGAAAGCGATTAGCTAATTCCATAATCTTAATGGTATACGCAAGGTAATGTTGGATGTCTACATAAGAATGTAATTTACGAGTAGCTAACAAATTATAAAATATCCTGGTGTTACTAACTACCCATTGCTGTAATGACACTTGCTCTAATTTTGGCTTTTTAGGGCCATAGGAAACTATTAGTTTAGTGTTCCCACCATCGGAGATGGTTTTCTCGTCATCTCTGGGGACAATGTTGTCAACAAAGTCTACAATTCGTAAGATTCTCTCACCCTTTGGTAGTTGGGCCGGTTTTAAGAACATCTCTGAGGTTCCTGTGAGCTGACTTTGCTGCCATCCATTTCCTTGTGGGGCCATTGTCTGGTCTACACCGGGCTGCCAACACGGGGCTGAACTGGTTCCTGCCTGTTGCAGCGGCTGGAGAAGTCCATCCAGTGGCGTTTCCGGAATTTTTTGTTTTAAGTCCGTGATGTTTGCCGGAGGAATCCCTGGCGCCGGGAGGAAACCTTGCTGGTTGGCGGACTGGAGCTTCGCGCGTTTCTCCTCGATGCTGCGTTGAAGAGAGGCCAATTTTCGTTGTTTGGCTTGCAGCTGCTCCTCTATTTCTAGACTGGCAAGCTCCTCTTCCAACCCAGATATCTGGTCATCAATTTCGATCATTGGTGATGCTGGTGCCTGTTTTCGCGGGGAGCTCTTTTCCTCGCCTTCACAAAACTTGCTGGGTATTCCCCAGCTATGTTCGCTCGCTGGAACACCGCATCCAGGGCATTTGGATGTCCTCTTTGTTTCTAGGGTTTCCATACTGTTTGAAGCTGAAGCTGCCATTGCTGAAGCTAGAATGCTGACTAAAAGTGCTATAATAAGCTAATAATTGCGAATGCTGATGCTGTAATGCTCGGTAGTTAGACTAATAATGAAATAGCTAGATTACTACAAAGTATCAAGTACAAAGTATGTTGCAATATCGCTAAGTGACTTTATACGTAATTGAACATTATTGGCTTGCAGTAGTCTTATGACTTTCATGTATAAAAATTGCTCAATCGATAAAATTAGACTGCACCTTGCCTGAACCCAACTGTGAACGTTCGAGTGGTTGTCATGTCTAGATTCATATTAATAGTATTAATATTCAACAACAAACCGCCTTGACAAAAACATATTCTGCTCGCCAATTTAAAGCTGTTTTGATTCTTTCCATTTTTCCATATTAGAGGACAGTCGATCTCCCTCGTATTTCTTCCCAAAAGCCGAGTCTTTATTGAAGTGTTTAGGTTGTTTACGTTCATGTTACTTTCGATTCATTCGAATTCCTCGGAAACCGGAAGTAATAAACGAAGGACCGGTTTAGTCAGATACCACTTATCTGATTCGTTGCAGTATTTGCACTATACACTAAAATCATCTCTACTAACTAAGGCTAAAATACATTTAAAAAACGCTGAACTTTAAAATAGAACTTTCTCTACAGCAAAACACAGTCGTTTTCTTACCAACGGAAGAGTAATCCAAAACACAAAGATCAAAGTGTCCATTACAGCCCGCTCTGTAGACTTCACGAGTTCCCATATCCCACTGTATCACTACCATGTTCTCAGCTACACTGGCAGAATTCCTTCCGACTTCAATAACTGTTCCTACGAATTCTTCTCCGCCATCAGTTTCGATATCATCAGGCGGCCAGTCAACTCCACGAACAACTCGAACGCCCACCCTGAATGTGCTGGCTGCATATTCTGGTTCTTGCTCGTGCTCCCGTGCACTTTCATGCTGAAGGGTCTGAAGGGACGTGTCCTTCTGCACATAAGAAAGTGTGCTTGAAGATGTTGGCATTGGACTGAACAAAAACAGAAAAGAAACTGAACTGATTCACTCGACAAGCCAGTGCAAAGGCCAAAGAAAAATTACTTATTGCTGAACAACCGCTGACCTAAACAACTTAGAGGCGAAACTTACGTGACTGGGAATAAGTCACGCAAGTCACGCAAATATCTCTGGGAGAGGCAACTACATATGTAAACTGCCCATTTCAGATCATGTGATACTCTCCAGAGATTTGTTCTTTTGTCAATCTGGAAAATAATTCATTCATTTCCACGTGAAACTGAAAGAAATTACAGTAGAACCCCGGTAACTCAAACTCGGAAGGGAAAAGAAAAACAGTTCGAGTTAGCGGGGTTTCGAGTTATTGCGGGGTCGATTGAATATTTTGATATAGTTTACTGATTTTGTAGCACTTCAGTATACAGTACAGTGTAAATCAGACTTATCTTGTCAGAAACTCTAACACGATCAAAAATTCTTATGATAAGAGTGAAAAATGGCTGTCAAATGTGTGATTAACCAACATTTTGATCAAAGGAAACAAAATTTAGTTCGAGTTAGCGGCGTTTTCGAGTTATCTGAGTTCGAGATAACCGAGTAAAAATGACTGAAAAGTGGGGTCAAATCCAAGAAAGATTCCTCACTCGCCAGATAAGCTTCCAGGATAAGTTAGAATGGTCGATTTTCTTGTAGAATAACATCACATGATCGGATCATGTTGACCAGAAGGAAAGACTTACTAATGTCAAGGCTTAAATTAGACAAAACTTTGAAGACAAATAAAACAAGAACTAGCACCGTATAATATTAATTCTGTATAAAACAAAGACGACAGCCAGTTACTGAAATGATAAACATTAAGTTTGAATCAAGCCTGATGTGAAACATAATCGACGCCCCTATCACACAGAATAACGAAATATGTAAAAGCAGGGGGGGGGGGGGGTGGGGGGTGAAAAAGTGAGACGGTTTATTTCAATCAAGCCATTATCATCATCATCATCATTGTCACTTTTTATTCCCCAACTGGAAAAGACGGCCTTTATAAAAATACGAAAAAGTGTGGCTAGGCTAGTAATATCAGGCTACTTTTTATTTTCTATCTCATGATGTCCCAGTCAGCACCAGCTCTTTTGAAGCCTCCTAAGGGAGGGGCCCCGCCGTGGCAGAAGGCAGTCGAGGAGTAGGGATCGAAACTGTCTGTCATGGTTCCTCCTGACGACTTCTGAGTTGGACCTAGGATTGGAGCTGCTGGCTGGGAAGTACAGGAGTGGTTGTTTTGCTTCTTAATTGACCAAACATTTAGTTCGAGTCCAGCCGGATGCGACTCTGTGCTCTCTGCCGGGACAATATGACATTGTTTTAAACAAACATTTTAAAATTTTAACACTTTTAGCATTCTTTTAACATTCTTTTTACACATATTTTAGCTGTTTAATTTATGCGATTCTCTTGTTATATTCAAATTTCGGTCCATTTTATCACATAGTTTTTTATCCGTCAAGACAGCAGACAAAACAATTTTTTACCAGAGAACGCCTTTTAACAATTTTATAATGAATCCTGGTATCGGATCTTTGCTATTTTTACGAACAGAAACTTGTTAAAAATCCCAGCTGGTAGGAGGCTGACAGTTGGCTATATACAAAGCGCGAAGGAGTTAAATTTAGGACCACAAAACACAAGTCCCTCTGGTGACAGGGAAAATGATTTGAACCCGGATCTCCGTATTAGTCCAGCGCCCTAACCACTGGGGCACGCTGCTGCAGGGAAGTGCAGTTAAAGTGAATAGATCGATACTGAACGACTGATAAAAGTCTTACTGAACTTTTAGAGTTTAGTCTATCAAGAGTCTAACTTATTACTGCGGCCTCAATTTATTCATATGTGGGAAGGTAGATAAGGGTAAAGGTAGATGGAAAGCCTCAGCCACCATCATTTTTGTCTTTATATTAAAAATTTCAAATGAAATTAACCCCATATCATAAGCCGTACAGACTGTCAAAGTATAAGCTTAGTCGATTGTTTTGACTGTGGCCATTATTGGAAGGGGGGGGTTTTCTTTGATTTTTCCCCCGACACTCATAAACGCACTCAAAGACAAGAACGGTGATTTGCTAACGCGAAGAGTGATAGGGGCTCATAATTTCGGACATTTTGTGAACCAGACAGAGGCAACCAATTTTCTTTCTTTTTTTTTTCGGATTAAAAGAATTCTAGCGGGAGAAACTCAGGGTTATTTTATGAGCAGATAGTAATACCTCGATTTTCAGCATCTGCCAAAAGATTTAGCAACGTTAATGCCACTCCAATCAGATAAAACTCAAGGTAACGTCGGTTTTGTAAAAGATTTTGATGTTACCTTTTCAACCGTCACTTCTAAATTTTTTACCCAATGCAATAGTCAAATTGAACAAAATTTGCCAGAATGATCAGGGTGCATGTCTTATTTCAAAGTGAGTGGTCCGTATATTAAAAATAAACTAGATCCAGCCATTAAAAGTCAACCGTTCGATGGTCAATTACATCCCTTAAAATACACTATCCGCTAGCGCTCCCTACAAATATTATTTATAACACCTGTAATACGAATAACAAATGTAAACGACATTCCTTCCAATGAAGTCTCATTCTCCATATCAACAAAGAACTTATAAACACAAGTTATCAAGGCATCCAGACTGAGATTATTCCAAAGGTTAGGCGAACATAACATTTCTGGTGATGAGTGTCATTTTGTGGAACTTTGATAGCCGTTCCTTCAAAGCATCTTACAGGTTGCACACATGTGAAACCGTAAACTGTTATTCATAACGATATATGAATGAACTTTATGCGGTTGAAATTTCAGAAGTTATGAGTTAATACAGATCTGCATCTTGTCCCACTGGATCGGCCTTACTTTTAACATTTACTTAAATCAGAAGAAAGTTCTTCTAACTACTTCCGGCTTCAATTTGCATTGTTCAAAATTTCAAAATGAGCAGAAGATAACCACATGTCTGCTAAAGAAGGTAGGGGGCTAATGCATGCAATTTGTAAAAAAATTGAGAAAGCTGATTTTAACGTTAGTTGCGCGATATCGTAAAAGAAGCAAAAGCAAGGTCACTCACCAGATTAAAGAAATTGGGCTTCCAGTATAATGACCCGTTTCTTACCGATTTCTATCTACAATCATTGACAGAAGTGTTGACACATAATCAATTTAGGCCCTATTTTATTGTTATTTGGACTAATTTCATCGTTTTGCCCCACTTTTCCAACCCCCCTTCCCCCAATCAATGTTGTAGTTTGTTTCTTGTAGCCCTTTGCTACAGTTTTACAACATTGGATGGGGGAGGGGGGTATTTTAGCAGACAGCCATGAAATTTAAAAACTATAGTGGTAAATTTGCCATAAATCAGCAGAGCGAAGTCAAAATGTCAACTATTTTTGTCAAAGATTGTAGCTTTTGGATATTTCAAAAACTCAACCAATATTCTTCAATTTGAGTAATAATCTGGTAAACCCTCTTGTATAGAGGGTTTCACAAATTTATCGCAGCGCTTCCTAAATGTCACTGGTAAATTCTTTATTATAAGCAATAACCTCCTTGGACAAAATAACGAGAACATCAATAAAGGTTTTGCCCCTTCAAAGGCGGTTTAACAACTGGTACCAGTAGTTTGCATGTCTTATTTCAAATCGTATTTCAAATTTCAACCGCCACATTATTCAGTTATAATCAGACGTTCATGTTCAATTGCACTCCCTGAAACGACCTATTCGCAGTAGTTGTCACTCATTTCTTGTGTGTTGCATGGAAAACATTCCTGTACCTATTCTTAAGCCACGATCGACTTGATTGGATAATCAAATAAATTTTTTGTGTTACAAAGAATGTTCGTTTCACTCTTAGCTACGATAGCTGTGCGAACTTACCAAATTTTGATGGTCTTATGTTTTGCCTTCATTGTGAAACACGCGCCTCTACATGAGGCGTTACACCCACTCGCAGACACTTGTATTTAGCACTACTATTTTTTCCGTCGCTCTTACAGTGAGACAAAAAGCTTGTCTGTAACGTCTTAAATATTTTGGTGTTTTTACCACAGAGGTTCCACCGTTGTTATAAAAGTAGGGATTCACATGTTTATAGATGAACGATAATAAAGCTCAACAAAGTGTGTCACTATCACAAGGCAATGTTTTGTTTTTCTAACAATTGGAATAATCGCTTGATGCCCTGTTAACTTGTATTTAAGTTCTATGCAAATGAGTCTCCTTGCAAGAAATATCGTCGGCCTATTCTTAACTGTTCTCTCCAAGTGAAATCGACCTTCCAACACAATAACGGTTTTTAGGGATTTCTGCCTGTCTTTTCAATAGTTCAAAAACTCCACCCATATCCTTCACAAATTTGAGTTAAAATTTGGTAAACCTTCTCGTATAGACGGTTTCACAAAAAAAATTAACGTCACTGGTAAATTCTTTAAGCAATAAAAATTACGCTCCTTGGACAAAATTATCGGAACATCAATAAGGGTCTTGCCCCGTTAAAGCCTGTTTAACAACTGGTACCAGTGATCTGTAATAAAAGGACATAAGAGCTGAATAAAAGTCGGATTCCTTGATAACTTGTGCTTAAGTCGTGTGTTGATGTGGAAAACGAGACTTTATTGGAAGATGTACATAATCTTGATTTGCTATTCTTAACACAGGTAATATAATGTTAACAAATACGATAATATCTGTAGGCAGCGGATAGATTATTTTAAGAGATGAAATTGACCATTAAACCGTTGATTTTAAATGGCTGGATTTATATATAATTAGGTTATTGAAATTAAATATATGGACCTCTGACTTTGAACTTAATGTGTAACTCTTGGTTCAAATCATCTCCCTGCCACCAGTCGATGGACTTGTGTTTTGTGTCCCAAATTCAACTATTCGCGCTTTGTTAAATTAATAGCCAACTGGTCAGTCTCCACCAAAATAGGTTTTTTAACCAGTTTCATTTCGCGAGTTTTAATATTTGTTTATTTATTGTCGGTGTTCTTTAATTAGCACAGTATCAATATCATCTCTAAAGAAGGACCACTGCATGTAATTAAACTTGAGAAGTGATCACATCAATGCAAACGTTAGTGTCGCAAGAACCTAAAGAGTGCAAAATTAAGGGTTCTCGCCATGTGAAATTAAGCTTCCGGTACGGTGAACAATTTAAAGATTTCCGTCTGTATTTAAAATATTTCAAAAAGTAATCCTTCATACTTCAATTAGAGTTCATTCTGGAAAAACTTCAGGTAACGATGGTTTCATGTAACTAAATTTTCTAACCAGTAATCTCTTTGCACAAATTTGATCAGACGATCAATAAATTTCTTGCCCCGATAAAGACAACTCTACAACTGGTACAAGTGATTTCCCTGTCGAATTTCAAAAATCTTTCAAGATTAGAAGCTCATGTTTCAATTTTTTACCCGCTTAATCCAGCCATTTGCAATCAAGCGTTCATTGTCAATTATTTCATTTCTTGAAACAACCTATCCGCTGCTCTGAACACATTGTCCCACATGCTCATCACATGTCACAGTGATAAGAATAGCAAATGAAGACTATATATTCCTCGCAACAAAGCAAATTTTTTTATGTCAACACACAGCTTGAATACAAGATATCAAGGCATCAAACGAGACTGATTCTAAAGGTTAGTGAAAAACAACATTCCCTTATGTTGTGTTATCCTTCTATTTAAAAAGGTTGATTTTAAAAGTATTAAGAGACAGTCCATGTAAAATCCGTCTTCAGTGTCGATTTGGCTTGAAAAATATCTCCCTCTCAATACTTGTGCGATGCAAAACGACATTTACTTTTTATCGGGTTTTTTAATACCTTATTGTGTTTTAAAAAAAATTGGCACAACTTTGAAAATAAACAAGAACTAACATCCTCTGTACAAAACAAACACCACACTTAGTGTCATTTTTCTTTACCAAACCGACTTCATGAACATTGAGTTTGAATCAAGCCAGATGCGAGGCATTAACGACAGCCCTATCACTCAGATTGACGAAACACGCAAAAGCGGATCAGATTGAAAAGTTTGAGGTGGCCCTTTTTCAATCAAGCCAACGAAAAAAAAATGCCACTACAAAAAGAAACCTTGCAATATCTCCTTGATAAATTATTCATAGCTTTGTGAGCTTACCAATTTCGATGATCTCATGTTTTGACTCGTCTTGCAGACAAATGTAGAATCATCAGCAATAAATAAAAATTAATATACGGGCATGGAAGGTCAATTAAAGCGAATAACAGTTCATCTTTTTGTCTATAAAGAAACTATTTAAATTTCTCCGGGCTCATACGATGAACGGCAGAAAGTTCACGATTTCTTTGATTTTTGCCGACTGTTAAGTGAACTCGAACACAAGGACGGTGATTTGCGAACCTCAGGAGTGTTTATGATACAGAGTTGGGCTTTCACAATTTCGAACAACTTGCGAATCAGACCAAGGAAAATGACTTTCTTTTTTTTTCTCAATTAAATCAGAATTCTTTTCTTCGTAATAGCTGTTAATAAGCGAAATTTTTTTTCCTGACTTTCGCCGGATTTTAATCTGATAAATTGCTAGGAAATAACTGCATCACAAAAAAAATGATGTAACTATTTTCAAACATCAAGGCTAGGTCACCTTTTTTTAGCAATAATCTCTTTAGACAATATTCGCCAGAACGTCTGCCGGAAGGTCGTGCCGGCAAAACAAATTTGACAACTGGTACCAGTGATTTGCATGTTTTATTTCAAGAAATCAGGGCTCATATACTAAATTTTATCCTACTAAATCCATCCATTTAAATTCAAAAATTAATTCAAAGTTATATCCCTTGATATAACCAACATATCCCAACAAACCTGGAGACGCACGAGAATGGCAGAGTTAGAGGGTAAAAACCTTGGAATGAGGCAAAGGCTACTGCACAAAATAGGTTAGGTGGCGCATAGGCTAGGCCCAGACAGATTGTGCTCGGCAACTTTTGAGCAACTTTTGGCGTTTGGAGCAACTTTTTCCAATTTTAGCAACCTTGAGCAACTTTTAGCTTTCTGAGCAACTTTTGAGCAACTTTGTATTGATATGCCTAATAAGAATCACAAAAATTAACATGTGGTTGAAATTTTGAAAAGGAAACATCTTTTTTTGTAAAAACATTGATACTTTGCATACTAGCAGGGAACGGGTGTTAAGGAGATGTTGAGAGGACATCATAAACCCACCTCGTCCCCAGTTATTTTCGGTTCACTACCACTACCTGGTCGCCCAGGATTTCTTGGCCTGGTTGCCCAGCGTCGGCAGCGTGTTCTTCCTCAAAATGGCGGACGGCGATTTAATAGATTTAATATCGCAGGACGCCGGAGAAAACGACTGAACAGAGTATTTAGCACGCACATTGGCGTTATTTTCTTTAATTTGTCGACATTGCTCAATAAGATACAAGAGCATTTAATATATTAAGTTTTGTTCTGCAACTGTGCAAACCTTTTATAATATACATGTGCCCAAGATATACACTTCAGATTAATATATTGAACTTTCTTAAGTTCCAATTATCCAAAAAGAACAATGATTGATGATATTTAATAATATCGGTATGAAATATTGATATATTAAAGTAGCAACTTTTGAAGTTTTAGTAGCAATTTTTTGGGTTTTTGGGCAACATTTTAGCAACTTTTTGGCTTTAAAAAGAGCAACTTTTCATGATTTTGCGAGCACAATCTGTCTAGGCCTAGTGGCGCACACTAGTTAAGGACCTATGTTCCACGAAGAGGATTAAGTAAGTAAGTATATCCCTTGAAATAATTCTTTCCCTGTACACTTCAATAAGAATAGTAAAGGAAGACAATATTCCTTGCAAGGGAAACTCATTTTCATATCAACATAGAACCTAAACACAAGTTATGAAGGCATTTCAGCAATTATTCCAAATGTAAGAAAATCACAACATTGCCTTGTGATAGTGTCACTTTGTTAAACTTGATTATCGTTCATCTTAAAATATCTTATGCATGGGTTGCACACATGTGAAACCCTACTTTAATAACAATGACTAAACTTTCTGTGCTTAAACTATCAGGATATTTGTGAAATTACAGATAAGTTTTTTTGTCCAACTGGATTGGGCTTATTTTCGGCATTAAATGTGCAAAGTCTTTCTTATTACTCGATTAAATCAAGTAACCATTTATCGGCTAAACAAGGACCGCTGCATGCAATTAAACTTGCGAAAGGATGACATCAATACTAATGTTAGTGTCGAGAGAACAACAAAAGTGAAAAATTAAGGGACTTCGTTGTGTCATGATCGAAATTGAGCTTCCGGTAGGATGGCCGTTTTTTTTTTTTTACCGATTTCTGTTTTGAATACTTGTAAAATTAACCTCATATCCTTCAGTGAGAGTTCAAATCTAGCAAAACGTCAGGTAATGACGGTTTCATAAAAGCATTCAACGTGACGTTTTTGAAATGCCACAGGTCAATTCTTTGAGCAATAATCTCTTTCGAAAAAAAAGTCAGAACATTCATGAACTTCATGCATGTTTCTCTTTCAATTAGTGCGGAACAGCTATAATTTTCCCAGCAACTGAAAACAATCTCTTAAAAGCGTTTACTCACTGTTTCACTTTGTAACCTATACGTTTCCTGATAATTTCTACGAAATTTCCTCGTTTGATGTCCCTGGTGAACAAAGACTGAATGGTGACTTGCATTCACAACGTCCGTTAAATTCTTTAATGATTGCCTGTACATACTGAAAGGGATTTTGGGGCTCCCTGACGGTGAAAGTCAACTACAAACTGCGGATACACTTTGGGGTGCCAGAGGTTATACTGGGTTACAAGGTAACTGTATCCGTGAGCTCCATATTATTTGTCAGTTGATGGTAATTAAGTACTCAACGTCTGTTGGCGATAGTTCAACCTAAAAGTTAAACAGAAAAAGGAAAACACTACGCGGACAAGTTCATAACAAAACAATTATGGTATACCCTACCCGGCCTCAGAAATAGATATATCAACGGATCCATTCTCTAAGTATACCTTAGTTTCATTTTTAGTTTTTCATCTCTTTGTAGGTTTACTGTGTAAAACAACAAAATACAAGCAATGAAGCGTTAAACATATTTTTTAGTATTGTCTTGTTTATTGATAGCGGTGACTTATTTTGGTGTCAGGGATTTTTGTTGTCGAGGTATAATTTATTATTTTGGAATATTATCTTTAAGGATTTTGAGGATTTGTTGTTGGAAAAGAAAACGTTGGTGTCCTAGTACTAAATTAGCGCGCGTGGCCACCTGCTATGGTTTAGCCACCTGTTGTGTTTAGCGCGATCTCGATGTGAACCTTAGTTTAGTTTTCTAATGGATATTTGTTGTAAATTAGATTTTCAGTAGAAATAATGGTTAATCATATTAATTATCTGATGGCCAAAACCAATGCAGGATATCAGTTGCCACTCGCTAATATTTTTGGATACCTGCTAGTTTTTAATTTTTCACCTGTTGTTTTAGTCGCCTACGCCCTTCGTTTCAGTAAACAGGGCTATGATCTCATTGTTTTTTGATCAGTTCTTTGCACGCTGCGCTAGGTTCCGACCTAGCCCAAACCTGCCTTCCCTTCAAGTTCATTAGCTATTCACCCTTATAACCAATCCGTTAAGTCTAAAGTTGTTTAATTATTACTTAAGTTTTTCTGAGGTAACCACCGTTACCCACCATTGATTCTGAGCCTGGTATTTTCATCCTGGAAGTGGTTACTTAGCTAAAATTAGCGTTGATGCAAGTTCTGAGATAATTTCTTATAAAATAACTAATAAATAGAGTTGAGTAACTGTTAACCGTTAGAGAGTAGAGAATTGTAAAACCAGAGACGAGTAGACTAGTGAACTACATTAGAGACAGCACCAACCAATATGCCGTAGTTCGAGATCTGAATTGAGTGTTGAAGTGAGGCGCTAATTCCCCATCAAAAACTCGCTTTAACAACTGTCTTTTCTTTTGCAAAAAGAAGTAAAGAAGAGCGTTTAAGTTTTCAAAATAAAGGACAAAATTTACTTTAGATTTTTACTCTTATTTCAGATTGACAGTAACAATTGTCAAAAGTTTGAATATTTTTCCTACGTAAAAGAGTCATTGTGATCGTTTGTTTTTGTTTTGAACTGCTGTATTGTTCAAACGCGTAATGTGATTGGCTGTACGCACTCATGCGTCTCACGCGGGTTTCCTTTAAGAATTATTTCTCAGTCGTCATTTTTTGCTCGCTGGCAGCAAACTGTCTATGCCACTGGCAGCCGAGAATGTATGCTGACGATACCAGCATTACTTTTGCGAGCAATAGTGTCGAAGAAATAAATGAATGTATAAATTCTGATCTAGAAGAAATTCGATTATGGCTTGCAGCCAATAAACTTACACTAAACTTGACAAAAACGGAATTTTTATTAATTGGATCTAGACAAAGGCTATCTAATCTACCTGAAATCCCTAAATAAATAAATTCTGTGAACAAGTACTACTACGAAAAATCTCTCGGCGTATATATTGATCAAAATCTAAATTGGGAATTTCACATAAAGGAAATTTCAAAAAAGATTGCCTCAGGCGTAAGCGCCATTAAACGCATAAGGGATTTTGTTCCACGTGAGATACTTCTCACCGTTTACAATTCATTAATTCAGCCTCATTTCGATTACTGTAGTGTAGTGTGGGGATGCTGTTCAAAGGGGCTCTCCCAGAAACTACAAAAGCTACAGAACCGTGCTGCGCGTATTATAACCTTCTCTAATTATGATAGAAATACTGATGAACTCTTACATAGTTTAAATTGGCACAAACTTGATCATCAAAGGGCCGTGAGTAAATCGATTATGATGTATAATGCTGTGAACAACCTGACTCCGAATTATTTGAGTTCTCGGCGGTTTTTCCCGCGTAATGAAGCCTTGACATACAATCTCAAGAATACTGAAGGAAAGCTATCCATACCGCAGCCGCGCACTAATTATTGTAAACGAAGCTTTAGCTACAGGGGGGCTGTGTTATGGAATGGCTTACCGAATGAAATAAAACTATCCACCACACTTTACGTATTTAAGAACAAATTGAAAAATCACAAGTTCGGCTCATTTTACATTTAAATTATAAATACACGGCATCCTTGTAAAGCAGGTTTTTGTTTGTTTGTTCTTACTAGTAGTTAGCCTCTCTTAGTTAGTGTAGTTAGTGTTTTATCCCTTGTTCCTTTTTTATTATGTATACCTGAATGGAATTTACCGTGTTTTAGATAAAGTATTACCTCCTCCTACCTACCTACCTACCTACCTACCTACCTACCTACCTACCTACCTACCTTTCTTTATGTCATCAGAAATGATTTCCCGAACTTTTTCGCCTCTAGGATGTTAAAAAAATGTAAATTTCCCTCGCATGCAGAACTTCGGTAAACGAACCAGAAAGAAATGGTAAATTCAAACTGCATTTTGACTGTTCAGTCAATTCCCTTTTTTTCTCTTCACAGGGAAGCCATGCAGCTTTCCATTTTTTTCATCGTTCTTGGTTTTGTGGTTATCACCCATGCTTCCAAGGATTTAGCCAAGGCCAAAGGCCTTACGTATTTAGGTGTTGGCTACGACATCCTTAAGGGAAATCCTGAAGGCGGCCAAGGAAAGGGTGGCATCGACCCAGGACTGCTTTCCTCTAGAAAGATACTCAGACTGACATGGAATACAAAGAAGACTTCTTCTGATGGAATGTACCAAGTACCTGACCAGGTTGTCTATGCCCATCACACGTCCTGTGTTGAAACTACCACACACAAAATGTTTTCCGGCACCAAGTCTTATCAAGACAAACTCAAGGTTGATGTGGAAGCCAGCAGTGAGTACAAATGATATAGTTCGAATTGATGTATCTACCTACATGCGTGTAATTTTCATATCCTTCCTTCAAGGAGAAAACTCTGGTTACCTTCCTCCAAACGCACATCGACAGATCACTCTCAGGATAAATTGATAAACTTGGAAATGATTTTGCCAGATAATTAAACTCTAAAAGATTTTTAAAACACATTTCACGTTTCGACCTTACTTACAGTCATTATCAAGTCAAAAAGTAACTTGTAACTAAATGTAATTTAAGCTTTGTTTTGTATGATTTGTGTTAATGGTTTTGCAAAAATAGGTAAAAAAGTAAAAATTGAAACAAGTACATATTAAATTTGAACCAATGCCACTGAAGTTGGTGAAATGCAAAGCCGTTTATAAAATTCCTATTAAAAAGCTTCTATTTTTTTTATTTTTTTTTTAATTGATAAGAAACGTCGTTGATGTGTACACAAATTTACCTATACCTATACCTTTACCTATAGTAAACTAACACATTAACGGGATCACTTGGGCTTGCTTGCTTGTATGCTTGATTTCTTATGTTGTTCATTTATTTGCATATGTTTTTTTTTTCTTTATCTTTTTTTAGCTAGTTACGACTCAGGATTATGGAGTTTCGCATTCAGTCTAAGTACAAGTAAGAAGAATAATTTAACATTTGTTAATTTCTCTGACTTATATCAAACTTTTCAGTCAGCATGATTAACAAACTTCTTGCTTTTTTTTTCTTTTTTTTTTCTTGTTCCTGCAGGATATGACAACGTGAATAAAGAGACAAAAACAAAGAAGAACGTGTTTTTTGAGAACAAAAAGGTGTGCAATAATGGAAGAGCTCGATATCAGCTGGGCTTAGCTCGAGCTAACAATTTTTCAGTTACAGAAGAGTTTGCTTCTGCTGTATGTGCATTACCTGAGACGTACAAACAGGAAGATTACCTCAGATTCATTGATGATTGGGGAACGGTTAGTGTGTTTAATTGCCCTTTAAACTACCTACACGGAATAGCTTCTATTAGTATATACTCAAACAGTAGATAGCGTTTTTGGCGCGCGCTGATTGGCTACTCAAACTCCGAATATCCTTGCTTCCCATCCACTCCCGAGCAACTCACACACGAAAACTGTTCTCGGTAACGTAATAAACTAGTCAAAAGTCATCCTTTCGCGCTATTTTATCTCACTGTTTGAGTATATACTAAAACAACTATTCACCTCAGTGTCGGTGGCTAGTGTTGGATATTTACCTCGCCGCTTGGCGGCTCGTTAAATATCAACCACTAGCCACGTCCCTCCACTTCGGTAAATAGTTGTTAATTGCCGCTTATGTAGTGAGTGACGTCGTGACACGACATGTCGTGAAACGAAAGAGCAACGTTTCATCTTCAAATATATGCAATAAACCTTTTTTGTTCTACTGCAACAACAAAATTTGACAGCGTAAGCTTTGATGTGCTCAAAAATCTATATATTTAAAATTGTGTCACATCTGCGAAGCGATGGCCAAGATACTGATCTCAAAAGGACTTCCGTATTGAGCTTTTAAATTTTTAAGTAGCCCAAAAATATTTTCGCAGTTATTTCAAAAAGAAACACTGCTCTTTTTCTGGGTTATTTATATATGACTTTTTGTATTGTGGTTAATTTTCCAGCCCTCGCGAGAGCTGTCAAGCAACCACCGTCGCTGTTCGTTCGAGTAAAATAAAGATTTTGACTGAACTTAAATTATTGTTTTAGGAATAGTTCCAATAGGACTACATTTTCGATCCTTTTTTTTTATTTTGCACACCAACGTAGATGACCAGGTATCACAGCTCCTATTGAATCAAAACTGCTGCCTATTAGCGAGGCTTATTCTGCCCGCTATGAAAAGTAAAACTACTTTTCACAATAAGCCGTTTGGTTCATTTTTTTAGGATATTGTTTTGGAGGTGGAACTGGGCAACAAGAGGACGGAACGCTTTGAAAGTTCTTACGCTGAAATTGCCAAGTATGCCATGGAAAATGTAAGAAATCATCATCGTCATCATCAACGACAAAACTTTTCACGCGACTGATAATGTCACAAACTGCAAATTCGTATTGAGCGTATTTCCATAAGATATTTACTAACATACATTTGTTTATAGTCAAAGCTACAACCAAGAGACGATATACGCTGGGACCTCAAATGAACAATATTTTTTGAAACTTAAACTTTTTTCTGTGCAAAATATGCTGGTAAGGTTATTATTATTATTATCATTATCATTTCATCCTCCTCCTCCTCCTCCTCCTCCTCCTCCTCCTCATCATCATCATCATCATCATCATCATCAGCTCTGTATTTGCTCATCTCCAGACTGAAGTACACACAGGCCTAGCAGTGGACAGCCTCTTCGTCCAACATGAAAATCATCAACAGTGTGGGTGGCGCGGTAGAAAACGGGATAACATTTGTATTACTCCCACCTCAATAAACCAACACATGTCGTACATTTGGTGGTTCAGTCAGAGTTATGAAAATTTAGTGTTGTTCGTAAAGCGTTATGTTCTTGGTTCCAATGTTTTGAGGGGGATTAACAGTTGTAATTACAATTAAAGCAGTTTTCAATTGAGTGTCGTAAAACCAAAACCAAAGTAATTACTCTGGCCAATCACAAAGGACGCAGACAATACAGTGAACCAATCAAAACTCGAAGCAAATACATGTAGTTGGCACAAAACGCGAGAAAACGTGCGCGAGCTAGTCACGATTGGTTTTGGTTTTACTCCAGATTGGCTGAGAAAGTGGCGCGAGATTTTTAAGCCAATCACTAAGCGTAGTAATGCAAAACCAAAGCAAACGCAATTTACTTTCGACACTCAAGTGAAAACCGCTCTATTTAGGTGAGTAGACACTTATATAAAATCGGCATTTGCTGCTTTTGTTTTCAGTTCGGATCAACATTGTCTGTGTCGGGTGGTTACATGGGTCTAAGTGCCTCTTTGTCTGTTGCCTTCGATAAGTTCAAGGAATCCAGTGAAGATTCAGCAGAATTAACTAAGAACAAGGTGGTATTCTCCTCCGGAGAAGCCAACAAGCCAGCTCCTATTGGATTGAAACTGCTTCCCATTGACGAGGCTTTTAATGCTAGTTACTTCAGGCTCCTCAGCCAGCAACTTCAATGTGAGAATTTGGCACAGCGGAAGGAAAACGTGAAACAGCTCTTGACGAAATATCCAAGTCTAAAGGGAGCTAGAAATCCGCATGGTATGATCAATTTATTAAGGGAAATTGACAGCAAAATAATAATAATAATAATAATAATAATAATAATAAATAACATTACTAAATGTAACGGCAACCTGTGTAATTGAATTTCTCCGAAAATTTTCAGATCCCGATGTGCGTATTCCTCTGACTTGGCCACTGGGTACCTATGGTCTGCCCATGACAATTTATGGATGTCCTAAAGGATCCTTTTGGCACTTGGGGACGCGTTATCATGATACTGAAGATAGCAATTCAAGAAATGCTTGGTCAAATCCCTATAGCTTGGCTGGACAAATTGGTAAAAACAACATGGAACAGAGGTTTTGCATGAAGACAGAATATAAGACGTCTGAATACAGCTTTCCTTGGCCTAAAGGAAGATACTGCATCTTTAAGAAAGGGAAATGCCCAAAAGGTCAGTGTATTAAACCGAGCACAAAGGCTATGTTAGGGAAAATTATATGGCAAAATAATGATGATAAGGGACCTTTTAATTTTGATTGGGTGCAATTAAGTAATGAACAGTTCATTAAATGTTAGCAATTGATCATTTTCGATTATGCCTTTTTGCGTGATGCCTATTCGCGTTATGGCTTTCTGCCTTATGGTTTTGAGCAAAGAGTGGAACTCTTTGTCTCAATCTCTTCTTTGCATTTAGTTTCAGATCTAAGGGTTTATGGTTTGGGTGATTTTTATTTAAAAAACAGAGGATTGGATTTTTGCACACACATACCTTCATACACTGTTCAGGCGCATGGTAACACTTAAGGGAAACAAACTCTCTTTAAAGTGATTTATAGTTTTAAAGAATACTTCGTTTTTACTGCCACATCTGTCTGTAGTCATCCAGTACTGATTGAAAACGTGAGCTTAGGTTACGGTTTAATGTGTAAACCTATAGATTTTTACCAGAGCTTAACAAACACAATTTTAATCTTAGGATTTCAAGAAGATATGCCCGCGTGTAGAATGAACAGATCGAAAAAAGCTTTTTAAATAGTAATTGTATACAGTCGTTGTTTGTTTTTTAATTTATAGCCCTTCTAATTAACTTAACTTTTATCATTCTGTTTTTAATGTAAAAAGGTCATCTTTTAGACTAGTTTCAGGGTTTCAAATTTTGTAAAGTTTTATCTAATTCAGCTTCTCAGCTTTAAATTTTAAAACTTCAATAGCAAGCCAAAATACTCAAGTAATTCCATACTATTTAGCTCCAGTTGCAAAGTGTCACATACGCTGTCGTTATTTTTGCTCACGGCAATGCTCCTTATGGGAAATTCAATTAAACAGGTCACCGGCAATTTCTTTATTTATTCTTATTAAATAATTTATGGCATATTTGTCCAACACAGGTTTCGTGAAAGCAACTGTTAAGTGGCAAGATGAATACAAGAATAACGAGAACCGCATCAGCGGTCAGATACCAGACGGTGTCTATAACCAAGGCCGAGGAGTAACAATAATCGAGTACTGCTGCCGTACAGATGGATACGCCACAAACGAAATTATTCTGCCAACTGACAAGCCTTTTGCGCTTGTAAAGGCCAACACCCATCTGTGTCAGAAAGTGAAAGGCATGCATGTGAGAAGCGAATTCTTTTTCTGGGACAGTGACGATTATTACATCAAGTCAGCCAAGGTTTCTGGACCAATAGGTGCGGAACTTATTGATGCAAAGTGGATGTGCGATTTAAAAGTTCATTATTGTTTTTATTATAAATAAAACGGAAAATGGAGTTGCAGTTAAGCTTGAGCTTAAATTTGTGCCACGTATCTCGCACTATAATTTCTTGGTTCCATTTCCGACGTATAACCAGTGTTAATCATAAGTATATACTACGTACTGCTGGAAAAATGTCATTCGTAAAGTTAAGAGTTGAAAGAGAACAAAAAAATAAAGAGCAAATAAACACATAAAATGTTCAGTGTTCTTTTTTTTGCAGCTGTATCGAAACTATACCTTTAATAATTTACAAAATATTTCTCCGATTACAGTACAGTAGAGATAAATAAAAATAAACACTGAATCAGTTCAGTTGCAGGAGAGAATTTTACCTAAACCTTAGAATATCCCTTGAAGTTAATTCGCGGCGGTGGAACTGCTGTACTGTTAAGTAATTTTGGATTTCTTAATTTCTAGACTGCAATCGGTCGGTTTTGGTCCCTGTAATCTTGCTTGTGAAAAGTTTAAATTATGCGGAGAAAAACGAGGTTGGACTGGTGGCAAGGCAACTCCGAGCTCTGAACACTGTTGGACGATCACTTTCTTTGTCTTTCAATCCACGCCCATGCTTCTAGCAGCTCACGGCTTCGCTGCTCGTTGCTCGATCCCGATTTGTGTACAATTGCGTTTTTCGCGTCGCACGCTTGGTAAAGAAGGAGACTGCACGCAGCCTACTTAAGTTTATTAATATAACTTTGGATTTCTTTTTTTGCAACATTCAGGGCGGACTTCACCTGGTCTTTCACGACTCTGGGGGAAATCCATTATCTGTAGAAACTTAGAGGGTGAGTGGGTGGGCAAGAAAAACATTCTTTTAAGGTGGCTCCATATAGTTTCATTACCGCGCGCGCTGCTAGTGCAAGCTTGTCAAATCCTGCGCGCGCGAGCTGACGCAAGCTCAGGCAAAAATGATTAATTGCGGATTTATGTTAGCGTTTGAAAAAAAAAACTTTATCCATAACAGAATTTTAAGAGCAGATAACGTTTTAACTTTCAAAGATTATAAGTTTGTAAATTTCTCCCTAAATTTGCTTTTAACACCTCATAAACAAGTGCGAAGCAAAGTTAGCGAGCCGTGAGCAAGCGCAACACCATAATTCGAAGAATTTCTATTTCAGGTTGACGTCAAGAAAACCAGGCGTTTTGAAGCGATCTAAAAAGGTGCGTTCCAAACGGTATATTTTTTTACAATTGGCTCATGGGTAGGATTTTTCTGTTTTACGCACATATGAAAAAATCATCAAATTTTATACATGTACATTAATGCAGCGAGCGTAATAAACCAAAAGTGCGAAAACCATAGAAAATTATGTACAAATTTTCTCATGGCTTTGATGTAGAACCGCCAAAAAGCTCAATAAAAGCAAATCGTATATTTAATCGGCTTGTCCGTTACACAGCACATTTCATACTACAACTCGATTCCCCTTATAATATATCTTTGAGAAGCAATAGCTGACATGCGATTGGCTCTAACAACCTTCTCTTGACAATCCACGCACGCTCGACACTACATTTGTTATCTGAAACTCTTCAGATGTTTACTTTGTTATGCCAAAACAGGGAAAATACGGCTAGAAGCTTGTGGTGTCGTGTATTGCCGTTCGAATTAAAATTTCGAAGTGTTGGCTTTTGTTGACAGAAGAAAACTGGAGAACCCGATGCAAGGAAGAGAACGAACAACAAACACAACCCACATGGGATTTAAACCCGGATCACCGCTAGCGCTGCTGGGAGCCGAGTGATTCACCAATGCGCCACCCCTGCTATCAAGTTTCTAGTCCTGACTGATTTGGTTGAATATTAACGTTAATATTTCTTTGTTTCTTAACATATTGCAGCTTTTATCCCCTCTCCACACCTCTTTCAGTCCCGCTCGTATTTCGATCCACCCTCCGTTTCCGAACCATGCCCGAGCCTTCCATTTTTCACTTTCTCTCCGCTCAAGCGTGTTTTGAAGCAAGCAACTGATACGAAAATATACGTAAGGGTTAATTTGATAGATACTGACATTACAAAAACACAAAAACAATAAGAAACAAATTTAACTTAAAGCAGTATAGCTCTCTGAAGAGTTTAGTCTTCTCGTAGATTCTGTAGATGCTGTAATAAGTACAAGGGGGTGGTCCGGAGCATTTCTAAAGTGGTGGTTGCAAAACATGTTACCCACCCCTTCCTTTTTGGCTCAAAATTGACAGAACCACCCCTGATTGAAAGTATGAAATTACATGAATCACTCCCTCACAACCAACCCCTCCTATTGGCATATACATGCATAAATTATTTCTTGATTTCCCCCTGTTGCTCACAATATAAACAAACTTAGTAACGCGGGGAACACTTAATTGCAAATCACTCCCACTGTCACTTCCTCTACATTTTTATTTATAAAGTGTTGAAGACCTGCACAACTCCTGCATTTCGCAAAAAAAAAATACAAAAAATACCTGGTATTTTAGGGAAATGCTCAGTCTTACCCTTCAAGAAAACTCGTTCAACGGTAAAGATTATCTTGAAACCCAGGAACTAGCTATGGGGCCGAAAATGACCGTTCACGTCTGAAATCTCAGAAACAGAAACTTCGATCTAGATATTGTACACGATAGTGAATAATTCAAGGGTGACAGATTCCACAAGGAGTCTAGCACATTACAAACCTACAGAGACCTTACAAAACGGATTACTATTTGTGTCACCAAAACTTTTCAAGGAGAAAGTGGTAAGGCTTCTATTAAAGAACAATTTTTTTCACAGTTTGCTATGGAGGAAAACATTAGAAATTCCGAAACATGTTTTAATACTCGGACAGACAAGGAAGGCGGGGTGGATGCCACCGCCATCCCCCACCCCATTTTTCCAATTGTTTAAAACAAAACTTTATAATTTGTATATTTTTACAGCCCATTGAATAGCATTTTTGCTTGAGGATAACGAACTTAGTCACATTTTGTAGAAGTGCGTCTGTTGCGTAAATAATTCCTAGTATTGCAATCTTTTTTTTTTAAACTTAACCCTGGAAAAACGCATTTGAAACTGTCGTACGGCAAAAAGGACAGCTCAAAAAGTGGAATTCCAACCGTCAGTGTGAAAAAAAAAATCAAACTTCCACTCGATAGATTTGTTTTCATTTTCTCGCAAAACGTAGATATTAATATACACAAGTGATCCGTTAAGAAAAACGTAGGGGCCACCGACCATTTAAGAGAGCAAATTGCAAGCAAAGCTAGCCGAAAGGCAACTCACCCGATATGTTCTTAGAAGTTTTACTCAGCGCGCGCTCAAAGTATGACGTGGCATGGCGTTGCGACATGAATTACGTGCGCAGTAGGGATGCGCATAAATAATTAGCGCGAACGTCCTTAACTATCTATAGCAAACACTACGTCGGAGAAGATCTAACGCCACAAGCTGAATGCACAGTCCAATATTTTATTCGAGGAAATACTGGAAGTAGCAAAAAGTGTGAATATACATATTCCGAGTATAAGTTTCGATGAGTTTCGATGTGTTATGTGCTTTGAGATTCGAGCTAAAAATGGTTACAATAAAGAATATCATTAATTCTTGCGAAATAAATGGACGAAAGTTGAACTAGCGAAATCAATCAACAAAAGTAAACAATTAAATTCCCTGGTGCGTTAGCAGGAATACCAATTCCTAGCGGAGCTCAAGCGCGTGATGCGCGCCAGCGGAGTACATAGGAAAAACATTTTGGCAATCTATGGATGCGAGAAATTTTTGTTATAACGTCGCCGTACGCCTTCCGCCCTCCGTCCGTACAGCCTCGAGTGGAGGGGGATTCCCAAGGTAAACTTTGTTGCGGGGTGTTCACTGCGTGAGTTGAATGAAACGGGATGAAAAGCGAGCGCGAAAGAAGTTTCTTCTGAAGTATTCTTCGAACAATGTCCTCTAATGTAGTGGGTATTCCGCGAAATTGTGACAAACAACAAAGGTTTATGGGAAGATCAAAAAGAAATTACGTTGTTGAAGGTTACATTTCTTGTGCAAGTTGACTCACTATTGTCGAATGAAACAGTTTTGTAAACCATGCTAAAAACCACTGAACATTTTCGTGAGTTGATTTGCTCTTTTATTCTCAAGGTTTCTTTGTCCGCGCGCTTAGTTTTTATGTATGACATATTTCAAGCTGAGTTATCTGTTTTATTCTGAAGTTTGACACGTTCTTTAAATATTTCAAAAATATTATCAAAAACTTATTTACTAAGAAATATTTGACAAAGCTTCATCTCAGCGCGTCTGCGGACTCTACGTTCTATTTTACTTATGATAATAACAGTAGTGAATTTTTATATCGCCAGCATCCGACCTCTCTGCATTCACTGCTCCTGCAACTTGGGATATCACACCAAACATATTGTCATTGTCCCAGCGAAAGTATTCACTTGTCACTTGCATGCCTTTGACTTTCTGACACAGGTGGGAAGACTTAAGAAGCACAAAGGGAGACTCAGTGGGCAGGAATATCTCGTTGGTGGCGTATCCGTCCGTGCGACAGCAGTATTCGATAGCTGTGAATGGTGGCTCGTTAAAGGAACCGTCTGGTATTTGACCGCTGAAGGAATTCTCGATATCACTCATTTCATCAGTCCACAAAACAGTTGCATTGTTGAGACCTGTGTGGCACAAAACAGTCGTTAATGAGATTATTTATTGCAGAGAAATAAGGAACGTTCCATCGAGGCACCAGGACAGCGTTTCTGAGACAGAACAGTAAAGGATTAAAAATCAATTAATTTGTCGATTCTTTAAAGATTTGCATGTATATTTCACCTATTTTACGTTTCGTTTTGTTAAAAAGTAAACCTGAGGCATACAACCATAACGTTAGCTCGCCTTTTCAACTCAGTCAAACTGGATGATTACAGACAATTAATTGTAAGCTTACATGCTCGTCAATAAAATAAGTAGTTATTTGAATCAAACACTTCAGAGAAAGTTACTTTTCCTTATGTTACTACATGCCGAAACAGTGTTTGAGGTATGTCGGCGGCGTATCAGGGCTAGCCTTGACACTGTGGTAATGGTCTACAGCATTTCCTATTCGTAAGCCTTTTCAAACTTGCATTTGGAAGATGTTTCAAACCTTCGGCTTTCTCCAGAAATATTCAGTGCACTATACTGAACAAAAGCATTCGTATCGTCTTTGAAACTTCTTAATAATATTCGAAAAGTTGTCGAGAAATGGTTGGAAATAATCCGCATTAGTCGTTATATGACAATTTATGAATTGTCCATCACATTGAATTTTTTGCGGCCAATTGAAATCAAACGTTGCTTTATTGTAAATATCGTGGCATATAATAAACTATAATGGGAATATTGGCTTGGGTAGGTCTGTACTAAGACTCAACCTCGGCCTAATTTTCTCTGGTACAGTCCTCGTGCTCGGTTTGTTACACTGACCTTCAGGGCATTCCCCTTTCTTGAAGATACAGTATCTTCCTTTGGGCCAGGGAAGGTTGTAGCCAGACGTCTTGTCTTTTGTCTTCATGCAAAACTTTTGTTCCATGTTGTTTTTAGCAGCTCTTCCAGCCAAGTCATAGGGATTTGACCAATAATTGTTTGAATCGTCATCTTCGGTGTCATGATAACGAGTCCCCTCGTGCCAAAAGGATCCTTCAGGACATCCTGACTTTGTCATGGGCAGACCATAGGTACCCAGTGGCCACGTCAGAGGTATACGCACATCGGGATCTGAAAATTTTCGAAGAAATTTACTTACACAGGTATCCGTTACATTAAATAATGATCTTTATACTTTTTATTTCCCTGTCAATTTCTTTTAATGATTCGATCATACCGTGAGGATTTCTAGCTCCTTTTAGATTTGGATAATTGCTCAAGAGCTGCCTCACGTTTTCCTTCCGCTGTAGCAAATTTTCACATTGAAATTGCTGACTGAGGACCCTGAAGTAACTATCAGAAAAAGCCTCGTCAATGGGAAGCAGCTTCAATCCAATAGGAGCTGGCATGTCGGCTCCTCCAGAGGAAAATTCCACTTTGTTTTTAGTTAATTCACTTGTATCTTCACTGGATTCCTTGAACTTATCGAAGGCAACAGACAAAGAGGCACTTAGTCCCATGTAGCCACCAGACACAGACACGGTTGCTCCTATCTGAAAGACAAAAGCGTCAAATGCCGATTTAATTTAACTGTCCACTTACCCAGCTAATTGCAATTGCAAAAACTTAGTTAATACAATAAGGAAAAAGTATTTTGAGTCCAGAGCTATAGGTGAGGACATTCGTAATTATTTTTAAAGATGACTATTGTGATTATTACTCACGGAACTAACTCACTTGGACTTTCATGCAGACATCATTCTATTTGAAATTATTTTTCTTATTTATTATTTATCTTAGTGGCATTCCCCGTGAATAAGCTGGTGTAATAAGAAGCGGCGTTAAATCTGCATGTAGCCAAGTGCATGTCCAATGTCTTATGCCTTGCCATAACCTCTGATAGAGCCTACACGTGTATAACATGCACATATGTTGGGTCAATGTGAAGTGGGAGTAATGAAAAGTTTCGTCCATTTTCTAACACCCGTGCCTTAAGAAGTGTTGACGAGTGTCAAATAGGACGAACCGACTTTCCATCGCTAGGCTTGTAGGTCTGAAGATGAGCCCGTGTTCAGTGAGCCCATTCTTACTAACATGACAGTAGTAATAGCAGTGATGATGATAAAAGCTTTTTTGGTTCTTACGTTTTCCATGGCATACTTTGCAATTTCTGTGTAAGAACTTTCAAAGCGTTCCGTTGTCTTGGTACCCAGTTCCACCTCCAAAACGATATCCTTAAAGAAAGAAAACCAAATCGACCATGAAAAAAGACTGCGAGCAACGAGGAACGACTCCACTGAAAACATCTTCAATTATACATGTTTATAAAAGTTATGAAACGTTGGGACACATCGAAAAGCGAAGTGAACAACAAAGCAGTAAAAACCTCATACATCTCATATATCTAGCCAAGCGGTTAAAATCTCTAAATTATCGGTTTTTTTTAGATCTAGTTTTTATCTCTCAACTCCTTCTCTCCGCATTTATATAACGCAATGATACTTCCATACCTTAATTACTTAATTTAGTCTGGGGATCAACTTATAAAACTAATCTTCAACGAATTTAATTTTGCAAAAACGTGTGATTAGGATGGTGAACAAGTCCTATTATAATGCCCATACCGAACCTATTTTCAAGAAGCTTAACTTGCTTAAATTTCAAGATATTCATTTAATGCACTTGGGTCAGTTTATGTTCTCGCTTAAAAACGCTATTCTCCCTCAAAAATTTGAGAATATATTCACAATCAACAATCAAATCCATCGTTATAACACAAGGCATGCAAACTCCTTCCGTCTACCATTATGTAGAACAAATATCCGACAATTCTCCGTATTCTTTCAAGGTCCTAAATTTTTTAATTCTCTTTCACCTGAAATTTCGGGCTCTTCATCACTGGCAGCTTTTAAAAGAAAACTTAAAGCATATATTATTGATAACTATTAACTCTGTCTTCTATTAAGTCTTGTCATTATTTCAGTACACGAACCAGTCATCTGTTTTTTTCTTGTGAGGAAACCTAAGCTTACAAGCCCCGTGGTTTTTATTAGGTTTCCTCGCCATTTTGTAAGTTTCTATCTTAAATAATCTTATATTATAGTCTTGCATATTAATTATTATCTTGTATATTGATTTGTATTATCTATTTCTTCATAATTATATTTTTTGTTTGTGTGGCAAAACCTGACGCGCTTAAATGGATTGGGAAACTTGAAAGAATTCAACTAATGCTCACACCGCAAAGACCAAATTATCACGGCCTAACGGAATTTTTTTGCGAAGGCTTCGCTTTAAAAAGGTAAAGTCCAGATGGGGCAGACCTTCCAGCACCACCATCCAGACTCTCGTTTGATGCTACAACACGTACATATTATGCGAAGTTCCGGCGTCAAACGAGGGTTGAAGGTCTGACTGGTAGTGCTGGAATTTCAGTTATCAAATAAAAGTTTCGACGATTTTTCAGCTATCAGGCTATTTCAGTATTTTTTACAGATCTCAGCTATCAGTAAAAAAAAATGCATCGTTTGCAACCAGCATTTGAACTGTTGACCACTTCTTTCTCAATCTTGCAATTGTTATTTTCCCGTCGAGTCAAGTGTCGAATACAACGACAGACAGAAGAAGATGTGAGTTACTTTCCTAGGACCGTCACTAACCGTCCCCCAGTTTTCAACGAATCTGAGGTAATCTTGCTGTTCAAACGTCTCAGGTAATGCACATACCGCAGCTGCAAAGTCTTCTGTAACGGAATAATTTTTAGCTCGAGCTAAGTCCAGTTGATATCGAGCTCTTCCATTATTGCACACCTTTTTATTCTCAAAAAACACGTTTTTATTTGTTGTCGTTTCTTTATTCACCTTCTCATATCCTGCAGTGACAAAAAAAAAGGAAAAACAAAGCAAGGAGTTTGTTAATTATTACGTTAAACATGACGCATTGCATTTTTGTGACACACACATTTGGCTCTGTGTGTGCTCATCCGACAACAGCACTCAATAAGTGTATATCGACGTCATACATAACATTGGCCATTCCTTCTAATTAAAAACGAAGCCGTTGTCTAAATGGGGTGGTTGGGGGGAGGGGGGAATTTGTAATATAACTGTAGTGTTCTGACACTGACTGTAACAACCGTGAACTATGCGTCTTAACGACAACAAACTTCGTCAACTACATCTGATAACGTGGCGCTGTAAAGTGCTGCTTATGCCCATGTGTAAATGAACTCTGCTGAAATTGTTGAAATGCTGGGCTGGAAACTACCTTTCTCCCTTTTAAGAGACAGTCTCGTCCCCGAGTAAAAACAAAACGGGAAAAAATGTCGTACACTTCTCACTAGATCATTATACTAGTGTCCCGCGATGTTAAGGAGTAGTCGGACACTCTTTGAAATTTTTTTTTTTTTTTTTTTTTTTTTAAAAAAAAAATTAAGTAGAAGTTTAGTACAATTTCAGGTAACACAGTCTGGTCTTCTCCGATCACGCCTTGGTCTGCTTACAGCTGCTGGCCATCTGATGCTTTGCTCTGTTCCGTTTTGTCATCGCTGCTGGTTTCAGCTGTTTTCTTTGTACTGGTGTTGATTCTTCTCTTGGACTAACTGGTATGGGCTACTAGCATTCAGCACAGTTTTCTCTCTCCAATCTTTCGGGGTTGTTATTTCTTCCTGCTCTTCACGTTCTTTGCTAGAATTTTCCATGATCAATGTGTTGGCAATCTCGAACTACCTTGCATCGCAATACACTTACCGTTTATCTTTAATCCTCCTTGCCGCAATGCTCGATCCATCTGTTCGAGTTACGATGTTAAATACCGGTTAATTTACCAGAGATTATTTGATTTTCTTCTTTCACTTTAATACCACGAGGTCACCGACTATGCATGAAATTGTGTTCCTTAGTGTTCCTGTTCTCAGCGTTCTGTTTGATCTTTTCTTTGTGTATCTCATCCCCTTATTGATGGCTTCTTTGGTATGTCTGTGACTTTGATGGGTTTCTGTCTCTGTTGCTTTCTAACGACCTGGCATTCTCAACACTGACCGATATTCTGTCCTATCATACTGTTCTTGAGATTGGGTATACTTATTTAGTTGTTTTTTTGGGGGGGGTGAAAAATTAGGCAAACTACAGGATACAACTAATTATGCACACTAGCGGATGGTGGAATATCTGGGTCCTTTCTGTGCTGTTTCCAGTCTTCTGTGAGTATCCTGATGGACAGTTTCTGATGTTGGGTATCTTTGCAATTTTCTTCCTTGATGTGATTTATGGCAACAGCATGTTCGGCCGTCAAAACGCACTCGATTTACTCTCCTGGACATCTTTTCCTGTCTCTGCTAACAAGTGTTTTGAATGGAAGTCGAGTGGAACTGCTTCATCTTTTCCGGACTTGTTAAGTCGATATCTTGCTTTCGATTCCCATGTGTCGCATGGCTGCCTTGTTGAATAGTGGGAACAATGACGTGTGGGCTGTGATGACCTTCAATTCTGGTGCTCCAAGGAATGAAATGCTAAACCTGTTTTTCGCCCAATGACAGGGCATCTTTCTCTGTCTGGCTATACCTTTTCATGGTGTCGAACATGGTGAGACTAGTGAAGTGAGCTAACTGGAGACGGCTGCTTGTTTCCTGAAATAATCCGGCTGTGAGTTTTTCGTGCTAGCTGACCTCCATTCTCAAGGCGCCTGATTACGTCGAGCAGAAGTATGCCTCACTTGTTACGCTTGCTTTTACTGAGATTCTCAAATGCTTCATATTCTACTCTACTCCTCATGAACTTTGTAACTATGTGGGTTAACTTTGGTTAGTAATTTAAATATCTTGGGGTAAACTTTGACAGAAAACCTTGGGCCTTCTTTGGTTTCTATTGTTCTCAATACGCTATGATTGGTCATTTTTCCAAGTGGCCCGACGTGGGTAAGATAACGATGACGTACTCCCGTCCCTTTATTGTCTACTTTCTTTATTTTGTTGTTACACATTTTCTGTGCCTTCACCTAAACTACACTGACGCGGCCTGAGGAGTTTAATAGAAGTCAGAGAAGTTGTAATAGTATTCAAATCATTTTTCTTACTTGCACTTAGACTGAAGGCGACATTCCACAATCCTCCGTCGTAACCCGCTGTATAAGAAAGGTAAAAATAAACAATAAATATTCTGTGCTTTGCCACTCAAAAATCAGGTGTGCTACCCTGGTTTTGCTGTTGATGTGTTACTACGTAAGGGTTAAATCAGCGTTCAAGCTTACATGCCCATCAGGCCGGCACTAATCCGCCGGTTTTTTTTTCGTAGCATGAAACGAAGAGCAATATCCTAACTCCGCTAATAAATGGCATGCTACAGTCGGACACAGGGTTACCCCCGACATTGAAAAGAAATGGCAATGATCATAATTAACATTCGAGCATTAATGGCAAAAATTCAGTTACGAAAATTACCTCATAGCATGGTCACAGTTTTGAAACTGTTAAAAAAGAACTTAAAAAATTTAGTTTTCAAGTTGACCCCACGAGACGGAAAAACAAATTTGAAGCTCTCATTTTTTAGTTCATCCGATTCACGTCCGTTTACAAGAAAATAACACGTGTTTTAAGCCTTTTTTATGAGGTTTGACATTATCCTTCTCGAGAATGCTTTAGAATTTCATAGCGGGGTCAATTAAGGAAATGAATAACAGTAAGATATTTCAAACAGTATAAAAATGTTTCCATGCTATAAGTAGATTGTTTGTAATTTATGTTTGAACTTTCAGTGGATCCGTTTTAATTTTTTTATCATTTTTTTGGAAAATTCTCTTTCGTTGTGTGGTTGGAATAAGGTGCCCACAGTTAATTTTCTCCATGAAGGAAGGATAAAAAATACTCGCAGGTAACTGTTTGAACCATATCAGTTGTACTCACCGCTGGCTTCTACATCAACCTTGAGTTTGTCTTGATAAGACTTGGTGCCGGAAAACATTTTGTGTGTGGTAGTTTCAACACAGGACGTGTGATGAGCAAAGACAACCTGGTCAGGTACTTTGTACTTCCCATCAACAGAGGTCTTATCTGTATCCCAATACAATTCCAAGCCATTCTGTATAGTACTAGATTACCTAGGGCCAGTATTCATGTATTTTCACTTTTCACGGGCATTTAGAACAATTACTTTGTACTTATCAATCGCCGTTTTCAAGTTTACGAAGCTACCTTTACAAGCATTAGTGCTTCAATTAATGTAGTAAGAGAGGGTGACACTAAAGAATTTGTGGCCTTCTTTGCTGGAGTGAGTATAAATTCAATGATACTCAGTGCTGAACTTATTGAAGAACCTTAATCATCATCATCATCATCATATCCTTTATTTAAACACGATCACATTTTAAGCACAATGCTTGTGGGGTCGTGTTCGAAACTAAACTAAAATTTATTTTATTTGTCGTGCTTAACTACTACTACTACTACTACTACTACTACTACTACTACTACTACTACTACTGCTACTGCTACTGCTACTGCTACTGCTACTGCTACTGCTACTGCTACTGCTATTGCTGCTGCTGCTGCTGCTGCTACTACTACTACTACTACTGCTACTGCTACTGCTACTGCTACTGCTACTGCTACTGCTACTGCTACTGCTACTGCTACTGCTATTGCTGCTGCTGCTGCTGCTGCTACTACTACTACTACTGCTACTGCTACTGCTACTGCTACTGCTACTGCTACTGCTGCTGCTGCTGCTACTGCTATTGCTGCTGCTGCTGCTGCTGCTGCTACTACTACTACTACTACTACTACTACTGCTACTGCTACTGCTACTGCTACTGCTGCTGCTACTGCTGCTGCTGCTGCTACTGCTGCTGCTGCTGCTGCTGCTGCTACTACTACTACTACTACTACTGCTACTGCTACTGCTACTGCTACTGCTACTGCTACTGCTACTGCTACTGCTACTGCTACTGCTACTGCTACTGCTACTGCTATTGCTGCTGCTGCTGCTGCTGCTACTACTGCTACTACTACTACTACTGCTGCTGCTGCTACTACTACTACTGCTACTACTACTGCTACTGCTACTACTACTTCAACTTTATTTTATTATTCCCATTTCTTTAGATGGTATTACTGATACAACTACAAGAAAAATGGGAATAAGTGTAGATACATGTATTTGCATTTTTATCATAATGAGCATGCTTCATTCGTTTTTCAATTGATCGAAAGACAAAAACAGAAGTTACTCAAATAATCAAAATTTTAAATAATCTTTTTCATTTACTTATTTTGTTGAAAAGGCTATTTCTTAATAGATCCTTAAATAACGTACAATGAAATAAGAACTTTAGTTTTCAAGGGTGTATTGAGAACAAATGTGTACATTTTCTGGAGTTTTAGAGGTTGTAAACCTTCATGTTTCGATTCGTAAAGTGCGATTGCCGATCCTTAATTAAGAAGTAATTCTTCTACGATCACGGTTTTAATCTGATTAATTTAATCAGAGAATTTGTTTTTAAAGTCGAACAAATTGTAACCTTTTTAGCTGCATTTATTGGATATCAAATGATATTATTTGCTTTTGGTAGGAAAATAGAAGGTTCGCTTAAGTTTAGTGAGGCGTCTGAGTGAGGCGTCTGATTCGTACATAGAAAAAATATCTTATTGATCAAACATGTTTTATTTTCTTGAGCCATTTTATTGAAAATGGTTAAAAAAAATTAAAGAAAGAACTTTTGATTAAATAAGAGATAAATACCGAGAACGGAGGTATTAATTGAAAATCAGAATTTTGTCTTGTATTTGCCTAGCTGATAAGTGGAATGGCGACTCGGATGAAATGAATTAATAAAAAGCGCGTACTCAAGTGATAAAACGGAAGTCGTCTTCATTTTGTATTCATGATCTTTCTGATACTAGTTGAACTCTCTAGTGTAGTTTGCGACTTCGCTCACCACGAAGAGCAGTGGTTAGAGCAACCAACCGTGAATCTGGAGGGTCACGGGTAAGACTCTCGTTGGGGAATCAGAAACTTTTTTTTTCAAGTAAATACGACTGCACTTTTCTATGATACATGAATAGTGACTGAAAAGTAACTTTAGAAATTAAGTAGTCAAGTCGAATTTAATTAAAAAATAAGCTAAGCTTTGTGCTCCCCCAACGGGTGTCTAACTCGTGAACTTTCAGCTACCGGTTGGATGCCCTTATCATTTAGGTTTGAGAGACTCTTGGTGAGGAAGGTAGTAACCTACCAGCTTGAGCGTACAAAGGGCACCTGGAAGGTCATAGAGACGGCTCCCGTACGAGATCTCAGAAATTCTTTTCTCTAAGTAAAATGGACTTGAGTAGCTTGTTTATTTGTTAATTTCATCCGAGTGGTTGAAGAATTTCGAACCTAGTTAAAACTTTGCTTCCCACGAGTCTCTCATAGCTCAGTGGTCAGAGCGTCCAGCCGGTATCTGGAAAGTCATGGGTTAAACTCCTGTTAGGGACTTAGAAATTTATTTTATAAGTTAATTCATCTAGAATACTTTTTTCCTTTATAATTGTTTTAAGCTTAGTTATCATCTTTTTTGTAACTGCGATTTATTTCTAGATTGGAAAAAAATTGTTACGTTTGTTTTTTGCCATCTTGACCCGCCTTATTTTTGATAGAAACATCGCATTTAATCCCATAAATTTTAATCATTCCTTTTTCAAGCAGAATATGTGGCTTAATTTCGTGTCTAGCTATTAGCCATGTAAGCTCATGTAGTAACTTGTGTTCAGCCCTTCAGTGTATGGCTTGCTTTAGCTTTTTCTCTTTCTTCAAAGGATTAAGCTTTCCCCCTAACTACTTTGAGTAACTGAATCATGTAATTTAAACGAATACGAGGAAACGTTTGATATAAAATGGCATATTTAGTCAAGGAGATAAAAGTGAAGAAAACTTAATTAAGCTGGATGTAAAAAACCAATTTTCCATTTAGATTTCATTGAAAATCATTTTTACAATGTACAAAATTAGAAAAGAAATGTAGTTAAGACTCTTAAATTAACCAACGTTACTGCATTGCAACTGTGTTCTACTAACCTTTTGTATTCACTGAATGCCTTCGATATCTTAGGGACCGGTCATTATTTATGTAGAGGGGGGGAGGGAAAAATATGTTGGAAAGGTCAAAATTTCTGTAAGGCCCCCCCTCCAGGCCATGTAAGTAGCAAGTGACCCCCCCTTCTTTATTCAATATTTACGTTATGACCCCCCCCCCTCACCTCATATCTTCTTTATATGCCTTAAGTAATTATTAAATGCATGTTACATACCATCTTAATTGCACACTTGTTCTGATGCACAAAGGCTGGATCAACACTTAGTCAGCCAAGGCTTCTTTGCTATGGATACTCTTCCAGCAATAGGGCAAATTTTGGACGAGTTATGTGTATAGTAAACATACCTCAATTATTAACTCCTCAACTTTGGAAAAGTGATAGTTTTTACAAATTATGCTCTCATGGTGAACACAAATGTAATAACCATGCAAAATATAATCTTTTCCAATGATTTTCCTAAAGTGTAAAAGAACTACTTTCTTGTTGTTATATCATGTTTTATTACTTCTTGGGCTATTGCAGTGATAATCATTTTGTAAAAAGAAATAATTTCAGTCAAACCAGATATTAAAGCAGATAGGTCTGGATTCTTTTAATATTTAACTAAAATTTGAGATAACAATGGAGTTTAGAGTGCAAACAGTATTTCTGTAAAATACAAATCACTATAAAAGTTGTACATAATTAGTGGAGTTTAAACAAAAGAAAACAATAGAAATAGCATAAAATTGTACAATTTAGCGTCACTGTTTCACTTATAGTGTTTGCACTCTTCTATTTAACTGTTTTACCCACCTCAAACTGCTGATCCCCCCCTAAACTTCTTTATAAAAATTTTTAGCCCCCCCCTCTTGCCACTCTGAAATAGCCTTGACCCCCCCCCCCTTCTTTTTTCCCTCCCCCCTCCCCCTCTACATAAATAATGACTGGTCCCTTATGTGTTCTAATTCAACTTGCGTGTAGAAATGAAAATAGTGTTTTGTCTCCTGAAATATATTCTTCATTTGCTATTCCTATCACAGTTGGTTTAAGCATGTGGGATAACTTGTGTAGGCGGCGGATAGGTTATTTTAAGGGAGGTTCTTGACATTGCACGCATGATTGTAAATCGCTTGATTTAACAGATTAATAAAATATATCGTGTCTTGAATTAAAATCATCGATTCTTGAATTAAAAATAGGTCATCCTACAAAGCTCTTTATCAAATTTCCGAGTGGCTAAAGGTGGGTTTTGGTAAAGACTTAATGAAAAAGCGTACCATTCGAATTAACTCGAAAAAACTAAATCGTCTTATCCCCCAGCGGGAGTTTAACCCATGACCTTCGAGATACCAGTTGAATGCTTAGCTTGGGAGACTTGTGATAAAGAAGGCTTTTAACTGTTTTTTTGCGTGACACATGCCCTGACATAACTCTAAGACTGGCTCGATAATGTTGAAAAGAGAAATGTCAATAATGGCATGATAAGTGCAATGGCGACTCGGATTAAATGATTAAATAATGAAGCGCGTACTTACGTGATAAAACGGAAGTCGTATCCATTTGATCTCCGTGAACTTTCTGATACCCGTTGGACACTCTAGTGTAATTATAACGTCGCTCGACACGAATCTTACATGGCTCAGTGGTTAGAGCAACCAACCGGTATCTGGAGGCTCATGGGTTAGACTTCCTTTGGGGGACCAAAAATCTTTCTTTTCCCAGTAAATTCGACTGCACTTTTTCCTGATAAGTGGAATGGTGAATCAATGAGAATATTAGTCGAACTAACTTTGAAAATAAAATTTGTGATCCCTCAACGGGAGTCTGTCTTATGACCTTTCAGCTACCGGTTGGAAGCCCTTGCCATTGAGGTTTGGGAGACTCCTGGCAAGCGAGGTCGTAACCTACCGGTAATAGAGCACACCGGATATCTCAAAGGTCATGGAGAAGTTTTATTTTCTAAGTAAATTTGGACTTCTCGAGTAGCTTGGTTATTGTTCATTTCATCCGAGTGCCCGTTTCACTTATTGCGGGCCCAAGAGAGGCCCGCAACCCTAATCTTGACAGTGACCAGCGGATTGCGTATGACGCGTGCGCGCCACGTTTACAAAAGACTAGCTGCAAAGCGGAAGTTGAAAATTTTGTTTTTCCACCAAAAACGATCAGAATGCGAAAAATGTGTCAATCACAACAGTTTGTCAAAACACCGGAAGTTGAAAAGTCTGTTCATCAAGACGATAAGAATGCGAAAAATGTGTCAGTGTCAACAGTTTGTCACATAAGATCGAGGCTTCTGTCACATGGAAGAAACATTACGTTTTGCAGACGTTGTTCAGGCGTTGCTGTGTTCAGATTTGCTGTGATTGTATCACAGATAAACCAGAGCAAAACGAATGATTCCAACAACAGTTATTTAATCTCGAAAAACTCCTTACAACACTGACAACATAGCGAGTTCACCGACAGAGGAAAATCACATCTTAATTGCACCGCATGCTCGATTAAATCATGCATTCCTCGCGTGACGCGTTACTTTTGTCCAGTGATTTGTCAATTATCAATCCGTAATCTTCCACCATGAACGGTTAAAATGCAAAAGGATCCGAAAATGTATCGTTCAAACACTGGGAAGTTGAGAATTTTTTTCCTCCACAAAGAACGATTAGAATCCGAAAACAAAAGTTTGTCGAGGCCCGCACTTTCTAATCTGTGGTTACCACTAGTCCTATCATTATTTAAATTATCACGAGACTTGCAGTTATAGCGCTGTCATACAAGAACCAAATTAAAATTTTGCTTCCCATGATCCTAGTGATTTGAGCGTCAAGTCGGTATCTGGAAAGTCACGGCTTTGACTCCAGCGGGGGGCTCAGAAATTTTATTTTCTGAGTACTGGGATTCGACTTGAATATATACTCATTTATTCAAGTCACTTTCCCGTACATAATGTAGCGTTTGAAACATTATGGCCTAAACGGTTGGACGAGATCGAGCTACGAAAAAGGGTTGAAAATATGAGGTGGACCAATAGCCTATGGCCGGGTGCGTTAGATTTACCCTAATTTCGGAATTATGGATTATTGCAGAATAACCTTTCCTTTCGTTCCATGACAAACGATTTGAACGGCACTGGCGGATATTGAAGGTAATTCTTTAGTACCAGACATTTTCTTGCATACTGTATGACATCACTTATTTATCGACGGACAAAAGCCAAGACTGCAAAGATCTAGATTTAGTTTGTTTTCCTATTCTAGCATAGATATAGATTCGATTCGGGACTTTTTTAAAAAATCGGCCATTACAACTCTATAAAAACGTTTGTCGAATTGCATGTAAGATAGATGATAAGTGAAATGGTAACTTGGATAAAGTGATTGAAATCAATGAAGAAGTGCTCTCACGTCAATTTGCTGAGAAAATTATATTTCTGAGGCCCCAAACGGGAGTCGACGAACTCTAACACGATTTTCAACGCGAAGTCCAACTCGAAGTGTAACTCGAACTCGAATGCAATTCCAATTCTGCCGTAACTTACTCCAAAATACCGGTTGGACGCTCTAACAACTGAGCTATGGGCGACTCGTGGTGAAGTCACAAAGATCCATAAACTAGCCATAACTGCAAGGCTCAATAGTCGGAATGATAAATGTGGATAAATGATAAGTGGAATGGCGACTTGGATAAAGTGAAATAAACGAGGAAGCGTTCTCAGGTCAATTTAATTAAAAACATGGACATGTGTCACACATAAGAACCAAGATTTATCATTTCTACTGATATGGAGCCTTGCAGTTATGGCAGGAAATGTGTCGCACATAAAAACGTAGTTTCTGATCTCGCTCACCACGATTCTCCCATAGCTCAGTGGTTAGAGCGTCCAACCGGTATCTGGAAGGACATGGGTTAGACTCCCGTTGGGCGCCTCAGAAATTTTGCTTTCTGAGTTAATTGACTTGAGAACGCTTCTCTGTTTACCGTATTTACTCGAATAAGCGCCGCATTTGAGACAAAAAAGTTAACAAGCGCCGCAGTCCCGATGCCGCAGTTATTCGAGGAAGTCCGTTAAATTAAAAACCGCACTGCGAAGTAACTCTAAAAAAAACTTGCACATTTCTTTTCATCAAAAGCGATGTTTTGCGTTCAAAGTGATTGTTTTACCACTCGTCTATTAGTTTTTCTACCCAACATTCTTACAATACATAGATTTGAGGCCGAGAACTTTGCCAGGACAGCTAGCGCGACTTCTATCTTCAGCAAGTGACGAAGACTGACAATCAAAATATGCTGTTTTCAATTACTGTAAAAGATTAGATTCTTTGTGGTGTCCAATTTTTAAATAAGCGCCGCCCTCGAATAAACGCCGGACT
Organism: Oculina patagonica; assembly: GCF_052425735.1. Taxonomy (NCBI): domain Eukaryota; kingdom Metazoa; phylum Cnidaria; class Anthozoa; order Scleractinia; family Oculinidae; genus Oculina; species Oculina patagonica. The sequence goes on from NC_135766.1 coordinate 8,071,448, forward strand.
TGAAGCGCGAAAAATTTAATAAGCGTCGCGGCGCTTATTCGAGTAAATACGGTACTTCACTTTATACAGGTCACCATTCCTCTTATCATTTGTACACATTTATCATTTCAACATATTGAGCCTTGCAGTTTTGGTAGGAAATGTGTCGCACATAAAAAGACAAGTTTCTGGTCTCGCTTAACACGAATCTCCCATAGCTCGCTCACCACGATTCTCCCATATCATAGCTCAGTGGTTAGAGCGTCCAACCGGTATCTGGAAGGACATGGGTTAGATTCCCGTTGGGCGCCTCATAAATTTTACTTTTTGAGTTAATTGACTTGAGAACGCTTCTTCGTTACTTCGCTTCATACAGGTCACAATTCCACTTATCATTTGTCCACATTTATCATTTCAACATATCGAGCCTTGCAGTTATGGCAGAAAGTGTGTCGCACTGACATAAAAACCTAGTTTCTGATCTCGCTCAACACGAGTTTCCCATAGCTCGCTCACCACGAGTCTCCCATAGCTCAGTGCATGGTTAGAGCGTCCAACCGGTATCTGGAAGGACATGGGTTAAATTGACCTGAGAACGCTTCTTTGTTTACTTCACTTTATACAGGTCACTTATCATTGCCCACATTTATCATTTCGACATATTGCTTGTCGTTTTGGCAAGAAGTGTGTCGCACATGAAAACCTAGTTTATGACCTCCGCTCACCACGAGTTTCCCATAGCTTTGTGTTTAGAGCGTCCAGCCGGTGTCTGCACCTGGAAGGTCAAGGGTTTTACTCCCGTTAAGGTCGCGTGGGACACCTTAGGCTCATCATTATGCATTTATTTAAAGCGTATGCACGAAGTACAACGACTCACATCAACAACTTTACGAGATATATATGAATGGAGAAAAATATGGGCGCGTGCGCGTGATTTGTAAAAAATCCCTGTTTCTTTGATATTTTAACCAATTTAAAACAACGTACACTTAGCGATATATGTTCATATAGATTGTAGTATTTCTTTGAGCTTTAATATTTTCACTTAAATTTGAATATTTCTGCAACTCAGAGTAATCACAAAAATATTCGGCATAAACAATCGTGTCCTTTTTGAAAACGCATTGTTCTCACCATAAAAGCGTGGAATATAATTACCATAATTACATCTCTCCTTGGCAAAATGATCGTATTTAGGTCGGGACACCTTCGGAAATCTCAAAGTTTGAACTTTTCCGACAATTTTGTGGCAGAGAATACAGCGCGGATACAGAACTTCATGATTTGCCACTGCAGATAGGTAAACTATGAATACTGTAGTGTGTCATAACAGAAGCGGAATTTTAAAAGAGCGCTTTTAGAAAGAGGTAGAAGACATTAAATTCAAATTTGCGCACTTAAACCACCATAGCTTGCTGGCAAACTTTAAATTAAAAAATCCGCTTCTGTTATGACACTCTAGAGGTATTGACTGATTAGTTTTTGTCAAAATCGCAGTGTGCTGTCTTCTACTCGTTCCGCAAACTCTGCCACAAAATCATGTTTTTCCCAATTTGGCACTAACGAGGCTATAACATCGCCGTAAAATGCAATCTACCAAATAAAAGATGACATTCACAATCTTTCATCATTTCGTTATGTCTCTGTAAATTTTGAGCTTAATCGCACCCATAACAGCCGAGAAATAAGCGTTTTAAATGATGCAGGTCAAGCAAAATTTCCCTTCATGAATTTATTCATGATGTTGGTATCCCCCGCGACCTTAAGGGCTTCAGAAATTTTATTTTCTAAGTATACCGTAAAATTCCGGTTATAAGCCCTGGGCTTATACAAGTTCGTAAGAGGTTTTGGGTGGGCTTATAGGGGAACGGAGGGGCGTATATCCGGGAGGGCTTATAAGCGGAATGAAAAGAACGTTTCGAAATGAGCCACGGTAGTGTTAAACGAAATACGTTTTTCAGTAAAAACGCATAATAAAGCAACATTTAGCTCTGTTCAGTACTGTCATCCGGCAGAGGGGGGCTTATATCCGGGAGGGCTTATAATCGGATGTATTTTTTTGTTTCCCGATAGATGGGCCTATAACCGGGGGGGCTTTTAAGCGGGAGGGCTTATAACCGGAATTTTACGGTATTGACTTGGGAATTGTAATATCTTGAAAAGAACAGCGCGTGTTTATTATGCAAATTGATGAGTATCTAAGAAGCAAGAAAAGAGTAACACCATTGGCAAACTGGGATTGAGAGAGGAGTCCAGTTGATTTCATGACCTGTTTAGTGATGAAACGTGTGATCCTATTTTTATTAATTACGAAAGTCGATGGTGATTTATTTGTTCGTAATGAAACCCTCACGGTGAAATATTCTTTTCCACAATAGTTTGACAGTTAAACATAAATTTTAAAATTAATAGTGTTATCACAGGCTTACCATCTTATGGTCATATTCAAATTTCTTCAGTTACTACTACTGCAAATATTAAAGCTTCCTAAACTCGGCTTTTTACGGCTGTGTATTTGTTATAAAGTAATGTAGACACAATATCACATAGTCAGTTTGTTTTCATGCGGTTTTTGGCGATTTGAATTGCGCGACAACAGTTGTGTGAGTTTAAGTTCTCGACTTCTTTAACAGAATATGATTATCTACACTTCGACATCAAAGAATTGAGTACCCACTCTGGAATGGAGCTGAACAAAACCTTTTTTTTCTTTTCTTGCTTATATCTGAGCTCCCGGTCCTCGAAGGAACTGATTTCGAACTATAGCCTGGCTTGATTTGAGTCCGATCAGTCAGAAGATTGCTCTTTAAACCTAGCTTAAATATCCACGAAAGTCTTTAATTTGCTGATTTACTATGATCTGTTCCACCAGCTGAGAATACTTTATGCAATCTTTACTGAAATTGGTAAAAATCACTGCCTATGCTCTCCCCAGAAACTTATCCTGTTTCAATTCAAAACGTTCTCTAGAGGTACCCAAAAGGAATACTTCGGTCATCACGAGGGCGAAACCGAAGAGAACGTGAGTAGAAAATTACTTTGAACTACAACTTCATAAGATATTTATGAAATTAACATTTCGTTACAATATCATTTGCAGTAGTTCACTCAACAAATCTACGTTAGATCGAGTATGAATTATTTTTCGATGTCAGTTCCACGATCTTTTTGAACTATTTCAACAAGGTCTTTGATCCCAATGACAACTTTGATAATTCTCTCTCTGTTTAAATATTGAAATTCCATGGCTCACTACCAAACAAATTTCATATCGGATGCAAAGCTATATTCTGAAAAGACTGATTTGAAACTAAATTAACCACGTTAAACCAATTTACAAAGCAATTATGTCTGTTGTGGTACATACCTAGCATTGAGGTAACATAGACATGGTACTTTTCTTCTTACCTTTTAAAAATCTAAGCAATTTCTTTACCACAAAATCCTCCTCTAAGTCCAATAAGTATAGCGCAAATGCGATCTTATTGAATGGCTCAACTAGATAGCTACTAATACTGGGTATGTACTGGGTATGTACCACAACAGACATAACTGCTTTGTAAATTGGTTTAACTTGGTAATTTAGTTTAAAATCAGTTTTTTCAGATTAAAGCTTTTGATCTGATATGAAATTTGCTTGGTAGTGAGCCATGGGACTTTTAACGGAAATTAGAAAATTATCAAAGTTGTCATTGGGATCAACGACCTTGTTGAAATAATTCAAAACGTTCGTAGAACTGACATCGAAAAATAGTTCATACTCGATCTAACGTAGATTTGTCGAGTGAACTACTGCAGCGCAAATGATATTGTAACGAAATGTTTATTTCATAAATATCTTATATAAATTATGAACTAATTTTCTACACACGCCACAGAAACGTGAAAAATACATCATAATATAACAAGATTAGCGCGCAATAGGAACAAATAAAATACAACATAATATAACAAGATAATCCTGGTCTTTCTAAGATTGCGGACAAGGCGAGGAAAGCTAAGATGGTATTCTGCGCCGTGCATCTTGAAAAGGACTCATAATGTACGGCGCTCTCGTCCAGTCCCTGAACCCTACCTACACCCGCCTCGACCGCGGTCCAACGGACAGAAATTTGCAAGAACTAGAAAAGTACTTCGCAGATCATAGTTTGATACATTACCGGTATCTTGCTGACGATTTACCCAATTTTCTGGAACTTTATTAAAAATGATTTTTAAAAAAGTAAATAGCGGTATGCGGACTTGGCGGCGCCATTTGTCGAAGCACTCTGATTCGGATGGGTAACATTTAAAAAGTAAAAACATTAGTTTGCCTGTGGAAATGGGAATATGTTTGCACTCAGCATCTATTGTATCAATCTTTTCTCTTACTTACACTTTACACTGCCTAAGACGTTTCACCTCTGTAAAACCCCCACCCTACATAGCGCTCAAAAATACAGACAGAAACTAGAGTTGTGCCAGGAAGAGTTTTTACACGTTAAAAGATTCTGAAGGTGGACTTTGATGTCGACTCATAATTATTCTCGTGACTGCGCGTCGCGTCTCCTTGTGCGACGTGCCGCCCACTCGAGTCACCCTGAGAAAAATCAAAGCCTTTTGGGCAGCCTCAAATGATGAAGGAACAGAGGACGAAGTTTCGTAACGGAATTATAAATAATGCGTATGGTATGTTTTAGAGTAAGGTCGTGTTTGATTTTCTCAAGCCGGTATCCTAGCCGATTTGGACCCCCCGGTCCAAATCCGCTAGCGGATATGTAACCCCGGTCCAAATCCGCTAGCAGAACTGACCGGCCGGCACGATGGTTTAGAATGTGAAATGGGCCTTTTGCACGAGATTTTACTTCAAATTCGCCATAACAATTTATAATATTTATGTATTGACCGTTTTGACAGGACAAAACTGACTAACAACGGAATTCTGGTCTCGAATAGACTATACGGTTTGGTCGGCTAGTTCTCAAATGGAAAGCGTTAGAACGTGAAGTATTTTGATTGAAACGTGCATATCCCCCTTGGAAGACCCTTTCTAAAAGTGGGTTTGTTGCGATTTCATTTTTCATTTCCATTTCCTTGGAACTCTCCCTTCCTCGCCTTATATACGGGTTGAATGAAATCAGGCGCAAGAAGAGAGAGTCTCTCTCTTCTCGCCCCCGAGTTCAACCCTTATCCAGGCGCGCAAGAGAGAGGACTGGACTATCGTTCCCTTGACGAGGGGTGACCGTAAAAAAAACCGCTGGTGAGCTCCAGTCCGCCGTCGCGCTCAGATTCAAGCGTTTGAGTTTAATATCAGATATTCCGTCTACAGCGCGTAGACAGAATCTGTGTAGGGGTGTAGTGTGAAAATAACAAATGATTTTAATGGAGAAATTCTGGCGCACTTTTCTCACACAATCCTCAGACTTTTTTGTGACTGGCGTGACGGGCGTGACGGGCGTGACACGCGGTCAAGCTTCCAGGCCCAGTACTAGCCTCTGTGGAACCCTTCTCAATACTTATTAGCAGCCTCGCTACATGGACACAAAGTTCACATCAGAGGTCTCATATGTACGGTGGCCCATAAGGGACATCGGGATTTGGTTGTTTTGTTTATTTTATTTTAAAATCAACGTTTTAATTCATGTTCCGGTTTAATTTTATAAGGCTGCCCAGAGTTTTTTTTAAGAAACCTCGAAATTTTTTTAAAGGAAACTCAATATTTTTTGGAAATACAAGTTTTTTCCCGAAAACTCATGTATTTTTTAGAAAACTCAACTTTTTCTAATAACTCAGGTTTATTTAAGAAAACTCAACTTTTTTAGAAACTTAGGTTTATTGGAGCAAACTCAACTTTTTTAAAAACTCAGGTTTATTTTAAAAACTCAACTTTTTCAAAAACTGAGGTTTATTTTAGAAAACTCCTTTTTTTCAAAAACTCAGGTTTATTTTAGAAAACTCAACTATTTTAAAAAACTCAGGGTTTTTTTCGAAAACTCAACTTTCTTGTTGAAAACTCAACTTTTTTATTGAAGCTCAAGAATTGGTACCGCAAACCTTTCTAACGTGGGCTCATTTCGATCCAAGATGGCGGAAGGGACAGATCCCCTCAACATGAGAGGTTAACATAAGGGTTAGGGTTAGGGTTTAGGGTTAGAAGCAGACAAGCCATCGATGTGATTTCTTCTCCTACATAAATCTTTCGCAAAAAGTACTTCCTTAAGCTGACGAACGCTTGAGCGTATGCCATGTTGAAGTAAAAAAGCTTAGTAATTTCAAGTAGTCAAATTCAAGACTGCACCAGCATTCGATCAAAGAATTTTGATCAGAAATTCCTGGTGCCACCTGAATGTACGCTGGCATTGTGCTTGTACTCCTCAACAGGAATAAGAGAAAACAGAAGATACTGAAAAGTAATCTCACTTTCTTCAACGTTAGGGAGAGTTCATAATTTATGTATAGGGGAGGCTTTAGGTTCATTTGTTTTTGGGGGGGTGGGGGTGGGGGGAAGGAGGGGGTATTGAAAATTGCTCCCGATGTGAAAGATGGTATAGGAGGTGCATCAAAAAACAATTCCATAAAAAGTGCCATCTGTTTACTAATATTTATTAGTAGAAACTCGGCTGTATTCTATTGGAAATCCGCGAATCTGATTGGTTCTCCCACTGTTTTCTATTTAACAATTAGATTATGAGCTCGAGATTTCTATCGTGTGTTATAGTTCACCACTAAATTTTCTCCGATTCTGATTGGTTTAAATTGAACACGTGACGCGATAGTGCCCGTCCGGCGGAGGGCACTATCAGCCCATAGTGCCCTCCCGAGAAAAATGCCCGGATCGATAGTGCCCGCCCGTGACTTTTTTTTGTAAACAAGCTGCCTGCAGACAAAAAAACCCAACCAAATTCACTGCATTTAGTGGGTTTCTCGTCTGGTTTTGTTTCGTTTGTTAAATTTCGGCTTTCAATTGAGTTTTTTATCCTCAAAAGTAAAAATAATTCACGATGCTTGTTTTTGTATGTGCGCGCGGAAGAAAATTTAGTGGTTAACAATAAAGACAATAGAGTGTTTCTGTCTCGGAACTATCGGTCTGATAGTTGCCCCTTGGAAATTTGATGTTCTTAAAACTAGCATATTTGCCCTCGAAGCTTCGCTTCTCGGGCTAATATTTGTTTTAAGAACATCAAATTTCCGCGGGGCAACTATCAGCCGATAGTTCCTCGACAGAAGCACTCTATTGTTAAAATAGTTGATGAGGGCGAAGCCCGAATCAACTATCACACATAGAAATCGAGAGCGAATAATCTAATTGTTTTAGTATAAATCTACTAGACGTTCAAAACTTAACAACAAGACAGGCTCTCGTTTTTATTGAATAATGATATAAATAAGTCACACATCACGCGGATAATTGACAACTGCACCACATTGCATTGGCTTCTGTGTGCGCGTTTGCATTTCATTCACGATTTATTGAAACCGTTATATGCCCGAAACTGAAGGAAAAGCCAAGTTTTTTATTGTAAAATGACGATTGAAAGATGTACTGACGCACAAGGGCCTTTGGAAGTCAAGTTTTTTTTTAAATTCGAAAACGTAAAAGATTAAAAAAAGTTAAGCGAGTTGTTCGCAAGGAAGAAACCACATTGCACTGTTTAGCTTCTGCGTGCGCCTTTGCATTTCATTCACGATTTATTTAAACCGTCGTTTGCTCGAAATTGAACTAAAAGCCGGATTTTCACTGTAAAATGACAATTTAAAGATAGACTGACTTACAAAAGCCCTTTGGAAGTCAAGTTGTTTTAAATGTAGGAAACGTGAACGATAAGAAATTTATGAAAGTTGAACGAGTCGCCCGCAGCCTTGAATTCGCTTTCAATTTTGTTGTTTTATTTAAGTCTTATTGATGCATAAAAAAACTTGGAGGTCGAATCTGTTTAGCCTTTCTTTTACTGCTCCTTGATGGGACGATGAAACTGTGTTAGTTCGCAAAGACATTTTAAACTTTATTTCCACAAAATGTCTCGGTGAAACGCATCTCTGAATGTTATAAAATTATAGATTCGCCCGCTTTTAAGAGCGTAAATGAATATTAATGGCTTTTCTTACCGTGTAAAATCTTCCTTACATATTTCGGTACAGTCTTTATCTTCTCCAACATCGCCCGGAATAGTAAATAATCCAAGTCCTTCTTTACGGTCAATTTAAAAGCGAAAAAGCGGCGACCATTCTGTTGACAACCGCACGCTGTTTCGCTACTCACCTTCTACAACAGAATAGAAGGTGAGTAGCGTAGCCAATCAGAGAACAGCATTCGTGATAGAACGCTAGTAGATTTATACTAATTAACAATTAGATTATGAGCTCGAGATTTCTATCGTGTGATAGTTGATGAGGGCGAAGCCCGAATCAACTATCACACTTAGAAATCGAGAGCGAATAATCTAATTGTTTTAGTATAAATCTACTAGACGTTCAAAACTTAACAACAAGACAGGTTCTCGTTTTTATTAAATAATGATGTAAATAAGTCACACAACACGCGGATAATTGACAACTTCACCACATTGCATTGGCTTCTGTGTGCGCGTTTGCATTTCATTCACGATTTATTGAAACCGTTATATGCCCGAAACTGAAGGAAAAGCCAAGTTTTTGTCTCGTGTCGTATGACGTTGTCATGACGACACGAGATAATTGTACAGGGGGATATTTTCCCGCCATGTCAATATTTTTCCCGCCATGTCAACATTTTTCCCGCCATGTCAACATTTGCTTTGTGAGGCCGCGGAATTTTCCCGCCATGTCAACATTTGCTTTGTGATCTGAGGCCGCCGGAATTTCGTAATCAAAGAACAGATAATGTTTCTTAACAAAGGTCGCAACTAACGCGCTGGTTTATCAAACTGTAGATTAGGAGTATTTATTGTAAAAGGCTTATTATGTAAAAATACAGGCACGCTTTACTGTTCTTAAAATTTTTTTTCGTTTATTGCTGTAGTTAGTTCACAGTCCTCTTCGGGTTTTCTGATCGGTGCACTCCCACGATGATATTAAGCGTTGACCTTTTCTGTTAATAAAGGACACACAATGCAGGCAGAAGAGATGACGTTTTTTTCTGAACTTGCAGCAAACGAGCAAATTATTAGTGATCCAACAGGCAATATAAATGGAACAGAAATAAGGCCCCTTTTAGCTGGCGACATTGCCTATCCACTAACGAACTGGCTAGTGAAACTTTACCCGGACAGAGGACGCCTGACTCAGGAGCAGAGAAAGTTAAACCTAAAGTTCGGTGAGCTACGATCTGTAGCATTTGGCATGTTGAAAGTACGCTGGAGAATTGCGTTGAAAAAGGTTGAACAAAAAACGAGCATCCTAAAATAGACTATGATTGCTACGTGAGTTTTGCAGTATTAAAAGGGGTGACAACGATAACAACGATTCAATAACAGAAGATAAACGATTAGATAAAGACAATTATTTTGATGCTAAATCTTAAAAATGTCAACTGTGGCGTTTGTTTGTTCCATTTGCCTGCTGCGTCATGGAACATTTCAGCCGATCGTTCAAATCTTGCGTTGTGCTGTTCCATACTTTTTTCCCACATTTCAATAAAAGAACTCTGCCAGTCTGGAGTCGTACTTTTCTGCCTTTCTTTTCTCAGGCGGTTCTGATTCATCGAGAGAAACATTTACACTTTCGATTTGCGAACCCTCGTTTACACTCGGCTCTGAGGTATAAAGGTAGAACTCGTTGCCATTTTAATAATCGGCCATAGGAATCGGCCATTTTAGAGGGATCGATGATGTGGCGGTGTCCCATCACCTCAACAAAGACGTCGAAATAGGGAAGCCTTCTTTAATTTTCTGAATTCCATCTTCTCCAGTCGAGCGAGATCGCTGCTTGAACTGCTTGAACTCGTACTCTAGATTCTTCACCTGCTGTAGCATTCTCTGGCTTTCTGGACAACTTTCTTTATACAAAGAATAGATATCGTTCCAGATTTTGATTTTTTTCTCTTTGTGAAACTCCCCACAGCTTACTGAATTTGGGGGCCCACGCTTCAAGAAGTTCGTGCGTTTCTTTCTCAGTCCTATCAGCAGCCTTAACGCGAGGTTTTTTCGTTTTGTGTTTGCCGTAGCAAGTACTTCGACATCACTTGCAACTGAAGACTGAGGCGATGGCAGCGATGGCGTGCTTCTTGCCAGTAGAATTAGTGATTGCAAGCGAATTGGATCATGTGCAGGCTCTGGACCTGCTGGCAGGCTTCGCAGTTCAGCTGGATTATAAAATGTGGCGCTTTTCAATGGAAATGGCCAATATTGGCCGCCGTTCATTGGCTGATCTGAATTTGCTCCTCTTGCAAACCGTCGATTTAAGTTATCGCGAAAGGAACAAAATGCGTGATTTGTGATTGTATGAATTTTCTTTTTACAAAAAGAAATGAGCGTGTCATACAAGTCTTGCGTGTTCTGATAACGCATTTGATTGACATTCCGCGATTTCCTGAAATTGTTTTGATAGCGCGTAAGATATATTCGCCGTGATTCACTGAGCCTGAGGCGAATAATTGTTTTGAAAGTGCACTTCGGTTCTTTTGAACACGATACGTTGCCACGGCTACAAAGTAGGCTACTTTTTAACTGTTTTCTAAAAGTTGAAATTAGACCTGTTCACATCTGAAGTAATTTTTACTAAGCTAGAGTATTAACCCAACTACTTTTAAGGAATTTTTTCAAAAAATTAACAAATAAAAGAGGCTGACAAATGCGGTGTTGAATGACTGTTCAACAAAAGTTGATATACGATACAAGGTCAAACGGTGTCTTGTCAGTTGTTTACATCGAATGTAAGAATTTCTGTCTACCTAATCATGATAGAACTCGTCAAATATAAGTTATCTCTTTCGTTAATACTTTGCATTAGTTCTTTCTAACTGCCAGAGAGTAGTTTGCTTTCATGTGCTTTGTGTTCTACGCGGCGATAACTTGATTTCTGTTCGAAAAGTAGCCGGGCAGTGGCTTTGCCATAAACATTGGGTAGCAGTGTAGCGTTTCAAGAAAAGAATAGCTTAGTGTAGTGTGTCAAACTTATACAGATGCGATAACGCATCGTCCTTTTACCGTGGTAAAAGGGCTCTTTACTTCGGGAAACTCACAAATCGTGTGTGACCGACATTTCTCAAGGTAAATTTACCGCGGTGTTTTTCCCTGGATACATAAAAAAGAACAAAAGAATTGCCCATGAAAGTTACCATGGATACTATCCATGAAGTTACCGAGGTAAAGAGGTAGGTTTTTCAAGTACCCCAAGATAAAATTACCGAATGCGAGGCAAACTCAAAGATAAGCAAATAAAATAAACAGAGAAATTTATAATTAAATATATGATGGCGTGAGGTTAAGATTTCCGGAGGTCAACTAAAAAAAATTGATTGATAAACTCTTATCAGTGGAGTGCCCGGAAACATGCACGCTAACTTTCATTTTTCGGTATTCACGCTTATTATTACCATTTAGGACTGTAGAACATTTTAAATTCTCACCAATCAAACAAACTAAATGTAAAACCAATGGAATGAATTTAAGTTTGGTGACAAACTAATGAACAGCTCGAACAGGATCGGAGATGACATTTCTTTTACATATTATCTCCCGAAATTATCGGAAAGGTATGGCCATAATGGAAAACCTTCAATTCTTGATCTTATTGCCTTGCTGTGTGTTCAGATTACATGCCCAAGATAATAAAATAATTGAAGAATTTTCTTTCGCCAGCTTTTCTTTTTTTTCAGTAAAGCGTTGCGTGAGACGGCTAAATGAAGGTCCCGCTCCTTGTATTCTTGGGTTTTTAAGAGGTGACTACCAACAGCGCTCTCTGTACTGAGACCCTCCCATCCTTTCGTACAGAAAAGGGAAGTTGCTAAAGGATATACTCGTTAGAGCAAAACTTTGAAAGTCTACAATACAAATCTCGACCAATGGGCGTCGTGTTTGGCCTGTCTCTGTTAATTGCCCTCATACGCTCAAATGACTACGGTTACACCCTGCTTTAGAGCTGGAGGTCCAGTATTGCACAGCTTCCAAAAATACCAAATAAACCAGAGACAACTGTTTGCCTGTATCCAATGTTATTTTATTATCTTGGGCATGTAATGAACACACAGCAAGGCAATGAAGATCATTGAAGATTTTTCATTATGGCCATACCTTTCCGATAATTTCGGGAGATAATATGTAAAAGAAATGCCATCTCCTGTTCATTAGTTTGCCACCAAACGTAAATTCATTCCGTTGGTTTTACATTTAGTTTGTTTGATTGGTGAGAATTTAAAATGTTCTACAGTCCTAAATGGTAATAATAAGCGTGAATACCGAAAAATGAAAGTTAGCGTGCATGTTTCCGGGCACTCCACTGATAAGAGTTTATCAATCAATTCTTTTATACCCATACCACGTTTGCGTGACAGTACAGAGAGCGCAGTTGGTAGTCATCTCTTAAAAAGCCAAGAATACAAGGAGCCGGACGTCATTTGGCCCGGCGTGTCACGCAACGCTTTATTGAAAAAGAGAAAAACTGGCGAAATTTTCTCTTTTTCAATAAAGCGTTGCGTGACACGCCGGGCCAAATGACGTCCGGCTCCTGTTTATTATTCCTGGACTGTTGAAACAGCATGAATAATAAATGCGAGATGATGCTAGCAAGCACCCTCGAATTATCCACTTTCGCATTTCGCGCCGAAAACAGTATGAAAGATTGACCTTGGTAAAGTGTTAAGTGTGTGACCGCAAACACCTCGGTAACGTACCTGGGGGAATGTATGTGTAAAACGTTCGTTACAAACATACCGGCATTTCTATTTTCAGCGTTTTCGTCACAAAAAACATGTATGAAATACAGTAGAACTGTATGCGGCCATCCTCGGGGAATTGCAACTGGCCGCTTAATAGGGGTTGGCCGCTTATTAGCATAAGACATTATAAAAAGGTTACGTTTCTTCAATACAATATAGCATGAAAAGGAATAACGGAATCACATGAAGACGACAATAAACCTGTGTTTGAAGGATTTTATCAGCCGTCACTCTCATTTTTGTTGAAAACAAAACCAAACATCGTGAATTACATTCTTACTGGCCGCTAAATAGGGGCAAAAGCAATAGAAAAACGCTCATCGGGACGGCAAAAAGGTGGCCGCGGCCGCTTAATAGGATTGGCCGCTTAAGAGGGGTTTTATTAACAGTATTTTACTGACAGTAGTTTCGGGACTTTAGTAACTGGCCGCTAAACAGGAGGTGGCCGCTTAATGGGTGGCCGCTTAATAGGGGTTCGACAGTACTCTATTTTCTAATATTGTTCTTTGATCGTTAAAAGCGGGCAATGAATCGCAAAAGAAATCGAAAACAGCGCAAAACGGTCGGCGCAAGGTGACGTAGAGAGCAGAGGTGTAGTCTCCTAGTGAATGTTGTGTAACCCTCACTTCATGGTTGTTGTTAGTGGTCAATAGATGCTCACCAAACAGTTTCCGTCTTATTTCAAGTGCACCCTTCTTAAACTCGATAGCAGAGTTGTAGTCTCCAACTGGATGTTGTGTAGCCCCCACTGAAAGATAACTGTCAGCAGTCTCTATATGTTCTTCACCAAACAGTTTCCGTCTGATATGCTTCTTGGGCTCAAGAACGGAGATGTAGTCGCCTAGTGAATGTTGGGTAACCCCTGCCCCAAACAGCCTCAGTCTGATGTCGAGTACACGCTTCTCTGACTTAAAAGCTTCTGAGCAGTCCCCTGTCCTGTGTTGAATGGCGGCTTGATCTAAATAGATGTCTGGAAAAACCGAATAGCGAATAGTCGCGAATAGTACGAATACTCCCGAATAGTCGCGAATAGTATGTGATAAGTCGTGAATAATGGCCAATAGAAGCGAATAGTAGTTGGATATATAGTGACGAATAGTAACAAATAATGACAAATAGTTTCAAATACTAACGAAGAGTTGCGAATAGTGACGAATAGTCCTGAATAGCGACGAATACCATATTATATCAAAACAGTAAAAATTTTTAAATGTTTGAAACTGCAGCTATTTATCCTGGAAAATACATTTCCGTCTTGTTTTCGACTAGCACCCTTCATCTGATTATTGTTATCTTCAATTTGTAAATCGGCCAAAACCTCTTTAGTACAGTCACCAAAGTTTCCGTTTGCCGAGACTCCTTGAACCAGATCTTTGTATATGTCTAGTAGTTTCTTAGTCTTTGACCACTGTGCTATAAAACACTGACAAAATCGCAAAATTTAATACACTTTTGCCTTAATTTTTTTTTGCAATCGCGCAAATTAATACTCGCGAAATTTAATTAAGTACGCGCAAAATTAGTAAGAATAAGGTAATTTGGAATGCCCCTTCTTTATAATCCTCTGCACCCTTAGCGAATTGAAACTGTGAAGTTGCTTTAAGACGAAACAGAACTACCTGGTAGAAAACTAGCCTTTGAGCCTGAGAACTTTACAAAAAAAAGAAACAAGACCTCAATACATCAAAAAGAATTATAAACGAACAATCACTATATGAATTTATAGAACGAAAACAAGCTTAGCACCAAAACGAGGCTATACCTCGTGGTTTAACATAGACTACGAGCAGTCCCTATTTTTTCGCAGAGTCCGTCGAGCTTGAAGCAAATTTTTTTTTCGAAGAGTTCGTCGAGCTTATAGCGAAAAAAAATTACGCGCGGGGGGAGGAGGCGGGGCGAGGCGAGAAGCGAAAGTTTAAATCGCAAATTACACATATTGAAAAGAGAGTGACACGAGACAGCCCAAAGGGCCTTTGATTTATTGTAAAATGACGATTGAAAGATGTACTGGCGTACAAGGGCCCTTGGAAGTCAAGTTTTTTTTAAATTTCGAAAACGTAAAAGATCAAAAAAAAGTTAAGCGAGTTGTTCGCAAGGAAGAAACCACATTGCACTGTTTAGCTTCTGTGTGCGCCTTTGCATTTCATTCACGATTTATTTAAACCGTCGTTTGCTCGAAATTGAACTAAAAGCCGGATTTTCATCGTGAAATGACAATTTAAAGATAGACTGACTTACAAAGGCCCTTTGGAAGTCAAGTTGTTTTATATGTAGGAAACTTGAACGATAAGAAATTTATGAAAAGTTGAACGATTCGCCCGCAACCTTGAATTCGCTTTCAATTTTGTTGTTTTATTTAAGTCTTATTGATGCATAAAAAAACTTGGAGGTCGAATCTGTTTAGCCTTTCTTTTACTGCTCCTTGATGGGACGATGAAACTGTGTTAGTTCGCAAAGACATTTTAAACTTTATTTCCACAAAATGTCTCGGTGAAACGCATCTCTGAATGTTATAAAATTATAGATTCGCCCGCTTTTAAGAGCGTAAATGAATATTAATTGCTTTTCTTACCGTGTAAAATCTTCATTACATATTTCGGTACAGTCTTTATCTTCTCCAACATCGCCCGGAATACTAAATAATCCAAGTCCTTCTTTACGGTCAATTTAAAAGCGAAAAAGCGGCGACCATTCTGTTGACAACCGCACGCTGTTTCGCTACTCACCTTCTACAACAGAATAGAAGGTGAGTAGCGTAGCCAATCAGAGAACAGCATTCGTGATAGAACGCTAGTAGATTTATACTAATTAACAATTAGACTACGAGCCTGAGTTTTCTATGAGCAAATAGTCAACGAGGCGCAGCCGAGTTGACTATCGCTCATAGAAAACGAGGGCGAGTAGTCTAATTGTTTTAGTAGAAACTCTAAAGGATTGCAGTCCAAAACCTACAATATTGTGCAGTTTGAAGACAAAAATAAAGAAAATTTACCGCTTAAAGAGATACGTGCGCGCGCGACTGATTTCTATCGGCGAATAGAAAACAGTGGGAGAACCAATCAGATTCGCGGATTTCCAATAGAACACAGCTGAGTTTCTACTAATCGCCGATAGAAAACAGTCGCGCGCGCGAGTAGCTGTAATGTTTTTTTTATTTTTGTCTTCAAAGTGCATAATATTGTAGGTTTTGGACTGCAATCCTTTAGAGTTTCTACTAAAACAATTAGACTACTCGCCCTCGTTTTCTATGAGCGATAGTCAACTCGGCAACGCCTCGTTGACTATTTGCTCATAGAAAACTCGGGCTTGTAGTCTAATTGTTAAGTAGAAGGATCAAGTTAGCTAGAGCTTATAAATAGAAGTCGAAGTCAATGAATAATAAATTCACACTCATGCTTTCTCAGAACATTTATTTATAATTCCGTGTTCCTCTCTTCTCCGCATAGGTCTCTTTGCGTTACTTTGAGCCGGGGATGGGGAAAGAGAAGGGGGGAGACCGCACCTTTCCCTCTTCCAACCGTCACCCGCACGCTTATAAATTTTTAATTGCGGGCCCAAGAGAGGCCCGCAACCCTAATCTTGACAGTGACCAGCGGATTGCGTATTACGCGTGCGCGCCACGTTTATAAAGGCTATCTGCAAACCGGAAGTTGAAAATTTTGTTCTTCCACTAAGAACGATCGGAATGCAAAAAATGTGTCAATCACGACAGTTTGTCGTAACACCGGAAGAGTAAATATGTTCTCCAAGAAGGATTGTCACATAAGATCTAGGCTTCTGTCACACGGAAGATTGAAAACATTACATATTTGCAGACTTGTTTTACGGGTGTTGCTTTTGCGAAAATTTGCTCTTATTGATTGTATCACGCATAAGCCACGGCAAAGCGAATGATTCCAACAACGGTTATTCTCGAGAAATTCGTTATAACACTGACAACATAGCGAGTTTATCGACGGAGGAAATCACATCTCAATTCACACCGCGTGCTCGACTACAGTTCACTAAACTGTCAATCAGACAAAAAACAACTCTGACTGGTTCGCGGCCGGCTAGCGGCAATTAAGCGTGATTTATCATTAATCGCGCCACGTTAATTAAAGGCGAGTACAACATAGCGAGTTTACCGACTGAGAAAAATGACATCTCATTATTCACACCGCGTGCTCGATTACACTTCCCAAAACGATAAAAACATGCATTCCTGGCGTGACGCGTTACTCGGGATAATTGTCTTTTGTCCATTTAATCATTTATTTATCGACACTGTCATCTAAAATTACGCATTCTCGTACCAGTATCTTTTCTTAGTGCGTCAAGGCCCGCACTTTCTAACCTGTGGTTACCACTAGTTTTTATATAAAATTTTATTAATGGGATACCAGCGGGAGCCTCTGCAGAGGAGGGAGTCCTTGTTCTTAAGTTAATATTCCAACTGGTGGTGAGGCATGACGGCCTCGAAATGTGCCAACTTGTACAAAACTCAACGGAAAGCAGAAAGCAGTGGCACTCCGTCCACTTCTGGTACTGTACCTTCTTCAGCTGGTGATAATGGAGGTTCAATGTCACTACTAACACTCTCATTACAAATGTCTTGCTTTAGTCATCAGGGGTTTTTGGGTGGTAGTGGTGGTAGTGGTAGTGGTGGAGGATGGGGGGTTATGGTATTCTGCTCACGGTGGTAGGTTTTGCAATGAGGGGGGTCAGGGAAAAACACACCAATGGTGGGGGGGGGAGGCTTCCAAAAAATGCAAGGGAAAAAAGTATGAAATCACCATAGCCCTCCTCCCCCACCTCTACATAAATTATGAACCCTCCCTAAACGCCATCTTGTCTCGATGTGAGCCTGCATTCAACGGGTTTGCGGTGTTAGTTATATTAACATAATCCTGCTTTCTAAAAAAGTTATCTCAAAAAAGCACTTGCGTTTTTTTAAAAAAGTTGAGTTTTCTAAAATAAACCTGAGTTTTTGAAAAAAATGAGTTTTCTTAAATAAACCTGAGTTTTTTAAAAAAGTTGAGTTTTCGAAAAAAAAACTTGAGTTTTTGGAAAGAAACTTGTATCTATTTAAATATTGGGTTTCCTTTAAAAAAAATTAGCGTTTTCCAAAAAACAAATTCTAAGTTTCAAAAAAATCTAAAGGTTTATTTAAAAAAACCTTTGGGCAGCCTTATAAAATAAAACCGAACCTGAATTAAAACTTTGAAATTTTAAATAAAATAAAACAAAACAACCAAATCTCGATGTCCCTCTATATGGGCCATCGTACATATGCGGGATTTCCACTGACGTACAATTTTTTACGTGCGTTTATGTGCGTGAAAAAATTTAGAGTCAACGACTTGCGTAAAATGTACGCAAGTCGTTCATACACTGTCTCTAGAGCTTCTAGATTTCAAATCTCCAAGCATTATCTTGGTTCGTCTGTTGCAAATGTCTAGTTACGGCCCTCAACATGGTGAGGAATTTGACCGAAGTTTTTCAAAGTAAACAATATCCAGGGCTTGCCCGAAGGGGGGAAGGGGGCAACCTCGTTCCCAGGGTCTCTCTCTCATTTGAATGATTCGTTAAGGGAAGAAAGAAAAGAAATCGTCAGCTTATAAGAGTGTATTTAAGCTTGGAGGAATAAGAAGGCACAGCATTGCACATTAGGAAACAAAATACACATGAAAGAGCTAACGCACAGAAATACCAAAAAGGTCATGTGAACAGTTTCTCTTTACGTTTAGTTTTTACACAACAGATTAGGTTTAAGTGTATTTGTGTATTAGGTATGGCGTGGCAAATGTCGATTTTGTAAACTTTATTTCCATTTCACAAAAACGTAATTTAAAAATAGTTTGGACATCACGATTACACGAGTAAGACAGCTTCAAGTACACTTCAGGTGCATTTATTTCCATTTGAATTATGATCTTTCATCTGTTATAATTTCTGTGTATCCAGAATAAAGAATACTTACATTTGGATACTAGATTTACTGGCCTAGTAAAAACCTGATCGATTAATACCTCGATCAGGAACGACCGTACTTACATTTAATTTCAACACGCATTCACGAGGAATATGCAACTACAGAGCTAGTTCAGTCTGTGACCTCTTCTGTTGGTTGCCATGTAAGAGTTGAATCTGGGATGACTTCATGTAACCACATATGAAAAGTATACCTAGATATCAAGTTCCAAACTGTTTTAATTTATTTAATTTTTAAATAGTTATATTTAATAGTGATTTAAGTTATTATTTCTAACAACTAAAGATATTGAATAAATACATTAAGTTTAAGAGGAGCGATTAAACTACATAAGGTTTCAATGAATGCTAAACCCTGCACATTTACATTTGTAAAATTTTCAAATGTAAATGTGAATGGCGTGGTTCACCAAAATGTTATGTAATTTTATTGCTCATCTATCTCTTAAAGTATTCATTAATATATTTTTTTATAGTTATCAATGTTTCTGTTGGTTATTTTTTTAACATAGTTGTCATTTGGAAGCTGCATGATTATAAGGTTTACTTTCCATGCATGGATGCATGAAGTCGTCCCAGATTTAAATCTATTATGGCAACCAACTGAAGAGGTCATAGAGGAAACAGGTTGTGTAGTCACATATGCTACATAAATGTGTGTTGAAAGTAAATGCAGTCGAGATCTTTCCTTATCAAGATGCTGTTTAGTTACACTTTCTTTTCATATCAGTTCTGCTTACTAATTCCCATACATTAATTTTCTTTTAGTGTTCATTATGAGAAAAGGGTTGTATACATCAAGACAGTATCCCTGAGCTGATGAATGTCTTTGTTCTCGCCACTTGACTGATGGATAATAGACTAACAATGTGAGGAGAAACCAGTTGTTAATCACTTGATCTCAATCATGCATGTTTGTGAGTAGAGACAGGAATCTTGTCTGGACTCCAAGTCAATAAAGGCTGGGCCTTCTTCTTAGGATTGTGTTAGACTGGGATCCGCTGAAATAGAACCTGCAAAGACAAAAAACTGAATTTTTGCACGCAAAAGATAGCTAGAACTGATGTTCATATAAGTGTGGCTACTTGAATGGGGTCACTTGGGAAAACATTACTTGAGAACACACGACAGCAACCTTTTTTGTAAATGAACTAATAATATTGAAGAATGGTAAAAGGTTAAGTCTGCGTTCATGCCTAGTGGCCTATCAGGCCAGGGCTTATCCCGGTTTCAATAGCATGAAGTGACTAGGAGCCTAAGTATTTCTACTCCCTCCTGGATGGGATGCTAGTCCATTGCAGGGTTACCCTCTAGCATTAAATTCACTGGTACCCATTTATACATCTGGGTGAAGAGAGGCACTATAAGAGTAATGGAGTGTCTTGGCTAAGAACACAATGCATGAAGAATGCAATTACCTAACACTGGCACTTCACAGTTCATTGCCTCACAGTTCGTTGCCTCACAGTTCGTTGCCTCACAGTTCGTTGCTTCACAGTTTGTTGCTTCTTAGTACATTGCTCCTTCAAGCTAATGCCTCCTTCTCTTGACAACACATTTGCACATTTGCAATTCCTAAAAGAAAAGTTGCATGTTACTTTTACAGCACAACTACTAATTAAAGCCTGGTGTAACATTGCAACCCAAAGCAAATCATGTTAATAATTTTGATATCACATGAAAGAACCACAGTTAGCATAAAAACTTACACTGCAATAATGACAGACAAATCCACTCTCTGAAGATTGGGATTTTAGTTTCTGGCAGAAGGTTAGTTCTCTTCTAACATCAGGCACACCTACACCAAACTAGAAAGCCCAATATTTATTTAGGCAGTAAATGTTGAAGGCACATGCAGTTTAAGGAATTACAACAAAGTTTTGCTAAAGCGAGGCCCTACTCCGATAAGTGGCATGGCCCAAAAAGTAGCAACAGCACATTGAATGAAATTGCAACAAAAGACACCTTTCAGGCCAAAATAATTATTATAACAGTAATGTCGTGCGACATTAAGCAATTGATTCATAAAACACTAACATGGGACATTTTTAAACTCAGATAAGCAACACAGGACTCTCCCCTGACAGGGTCTCAAATGTGACGACACTCAAAACTTACTCCAACTAACCACCTTTAGAAAAGGTCAGGAAAGGCCCCGGGGGGGGCACCCGGTATATTTTTGGGTGGGGGTGTGCCGCTGGGAATTTGAAGCCCTTACCCTATACCAGACCATGTTCAGCTGATTTTTGCAACCCTATACTAGACTAGACACTGAAAATCCCTACCCTATCCCAGACTTGCATTTTGTTAGAACTGTATCATTATCAGTGTTTTAATGGAAAACCATCTGTGAACAACGATGCCGCGATGATTTTATTTACGTTTAGGAAAGCCTCTTTCTCTTCCGAGTTTCTGGACTATATTTGTCATACCGTCGATCGGTTTCCCGGCAAATGCTACCCTTTTCTAGACCAAAACTCTCTGATTTCTATACCCTATCCCAGACTAAACTGCTTGAAAACCATACCCTTCACAGCGGCACATACCTATATAGCTCATGTATGGGAGTGCCCCCCCCGGGGGAAAGGCAAAAAGACGTGATAATAACAAAAAGCATACAGATTGAAATAAATACCATTTTTCTTAGGTCCTCTATCTTCACACGACAGCATCATCTCTGCTATTTAGCAAGGAACCTACTGACATAACAGCAAGTCATTTGATCCTTGTCTGATAGTGTGTTGATTAAGGAACCCAACTAAGAAAAAAGATTAAAAATAATGATCACTTAAAACTCAGTCAATTAAGAGGCAAGCTTTAATAACAACATACAGAAATGGGGAAATGAGACGTGTGTAGACAGGAACTCAACTAAGAAAAAAGATTAAAAATAATGATCACTTAAAACTTGGTCAATAAAGGCAAGCTTTTTTTTTTTTTTTTTTTTTTTTTTAAAGATAACAACATACAGAAATGAGGAAATTAAACACGTCTCATTTCTTACAAGATGTTGGACCTAACTTACACTGAGCAGTACTGTATTTATACCAATTGTAAGTTATAAATTGTTAAGTCAAAAAACATCAACAGATAATTACTAACTATATATAATACTCACCCAGAAGAACATTGCTGTTGGGTAATATGTCTTTTTCCTCCTGACAGATTCACTGTTCTTGGAAAAGTAACCCAGCCTGGAAGATCAAAGAAAACACAGTGAAGATTGACCATTTATAAAATGGATCCATGCAGTCATTCTGCTGTAACAACACATTTCTTGAGGACCCAATTTAACATCAATTTTACAACTCAGTCTACTGAAACATTAATGCCTGCATGGCTAAATGTTGATTAATGGAAGGAATGTGTGGGGTATATGTGAAAAGTTTTTTCTTTTGCTCTTTTCTTCCCTACTCTAAAATAAGTACCGTTAACACCCGCAGATAAGCCACACCCTGAGATTAACAACTCAAATTTTGGAGTAAAAAATTTTTGAAAGTAAATCAAAGGAAATCCAAAGTCGAGTCTTTAGAAAGTCATCCTCATGGAACGTAAACTCAATGAACATTGAAACGGAAAATACTTCAGTCTTACCCACAATTTGAGCTCTTTAATAGAATGAAAACCAACTTTGACATACGGTTAATCTTTTTCTGTTATTTGGTGAGAGGTTTTCCTTCACACCACAGCATCATCTCTTTTAGCAAGGAACCCTTTTGACATAACAGCAACTCAATGATGCAGAATGGAACCCAACTAAGAAAAAATTGGTCACATGATCAGTAAAAATG
This sequence comes from Oculina patagonica, assembly GCF_052425735.1. Lineage (NCBI taxonomy): Eukaryota > Metazoa > Cnidaria > Anthozoa > Scleractinia > Oculinidae > Oculina > Oculina patagonica. The sequence continues at coordinate 8,094,023 of NC_135766.1, forward strand.
TAGCATTATATAATTATACAAACTCAGGCAATACAGGCAAGCTCTGATGAAGGGGAAGCCTCGAGCCATGCGCTCATACTTATCATTAAGTGCCTAGGAATATTTCTACTCCCCACTGAATGGGATGCTAGTCCATCGCAGGGTAGTACATTATAACATTATAATAATGTTGTATACCACTTGAAAGTTTGTAATAAATTGTTTATTCAAAAACATCCAAAGGCCATTATAACTAACTATAATTTTATTATATCATGACTCACCCAGAAGAACACTGGTGTAATTGTCTTTTCCCTCCACATTCATCATTCTTGAAATACTTGCCTACTTAAGTCAACATCCAGTAACCTAGCCTGGAAGATCAAAGAAAAGACAATGAAGATTGACCGTTTGTAAATGGATTTATGTTGTTTTGCTAAAATGACACTTTTTGAAGACACAATTTGATAATATATTTATGAAGAATGACAATACAGACCCTGCGAAGTTGTATTAATAAACTAACTATCTAATCTACCTTAAGTAATGTTCCATGTTGTTTTGCCGTAATATTAAATACATTCTAAAAGACACAATTTAACCTCTCTCAAGTCTAGAGTAAATGTACATTTTTTATTATAAGCCTTTTTGTGGTTATACATGTAAACAAAAGCACTTGGGAGGGACAAGCAGCACAACACCATAGACTCAACCACCCCCCCCCCCCTACATCCAGCACCAGTCATGATCTACAGCAAAGAAAATCCTCAGTTGTGATCTTTGTTCTGGATCACACATCAAGTGATCATGATCGATCACTTTCCTACTACATTAAAATAACCGGTATGCAATGCATACTAAGGCGAGGACGTTCCAGTAAAGCAAGACAGTATGTTAAAAATTCCAGACAAAGAACTGAGAAGGGACCTTTCAGGCTTCGTTTTTTTGTTGTCCTATTTCAGACTGTGACATCACTCTTGAGAATCACTACTTTCAAATTCAGAAAAAAATTCTCTTGGTATTCAGCATCATGTGATTTTGAAATGGGCTACTTACACTGACAAAGCCAAAAATGTCTATTGAGTGAAAATGCGAGTCCAAAAGATGTGTGATTTACAGCAAGGAGCCCAAATGTGTGACCACTTTTAATGAATTCACATTCTTTCGTGCAAGGCAAAAATTGTTAGTACAGTAAAAGTGGTCACCCTTTTGGGCTCCTCACTGTAAGTCGAAAGTTGAGACACTGAGACATTTGCTATAAAAGGGGGGGGGGGGATGGGTTTGTCAGGTAAATAAAATTTTAAAATACAGTACTTTGTTTCCGGTGGTGTTTTTAGTTGTGCATTCCAAGGAAAGGTTAGTTTCTAACCAATGTTACTGTAATTAATAAAAGGCAAATTGTAAGCTGTTTTGATCACAAAATTGGCACGATTTAATTCGTACAACTCTAATAAGATGTCTTTTTTCACGACTTTTCACAATGGAAGGCAACATATTTTGTAACTTTACTAGACAGCTAGGAAACTTCCACAACTTTGGCAAGAATAAAATGTCTTGAAATAATGTATCTAGATTGCCTCTTGTTTAAATGTGGCTTAAAGTTGTCTGCACTGACTGTACAATCTGTAATGTAAATTTTGTGCAGTAAGTCCAAAAACTTAATATCACTTAAAACACGCAGTGCAAGCTTAAGCAAGTACAAGTTTCCAGGAAGTAAAGTTGATATAGCATATTGATTTACTCTTGTTAAATTTAAATGGGGCTGAAAGTTGTTTGCACTTTCTGTACAATTTGTGATGCAAGTAAGTCCAATAAGTCCAACATCTTGATACAGTACATGTGGAGTCTAGGAAGTAGAGTTGATACAGTGGTTTGCCAGTAATGAATTTGAATTGAGAGTCTTTCAGTAGCAAATCCAGAGATGTTTTACACAGTTTATTTTTTTAACTTAGGTGTTATTGCTACATGGTTTTCGCTGTGTTTTTTTTTTAATATATCTGCCATTCATAGTGAGGATTGGGCTTTCTATATATTGCATAGAGGCAGAATAGAGGCCAATAACCAGTTCCAGTCAAAGCAGTTCCAATGCAATAGCCACATTCACACATTCATGCTGCTTCTTGACAAAGTGCAGATTAAACATATTGAAGCAATTAGGACAAAACACAGCTGTCAGTGGATTCTTTGAAAACTGTATTTTGGATGTTTTCTGTTGTTTTTTAATTCTGTTCTGTAAACATAATAAAAGAAAGAATCAATTGTTAAAATTGATTGCAACATTGCAACAATTTATTGCAACATAAGTAGTTACTTAAAATTTTCTTTTTTCTGAAACACATCTTTCTACATGTACACTATGCTTCTTAAATCATTTAGTAGTTATTATGGTCTACAAAAATGTATATACTCTTTTTTGGTTGCTATTAAACCACCCAGCTTTAAGGTCACTTTAGTGTGTCTTGAGAACACCAGTTTGGACTCTTGATTTATCAGTATTTATTTAGATTTGTATAAATGTGATCAATTGTAGTTCTTTTGTCAGTGGTAAAGCCTGAAATAAGTTTGTTTCTATCCATATTTTACAATCACTTGTTTATAATTATTTACTGCTGCTTTGCACACCATTATTAAGATCAATGTTGAAATCTGACCTAGTAGTATACGAAAACGTTCTGTTGACAGAAGGGATCGCGAATGAATCTCTCTCAATGCTTATTAGTAATCTATAAATTCCAGCAAATTAAATATAACAACATCTAGCAGATATTTAGCCTTTTAAAATCGTTATTTCGATTCCATAAATACTTATGTTATTCAATAAAGTACATGTACAAGCAAACTGATATAAATTTTTGATCGCTCACCTCAGCAGTTGTGGCAATATATTCTTCTGCACTTCTCCTCTTCAGTTAAAGGTCAGGTTACAATGTCGCCAGTAGTTCAGATCACAAATATATCAATCCTGATGTTTAATTAGCCGTGTTTATATTGCTTTCAATGCTTTATATCCAGTTCAACTTCAGTCTTGAAAGGCAAAGGTCTGCCGAAACAGCACTCGCCAGCTGACTCCAAGCTCGTAAACCACAATTTAGTTCGGTGTGTCGATAAGGTTTTTGTGTACTATGATATCTCAATATGTTTGTAAGTGAGCGCAATTTAAGCTACTAATCTTACTTCGAGTCAAGGCTTCTGGCTGCGAAAAAGTCTCGAATAACCAAGATGGCGGAGGAAAACAGTCTCAAGCCATATTCTTAGTTACCAATCCCCCTCGGTTCGAATCATCACATCGCCCGTTGTAAACCCAACCAATTTATCGCTTCATAACATAAGGCTCGAGACTAACGTCCTCGCCTAAAAACAACAACAACAAGACCTTAAAATTTAAAAGTAACACACACTTGAAAAAATACCATTTTTCTTAGGTCCTCTATCTTCACTCCATAGCATCATCTCTGCTATTTAGCAAGGAATCTATTGACACATAACAGCAAGTCATTTGCAATTTGTCCTTCGTCCAGGTCGACTGGAACCCAACTACAAAAAAGGTTACCGGTATTATAAATGATACATCATCCTTGGGCTTTTTGTTGGTATACAGTGTACACGTAGCTATTAACAAAAGTACTTGTGAGGGACAGGCACAAGGCCACAGACTCCCCTTGATCCAGCACCAGTCAAGATCTACTGGGAAGGAAACCCTTGGATGTGACCAAATGTTTTTTTCAGATCAATCATCATTGATGTGATCACTTCCCAGCTACTTCAGTGCAGCAAAAATTCTGATAATAACAAGGTCCTCGATCCTTCTCCTCAAAAACAAGTCCCATAAATTTGAAAGTAACACAAATTAATTTGAGTAAAAATATTTACCAGTTTTCTTTAGGTCCTCTATCTTCACACCACAGCATCATCTCTGCTATTTAAGCAAGAAACCTATTGACAAAGCAGCAAGTCCTTGTCTGTGTAGACTGCAACCCAACTGAGAAGAAAAGGTTACTTGATCAGTAGAAATGTAGTATGAGAATGTGCAAGCTTAGGCAATTAAGACAAGCTCTTAAAACAACATATTTATACCAGTGGTCATAAACTGTGAATTCAAAAACATCCATTACTCTCAGTACTATAATTTTATTTTAATTTTTTTTTATTGTGACTCACTCTGAAGCCACTGCCATAATAAATCTTTTCCCTTCGCATCCATCATTCTTGGAATACTAATGGCCCACATACAGCAAGGAGTCAACATCCAGTATTTCAATCTGGAAGATCAAAGAAAACACAAAGCAGATAAACCATTTATAGCATATGATATCCATGTTGTTTTGCTGTAAACAAAAACACAATTGAACCTCAATTTTACAACTCTTACGTAAAGCACATATCCCTATTCATACCTTGCTTAATGTTGCTTTGTAGAACAAATGATCAACAAATATATATTGTGGTTTAATTTTTTATTTCCCTTTCTTTCAGATTTGTATGATAATGATCAATATAAAAGACAATCAACAAACTGGTTGATTGAAATAAACTTTAATAACCAAAGAAAAAGGGAAATCTGCAGAAAATGTTTTTTGACTTTTAACGGATTCTATACTTACGTTACTTTTTTCCAAAAAGTTGGGGAGGTGTTTATACCCTGTCAAAATTCGTGCAAAATAACACAATACTTTAGTCTTTAGAATTCGCAAAGAGGAAACACAACATGCATGCACAACTTGGCATTCCGGATTCCAGAGAGAGAGAGAGAAAAAAGAATTGTTTTTGAAAAACTAACGAGAAAGAATGGTGTTATTTTCAAGAAAAGCGTAACTTACCGTCCGCCATCTTGAATATAAAAGTGAAACTGCTGGTCATCTACCACTTTATACTGCCGTCTCAAGAACCTCTAATTCCGCCCCAGGCTCCTCTCTTCTTTTCAGGTTGCAAGCTGTGAAAACACACAAAATCACATATTTTAAACTAGTATAAACTATGTCATTAAAGATGTGAATATTGTTCATCGTGGTGTAAGATAGGTAATGAACGTTTATTCGTTTGTCTCACGATAAACTAGGTATTCATATTCCCACATAGCCTTTCAAAGCAACACTTAACCATACCTTACACATCTAGATCCAGAAATAACGCTACAGGTGGATATCGATAGTCATCCAGGCGATCCATGCAAAAACGTGAAAAAATAAAAGAATAAAATGCAAACTTATCCGCACAGCAAGGAGAAGAGATCGATCAGATGAATACAAGACAAATATCGTCGATTTATTTAATATCATTTTCTCTCAATCTCTTCTCCTTACTATGATTACCCATCAGTTTTCAACAACTAATAAAGGAGGTTGACCGTGCGGTTGGGATGATAAACTGTAATTTCCAATATTTTGTCAGGCAAGGCCTGAATTCTTCAGGGATGAACTGTGAAGTTCATTCCCTGAAAAAGTCAGAACAAAGCCTGACAAGGTCGGAATTCTTCGGGGAATGAACCGAAGAGTTCATTCCCCGAAGAAGTCAAGGCCATGTCAGGCCGTGCCGTGACTTCTTCAGCAAATGAACTGCATAGTTCGTCTACTGAAGAAGTCACGGCCCGGCCTAACACAGCCTGACTTCTTCAGGAAATGAGCACAGTTCATTTCCTGAAGAAGTCAGGCCATGCCTGACGGAATATTCAGATTTATAGTTTATTATCCTAAAGTGCACGGTTGGCCTGCCTTTGTTAGTTGTTTGTCCTTGTTTGAATTCTTGCTGCCTATAGATACAAAACGATCGAGTACCTTTGTATTGTCCAATGGCCCTATTCATAGACTTTGTATAGTCCGATGGCCCTTGCAAAATTTTGAGTGTTCAGAATCTATTTACCGTTTTTGCTAAGTATATATACCCTTTTTAACTGATTCAGGACTGCAAAAGGTTTGCCACCCTTTATTGGTTTGTAGTGTGGTTTTGCCTTTATTAGAGTTTTAGCCAAAAAAATAGGTCCGCAGTGCAAACATGCGTGCGCTAATATAAATATTAAATAAGCCGACAATTCCGACTTCCGAAAATTGTCGAAAATGTCTATAGATGTTATGACGATTTCTGTAAGTTGTCGAAGCAAGACCGGAATATACTCTGAGTCATGAGTTCGTGGCATCGTGCCCAATCGGGTATACCTGCCAAGTCTTTAATGAGATTTTTGTCTTCAGAGTACCCAGAACTCCAAAGATGTTTCTGACGTTTTTAAATATATTCTGAGATGTTCGAAGATGTTCGGAAAACGATGTACAGAAAATGCCGAAAATGTCCGAAGCTTTCCGAAGTCATAGTAACCAGAATTTTGAAGAAAAGTGTTTCCGACTTTTCTCGAATGCATTCTGAGGTGTTCGAATAATACAACATAATATAACAAGATCAGCGCGCAATAGAAGACAAAAAAATACAACATAATAGAACAAAATTAATGTGCAGCAGATACCAGAAAATACAACACAACATAACAAGATGAGTGCGCAATAGCAACCAGAATAATATAACATTAAATAAGAAGATGAGTGCGCAAAAGTAACCAGAATAATATAACATAAAATATAACAACATGAGTGCACAATAGCAACCAGAATAATCAAACATAATATAACAACATAAGTGCGCAATAGCAACCAGAATAATATAACATAAAATAAGAAGATGAGTGCGCAAAAGCAACCAGAATAATATAACATAAAATATAACATCATGACTGCGCAATAGAAACCAGAATAATATAACAAAATATAACAACATGAATGCGCAATAGCAACCAGAATAATACAACATAATTATAACAACTATGAATGCGCGATAGCAATCAGAATAATATAACAAAATATAACAACATGAGTGCGCAAGGGCAACCAGAATAATATAATAAAATATAACAACATGAATGCGCAATAGCAACCAGAATAATATAGCAAAATATAACAACATAAGTGTGCGATAGCAATCAGAATAATATAACAAAATATAACAACATGAATGCGCAATAGCAACCAGAATAATATAGCAAAATATAACAACATAAGTGTGCGATAGCAATCAGAATAATATAACAAAATATAACAACATAAATGCGCAATAGCAACCAGAATAATATAACATAATATAACAAGATAAGTGCGAAATAGAAACCCGAATAATATAACAAAATATAACAACATGAGTGCGCAATAGCAACCAGAATAATATAACAAAATATAACAACATGAATGCGCAATAGCAATCAGAATAATATAACAAAATATAACAACATGAGTGCGCAATAGCAACCAGAATAATATAACAAAATATAACAACATGAATGCGCAATAGCTACCAGAATAATATAACAAAATATAACAACATGAGTGCGCAATAGCAATCAGAATAATATAACATAATATAACAACATAAATGCGCAATAGCAACCAGAATAATATAACATAATATAACAACATGAATGCGAAATGGAAACCAGAATAATGTAACAAAATATAACAAGATGAGTGCGAAGTAGAAACCCGAATAATATAACAAAATATAACAACATGAGTGCGCAATAGCAACCAGAATAATATAATAAAATATAACAACATGAATGCGCAATAGTAACCATAACAGTATAACATAAAATAACAAGATAAGTGCGCAATAGCACACAGAACGACGATAATCAACAGAATAAATGTGACGACCAAACAGCAACAGAGTAAACAAGATAAGCGCAACAGAACAAGAAAAATACAACATATTATAACAAGATATGTGCGCAATAGGAACAAGAAAATACAACATAATTTTACAAGATATGTGCGCAATAAAAACCAGAATAATATAACATAATATAAGAGGATGAGTACGCAATAGCAAACAGAACTACCACAAATATAACAAGATTACGTCCACAGCCACTAAAAATATACAAAACAAAAAGTGCGAAGAACACAATTGTACGATGACAAAAAAATATAACAAAAGTGCGCAAAAAAGACTAAATAATATAACAAGTTGTCCCGACCGAAGTATACATCAAATATAACAACAGAAGTGCGCAATAGCACACAGAAAAGTACCAAAAATATAACAGCATTAGGAGAGAGAGCGAGTAGAATAATATAACAAGATATATCCGCAATAAGAACAAGAAAAATACAAAATATAACAACATAAGTGCGCGATAGCAACCAGAATAATATAACAAAATATAACAACATGAGTGCGCAAGAGCAACCAGAATAATATAACAAAATATAACAACATGAATGCGCAATAGAAACCAGAATAATATAGCAAAATATAACAACATAAGTGTGCGATAGCAATCAGAATAATATAACAAAATATAACAATATGAATGCGCAATGGAAACCAGAATAATATAACAAAATATAACAACATAAGTGCGCGATAGCAATCAGAATAATATAACAAAATATAACAACATGAATGCGCAATAGCTACCAGAAAAATATACCAAAATATAACAACATGAATGCGCAATAGCAACAAGAATAATATAACATGAATGCGCAATAGAAACCAGAATAATATAACAAAATATAACAACATGAGTGCGCAATAGCAATCAGAATAATATATCAAAATATAACAACATGAGTGCGCAATAGCAATCAGAATAATATAACATAATATAACAACATGGATGCGCAATAGAAACCAGAATATTATAACATAATATAACAACATGAATGCGCAATAGAAACCAGAATAATATAACAAAATATAACAACATGAGTGCGCAATAGCAACCAGAATAATATAACAAAATATAACAACATGAATGCGCAATAGAAACCAGAATAATATAACAAAATATAGCAACATGAGCGCGCGATAGAAACCAGAATAATATAACATAATATAACAACATGAGTGCGCAATAGCAATCAGAATAATATAACATAATATAACAACATGAATGCGCAATAGAAACAAGAATAATTTAACATAATATAACAACATGAATGCGCAATGGATACCAGAATAATATAACAAAATATAACAAGATAAGTGCGAAATAGAAATCCGAATAATATAACATAATATAACAACATGAATGCGCAATAGCAACCAGAATAATATAACAAAATATAACAACATGAATGCGCAATAGTAACCATAATAGTATAACATAAAATAACAAGATAAGTGCGCAATAGCACACAGAAACGTACCACATAATTTAACAGCATAAATGTGCACAAGACACCTTAAACATGCAAGAGAGTATAACAAGATAATTGCGCAACAGAAAATGAAAAGTACATCATAATATAACAAGATTTGCACGCAATAGGAACAAGAAAATGCAACATAATAAAAAATAATAATAATAAATATGTGTTTATAGTGGTCATGCACTTATCTTCATATCTCAACGAGATATCTATTTTACAGGCATGCCACTAAAAAAGAAAAAAAAAATATTTTATAAATAAAAAAAAAAATATAAAAAATCCCAACGGGGGGGGGGGAGAACAGTTGCATATAAAAAAAAGGGGGGGGGGATTTAAAACCGGGAAAAACAAAAAAAAAAAAAAAGGAGGGCGGCCCAAACCAAACAAAAAAAAAAAAACCCCAAAAAAAAAAAAATTACAAGATATGTGCGCAATAAAAACCAGAATAATATTACATAATATAAGAGGATGAGTGCGCAATAGCAACTACAACTTAGCATAATATAACAACAGAAGTGCGCAATAGCAAACAGAAACTTACCACACAATATAACAAGATTAACGTCCACCAGTCACCTAAAAATATACATCATAACATAACAACAAAGGTGCGCAATAGCAAACAGAAACTTACCACATAATGTTACAAGATTAACGTCCACCAGACACCTGAAAATATACATCATAATATAACAACAAAGGTGCGCAATAGCAAACAGAAACTTACCACATAATGTAACAAGATTAACGTCCACCAGACACCTGAAAATATACACCATAATATAACAAAAAAGGTGCGCAATAACAAACAGAAACTTACCACATAATATAACAAGATTAACGTCCACCAGACACCTGAAAGTATACATCATAATATAACAACAGAAGTGCGCAATAGCACACAGAAACTTACCACAAAATATAACAGCATTAACGTGCACAAGACACCTTAAACATACAAAAGAGTATAACGAGATAATTGCGCAACAGAATGTGAAAAGTACGTCATAATATAACAAGATATATCCGCAATAAGACACAAGAAAATATACAAAATAATTTTACAAGATATGTGCGCAATAAAAACCAGAATAATATTACATAATATAAGAGGATGAGTGCGCAATAGCAACCAGAATATAGCATAATATAACAACAGAAGTGCGCAATAGCAAACAGAAACTTACCACATAATGTAACAAGATTAACGTCCACCAGACACCTGAAAATATACATCATAATATAACAACAAAGGTGCGCAATAGCAAACAGAAACTTACCACATAATGTAACAAGATTAACGTCCACCAGTCACCTGAAAATATACATCATAATATAACAACAAAGGTGCGCAATAGCAAACAGAAACTTACCACATAATGTAACAAGATTAACGTCCACCAGTCACCTGAAAATATACATCATAATATAACAACAAAGGTGCGCAATAGCAAACAGAAACTTACTACATAATGTAACAAGATTAACGTCCACCAGTCACCTGAAAATATACATCATAATATAACAACAAAGGTGCGCAATAGCAAACAGAAACTCACCACATAATGTAACAAGATTAACGTCCACCAGAAACCTAAAAATATACATCATAATATAACAACAAAGGTGCGCAATAGCAAACAGAAACTTACCACATAATGTAACAAGATTAACGTCCACCAGACACCTGAAAATATACATCATAATATAACAACAAAGGTGCGCAATAGCAAACAGAAACTTACCACATAATGTAACAAGATTAACGTCCACCAGACACCTGAAAATATACATCATAATATAACAACAAAGGTGCGCAATAGCAAACAGAAACTTACCACATAATGTAACAAGATTAACGTCCACCAGACACCTGAAAATATACATCATAATATAACAACAAAGGTGCGCAATAGCAAACAGAAACTTACCCCATAATGTAACAAGATTAACGTCCACCAGACACCTGAAAATATACATCATAATATAACAACAAAGGTGCACAATAGCAAACAGAAACTTACCACATAATGTAACAAGATTAACGTCCACCAGACACCTGAAAATATACATCATAATATAACAACAAAGGTGCGCAATAGCAAAAAGAAACTTACCACATAATGTAACAAGATTAACGTCCACCAGACACCTGAAAATATACATCATAATATAACAACAAAGGTGCGCAATAGCAAACAGAAACTTACCACATAATGTAACAAGATTAACGTCCACCAGACACCTGAAAATATACATCATAATATAACAACAAAGGTGCGCAATAGCAAACAGAAACTTACCACATAATGTAACAAGATTAACGTCCACCAGACACCTGAAAATATACATCATAATATAACAACAAAGGTGCGCAATAGCAAACAGAAACTTACCACATAATGTAACAAGATTAACGTCCACCAGACACCTGAAAATATACGTCATAATATAACAACAAAGGTGCGCAATAGCAAACAGAAACTTACCCCATAATGTAACAAGATTAACGTCCACCAGACACCTGAAAATATACATCATAATATAACAACAAAGGTGCGCTATAGCAAACAGAAACTTACCACATAATGTAACAAGATTAACTTCCACCAGACACCTGAAAATATACATCATAATATAACAACAAAGGTGCGCAATAGCAAACAGAAACTTACCACATAATGTAACAAGATTAACGTCCACTAGACACCTGAAAATATACATCATAATATAAAAACAAAGGTGCGCAATAGCAAACAGAAACTTACCACATAATGTAACAAGATTAACATCCACCAGACACCTGAAAATATACGTCATAATATAACAACAAAGGTGCGCAATAGCAAACAGAAACTTACCACATAATATAACAAGATAACCGTCCACCAGACACCTGAAAATATACGTCATAATATAACAACAAAGGTGCGCAATAGCAAACAGAAACTTACCACATAATGTAACAAGATTAACGTCCACCAGACACCTGAAAATATACATCATAATATAACAACAAAGGTGCGCAATAGCAAACAGAAACTTACCACATAATGTAACAAGATTAACGTCCACCAGACACCTGAAAATATACATCATAATATAACAACAAAGGTGCGCAATAGCAAACAGAAACTTACCACATAATTTAACAAGGTTAACGTCCACCAGACACCTGAAAATATACATCATAATATAACAAAAAAGGTGCGCAATAGCAAACAGAAACGTACCACATAATATAACTGCATTAATGTGCACAAGACACCTTAAACATGCAAAAGAGTATAACGAGATAATTGCGCAACAGAACGTGAAAAGTACGTCATAATATAACAAGATATATCCGCAATAGGAACAAGAAAAATACAAAATACAGTATTACAAGATATGTGCGCAATAATAACCAGAATAATTTAACAAAATATAACAACCTAAGTGCACAATAGCAACCAGAATATTATAGCACAATACAATAAGACAAGTACGCAATAGCACACAGAAACTTACCATATAATATAACAGCATTAATGTGCACCAGACACCTAAAAAACTTCAACAGAGTATAACAGGATATATGCGCAACAAAATGTGAAAAATACATCATAATATAACACGATTTGCGCGCGATGGGAACAAGAAGCAAGATAACAAGGAAATAGTGCGCAATAGCAAACAGAATAATATAACATAATATAAGAAAATGAGTGCGCAATAGCAACGAGAATAATATAACACAATATAACAAGATAAGTGTGCAATAGGAAACAGAATAATACGAAATTATAAGAAGATGAGGACGCAACAGCAACCAGAATAATATAACTTAATATAACAACAAAGGTGCGCAATAGCAAACAGAAACTTACCACATAATGTAACAAGATTAACGTCCACCAGACACCTGAAATATACATCATAATATAACAAAAAAGGTGCGCAATAGCAAACAGAAACTTACCACATAATGTAACAGGATTAATGTGGACCAGACACCTGAAAAATACAACAGAAAAATACATAATTTCGTAACAGAAACAGCTTATTTACCTTGCCGCCTATGGTTTTTTCCGAAAAGAGTTTTCGTAGCCTGTTTGTTTTCTCCTTTCTTTTAATTTCTTTCCTTTTCAAGTACGCTCAAACCTGAGAAATGAACACCCAGTTATTAAGCAGCCACATGTACAGTTGCCGAAACTGTTAAAGTTAAAAACCTTTTTGTCTACTTTAATTCAGCGTTGTACCTTCTTCAGTTTGCTGCCTTCCAAAGCCGTCAGTCTCAATCCAGGTACTCATAAAGTTGGCTTGCCGTTAGCTTCATCGTCACCAAGATGTACGTTTTCGGCTACTGGTGTATTTGGCGCAACGGATTCGAATAAACAAATTTGAAAAAAAAAAAGAATTAGCATAAACGATCATGTCTCCTCCAATCAAGTGACCGTGCCAATAGCAACGCACGAGAAAAATTCGCAAGATGGACAAGAAGCATTAATTACATTGCATGCTCATTTGGGTATTTTTCGAGTAATTTTTAATAACCCTCCTCCGGGAATTATTCACTGGTCTGGAGTGCACTGAAGTTACCAAGGTTACTCCATTCTATTAAAAGTTGAGTAGCAAACGAAAGCTCGCATGATGATCTGGACACTTGATTTCCATGTTTAGAAGTGGATGATTAGCTGTTATATTCTCGCATAAATGATCATTACTCGATACAAGTTTTACTATCTTACAACTGTTTTTTCTTACCAGATGTTTCTTTCTAGTTCTTGAATGCTAAGTGATTCTTGTCGGATGATCAACCTGTATAGTGAACATACCATAACAAGATTAGTAACTCATGACAAACCTTTAAAGTAATAAAACCTATCCAAATTAGGAACTCGGCTTACCTCGAAGAATGAATGAAATCCTTAAAGGGACTATGTCACGGAGATTTCGCAGATTTTTGTTCTAATCTGTTCTGGAAGGCAACTTTACCCATAAAAAGCAATATCTTTGAACATGTAAAGGAAGACATAACCGTAATGTGCGGATAGAAATCAAGCTACGGCTTTAAATATCGATTTTTTTTTTGAAGACGCGCGAAAACAATTTGAAAACGTTTGCCTGACGTTTTCAAATTGCAATCGGTTTTCATCCGCGTCATCCGCGGCCAATAATGCTAGTTAACAGTGTCAGTGCTCTAATATAGCAACTTTTAATAATCAAAGGCTCTTTGAGCAACCTCGTGGTAATTCGATGAATGAAGTGCCGACCTCCGCATTTTTTTTCTAAATAAGTGTCCAATAAGGAAAAGCAATCTCACTTTGCTTTATTTTTCCACGTGAGTTGCGTCATTGATGACTCGTGCTCTCAGGCGTCGTAGCGCTATTCAGTTTTCACAACCAAAATATTTATCGGTCAGTGTATTATCTTTAATCCTTTTAAGCATTAAGTGAATTTGTTTTGTCAATATGTTTACTTTTCTGTCAGCACATATAGATAAAATGTGAGAGAAAAGATACGCCCGAGCACTTCGTGTATCTGCTCGACTCCAAAAGATGAAAAACGGATGACATGACACGAGGTGACGTGTAGTTCATAGCTGCTTTCAGTAATGTCACAATCTCACTTAATTTGCCTTTAATTTTTTTCTTGCGTGAATGGGTCATTGCTAGATTCATTAATAGTTTTTTTTCTTTAAATAAGCGTTCAATAATGTAACACAATCTCACTTTATTTCCCTGTGATGTTTTATTTTTCCATGGAAATTGCGTCATGATGGTTCGTGCCCTCAGGCTTCGTAGCGCGAATTCTATTTCATCACAAAAATATTTAAGTGTAACCTTTGATCCTTTTTAGTGTTAAGTAAATTTGTTTTGTGAATATGTTTATTTTTCTGCCAGCACGTGTAGCGTTATTTTGAGCAGCTAATAAAATTTGAGAGAAAGATGCGCGTTTCTACACGACTCAAAAAGATGAAGAACGGATGACGTGACACGAAGATGATGTGACGCAAAACAAAAACGTGCGTGAATGTTGTGTTTACTAAAACGAGTCTTTGAATGTTTTCTTACGTGAATGGGTCATTAATAGCCTATGCTCTGAGGCTTCGTAGAGCGGATTCTATTCTCTTTTATCACCAGAGGATAAGTGTTACTGATCCTCTTTCGATTTGTTTTGTGAAAATTCAATTCAGTTCCCTGAAAGAGAGAGACCCTGGGAACGAGGTTGGAGAATAATTTGTTTAGACATGCATTGAATGGCGTTTTTGTAGAACCTTCTGTTAGCACGTTCACCGTTGAATGCATGAATTAATTGCGGTTTAATATCAGAATGGAGTGAGCGAGTGGTCGAGTGAGGGGAACACGTCACTTCAAGAATGATCACTACACCTCATTACCATTCGGTAAAAATGGACTAATATTTCTAGGTTTCATGCGACAAAAATATACATTTGGCTGTTCAAAAATATCCGTGACATAGTCCCTTTAAGAGACTGTTTACAGCTACACAATCAAACTGTAAAATAATCTGTAAACAATCTTTGGATGTTGTCCTTCAGTAGCATGTTCAATTTTGAAAAGTTGTTAAAAGTTCAACTGAGGCCTTACACTACTGACGTTTTGTAAAAAGTTTTATAAAAGTTGATTAAGATCCAAGCTTTCGCGCGATCTACGGCATCATGTTTAGCAGTGGATAATAAGGAAATATTCTCGCATAAATGATCATTACTCGACACAAGTTTTACTATCTTACAACTTTTTTTTTTCTTTTTTTTTTTTTTTTATTTTTTTTTTCAATGATCAACCGCGAGACTTATAAACAGATGTAAAATAAAACGTGAGAAAAGCGAAAGAATGTGGGCGGTAAATGTAAATGCTAATTAATAAGATACAAATATGAATAAAAATTGAAAACGTGTGGTCTAACGGGCGAGTGTCAAAGTACAATTGTTTGTAGAGTCTCTAGATATGTTAAAATTTTAAAGTATTTGAATAACAAGTCCGCGAATTCACTGCACTCTTCTCGTGAGTTGAGGGCAGGTTTGTAGAATTCCGTATATAAAAAGCTTCAAACAGTCGTAGATTTGCGGGGTCGTTTTCTAGTACAATGGTCATTGATTTCGATGCCTTTGTGGACTTTGTTTTGGCACTTTGAATGACAGAGCACAGGCCTACCATCCTATGTTTGTGAGTTCACAGCATGCCCATGTGAATATTCAAATTTCTTCACTAATTGCTATTGTAAATGTTGAAGCTTTTTAAAATCGGCTTTTACGACTTGTATTTGTAATAAAATGAAGTAGAAATATTTTCGCATTGTTTTTATACCGTTTTCTTGGCGTTTTGTAACGCGCAAGAGTAGTTTTAGGAGTTTAAAACTTCGACTCGTCTATCGAATATATATATATATTTACACAAGGCGTGCAGCTTCGACATCAAAGAATCCGGTACCGCCTCTGGAATGTAGCCGAAAAATCAAATTTCCTCGACTCGCTTTCATCGGAGATCCCGGTCCTCGAAAGAACAGTCCTCGAACTATAGTCTGGCCTAATTTGAGTGCGATCGGTTCGCCCCGTTGCTGTTTCAAACTAGCTGGAGTATCAAATTAGGTCGTAAAAATTGCCGATTTACGATGATCTGTACCACCTACTTGGACAATTTATGCAATATTCGCTGAAATTGGTCAAAATTATTACCTATGCTCTCCCCAGAAAGCAAAACGTGTTTCACTACAAAAGTCCTCTTGGGTACCCCAAAGAAATACTGCTCGGAAATCACGACGGCGAAGCCAAAGACAACGTGAACTGAAAATTTATTTGCACCTCGACTTCTTATTTTTTTAATTATATAAAAAAAAAAATTTACACTCAAATTCGATAGTTTACTCAACAACATTCACGTTATAGCGAGTACAGATAAATTTCCCAGCTCACGTTGTCTTCGGCCTCGCCGTCGTGATTTCCCGAGCAGTATTTCTTTTGCAAGTAAATGAACAAAAGTTTTGAATTTCTATGCGTACGCGGGGAAGACACAATATAATTATTAACATTTACAAATTCTTGATGTGACGTCCGATTTTAGGCTTGCCTCAATCCATCCAAATCCTGCCTTTAGTAAATCTAGTTCCAAAGAATGAGATTGAATTAAGCTGGCTAGTCATTCACCATTGTGAAAGAATCTTTGCTGATGAGAATTTATTTTCCTTGTTGTTTAAATGCGTTTTGTCACGGATTTATCAATCAAAATCTGTCGTAAGAAACCTAAGGATAATGATCCACTTTTATTAACAATTGCTAGGTTAGTTTACTGGAACTGTTCACAAGCGCCTTTGGATGCGGCCAGATGGCTAGGATGGGAATGGTTTGCAGCTAGAAAGTGAGTTGAGCTTAAACCTCAAGTTTTATTTATAGTCATATCTTGATTTCTATCCGCATATTGAGGTTGTATCTTCCTTTTTGGAGTGAAAAGATAAAAGTTATTCATGAGTAAAGTTTACTACCACTAATTCAAGAGCAGATTGGACCGAGAATCTGCGAATTCCTCGTGACAAATACACTATACATAGGATATTCAGAGAAATTAGAAAAACGAACAAGCTCTGAAAAAAGTCATGGCTTATTTACCTTGTTGCCTGTAGTTTTGTTTTGTTGCATATTTTGTCGTTCGCTTGAGCTCCCTCCACGAGCTCGTCTAGCGCTCACGATCATTGAAGCAGGCAAAGCGCTGTGGTTCTTCTTTCTTTTGCTTTTTTCCTCGGGCTAATGTAGGAAGAGAAAGCCGGAACACATATCAAAATTTGGTATTGTTTTCCATTCCTTTAATATTTTTACTTGACATTACTTTACAAGTCTTTTTGGCAGTTTTAACTTACAATGTTTTTAAATTGTGCCGGGAAACACAGAAACCGTGACGTCACAACCGTGTTTACATACTCTCATCTAAACACACCTATCGACCAATGAGAGCGCGCGTAGTATCTTAATTATTTTATAAATAAACGTATGAGTTTTTGATGTGATCTACTGGAAGGTTGTTTTGTGATTCCAGCAAATCTTTGAGTTTTTAAATAAAAATAAAAATAAAATAAAAACTAATATCTTTGATAATTGTGAACGTCATCGCCACCGCATGCATGCATGCATGCAAGATAATTGCGTAACAGAAACAGCTTATTTACCTTGCCGCCTGTGATTTTTTTCCGAAACGAGTATTCGTAGCCTGTTTGTTTTCTCTTTTCTTTTAATTTCCTTCCTTTTCAAGTACGCTCAAACCTGAGAAATGAACACCCAGTTATTAAGCAGCCACATGTACAGTTGCCGAAACTGTTAAAGTTAAAAACCTTTTTGTCTACTATAATTCAGCGTTGTACCTACTTCAGTTTGCTGCCTTCCAAAGCCGCGAGTCTCAATCCAGGTACTCATAAAGTTGGCTTGCCGTTAGCTTCATTGTCACCAAGATGTACGCTCAACTCATGCACGTTTTCGGCTACTGGTGTATTTGGCGCAACTGATTCGAATAAACAAAATTGTAAAAAAAAAAAGAATTAGCATAAACGATCATGTTTCTTCCAATCAAGTGACCGTGCCTATAGCAACGCACGATAAAAAAATCGCAAGATGGACAAGAAGCATTAATTACATTGCATGCTCATTTGGGTATTTTCCGAGTAATTTTTAATAACTCTCCTCCGGGAATTATTCACTGGTCTGGAGTGCACTGAAGTTACCAAGGTTACTCCATTTTACTAAAAGTTATGTAGCAAACGAAAGCTCGCAGGATGATCTGGACACTTGATTTCCATGTTTAGAAGTGGATGATTAGCTGTTATATTCTCGCATAAATGATCATTATTCGACACAAGTTTTACTATCTTACAACTGTTTTTTCTTACCAGATGTTTCTTTCTAGTTCTTGAATGCTAAGTGATTCTTGTCGGATGATCAACCTGTATAGTGAACATACCATAACAAGATTAGTAACTCATGACAAACCTTTAAAGTAATAAAACCTATCCAAATTAGGAACTCGGCTTACCTCGAAGAATGAATGAAATCCTTAAAGGGACTATGTCACGGAGATTTCGCAGATTTTTGTTCTAATCTGTTCTGGAAGGCAACTTTACCCATAAAAAGCAATATCTTTGAACATGTAAAGGAAAACACGCATAACCGTAATTTGCGGATAGAAATCAAGCTACGGCTTTAAATATCGATTTTTTTGAAGACGCGCGGAAACAATTTGAAAACGTTTGCCTAACGTTTTCAAATTGCAATTTGTTTCCATCCGCGTCATCCGCGGCCAATAATGCTAGTTAACAGTGTCAGTGCTCTAATATAGCAACTTTTAATAATCAAAGGCTCTTCGAGCAACCTCATGGTACAGTCGAAGCTCTCGTAAGTGGACACCCTCGGGAAGCGAAAAAAGTGTCCGTAACTGGAGCTGGCCGCTTACGAGAATGGTTCTCGTACGCGGCCACTAGCGATGTAGGGGAAAGATGGCCGCTTACGGGAGCTTGCCCAGCTAACAATAAATGCAATCCCGTATTGAAATACAAAACAATACCGCCGTATTAAGTGTCATTAATTTTCTTGGTTTATTGCGCCCTATACTGTACAACGTACGATATAATGACAATAACTGAACGATAACTCAGCAGTATTACAGTGTATACTTATGTACAGTACTTGACTTTCCCGTAGTCATTTTTAAAAACAACAAATTATAATTGGAACCAACATCAACATGATTAACATTAACAGACTCAACAAAACGTAGCGATGGTCCTTTGAAATGACACCGGACGTGAATGACGGCAAAACAAACACTGAGATAAGGAACTGTTGTTACTATTAAATCATTGTGACGAACGGCGGTGTAAAGTTGATTGATAAAAACAAGATACAGAGGTTGTTAATAGGATTTTCTTTGGGGTGTCCGCTTACGGGAGCTTAAAAACAAAGAAAAAGTCTAAGTCGTAATCTCTGAAAGTGTCCGCGGCCGCTTACGGGAATGTCCGCTTACGAGAATGTAAAATTACAGAGTTTGTATGGGAGTTAAAAACGGGAATTGAACAAGGCGTCCGTAAGTAGAGCTGTCCGCTTACGAGAGTGTCCGTTAAGAGAGCTTCGACTGTAATTCGATGAATGAAGTGCCGACCTCCGCATTTTTTCTAAATAAGTGTCCAATAAAGTAAAGCAATCTCACTTTGCTTTATTTTTCCACGTGAGTTGCGTCCTTGATGACTCGTGCTCTCAGGCGTCGTAGCGCTATTCAGTTTTCACAACCAAAATATTTACCGGTCAGTGTATTATCTTTAATTCTTTTAAGCATTAAGTGAATTTGTTTTGTCAATATGTTTACTTTTCTGTCAGCACATATAGATAAAATGTGAGAGAAAAGATACGCCCGAGCACTTCGTGTATCTGCTCGACTCCAAAAGATGAAAAACGGATGACATGACACGAGGTGACGTGTAGTTCATAGCTGCTTTCAGTAATGTCACAATCTCACTTAATTTGCCTTTAATTTTTTTCTTGCGTGAATGGGTCATTGCTAGATTCTTTAATAGTTGTTTTTTCTTTAAATAAGCGTTCAATAATGTAACACAATCTCACTTTATTTCCCTGTGATGTTTTATTTTTCCATGGAAATTGCGTCATGATGGTTCGTGCCCTCAGGCTTCGTAGCGCGAATTCTATTTCATCACAAAAATATTTAAGTGTAACCTTTGATCCTTTTTAGTGTTAAGTAAATTTGTTTTGTGAATATGTTTATTTTTCTGCCAGCACGTGTAGCGTTATTTTGAGCAGCTAATAAAATTTGAGAGAAAGATGCGCGTTTCTACACGACTCAAAAAGATGAAGAACGGATAACGTGACACGAAGATGATGTGACGCAAAACAAAAACGTGCATGAATGTTGTGTTTACTAAAACGAGTCTTTGAATGTCTTCTTACGTGAATGGGTCATTAATAGCCTATGCTCTGAGGCTTCGTAGAGCGGATTCTATTCTCTTTTATCACCAGAGGATAAGTGTAACTGATCCTCTTTCGATTTGTTTTGTGAAAATTCAATTCAGTTCCCTGAAAGAGAGAGACCCTGGGAACGAGGTTGGAGAATAATTTGTTTAGACATGCATTGAATGGCGTTTTTATAGAACCTTTCTGTCAGCACCTTCACCGTTGAATGCATGAATTAATTGCGGTTTAATATCAGAATGGAGTGAGCGAGTGGTCGAGTGAGGGAAACACGTCACTTCAAGAATGATCACTACACCTCATTACCATTCGGTAATAAAAATGGACTAATATTTCTAGGTTTCATGCGACAAAAATATACATTTGGCTGTTCAAAAATATCCGTGACATAGTCCCTTTAAGAGACTGTTAACAGCTACACAATCAAACTGTAAAATAATCTGTAAACGTTTTTGTTTACTTGCTTGACAAAGTTAACTGTGAAATTTTGCAATTGTTTGTTCGATTTTGACGAGCAAATGTATGTTTAAATGTTGAACGTTTTGTAAAACAATTCCAAAACCCGACTGATATATCCTTTGCGATCGCAAATTACAAAACTGTAGAATAATCCCGCAAACCAGTCAAAACAAAAACAACAAGTAAAAGTATTCAGCAACGATATGTCATCCAACTGATATAATTTATTTGCATTTTTATCATTGTATATTTTTATGACAGAGCACAGGCTTACCATCCTATGTTTGTGAGTTCACAGCAGACACAGCATGCCCATGTGAATATTCAAATTTCTTCACTAATTGCTATTGTAAATATTGAAGCTTTCTAAAATCGGCTTTTATGACTTGTATTTGTAATAAAATGAAGTAGAAATATTTTCGCATTGTTTAAGTTTGTTTTTTATACCGTTTTCTTGGCGTTTTGTAACGCGCAAGAGTAGTCTTGGGAGTTTAAAATTTCGAATCGTGTATCGAATACAAATATTTACACAAGGCGTGCAACTTCGACATCGAAGAATCCGGTACCGCCTCTGGAATGTAGCCGAAACACTGATTCATGCTTTTATATCAAGCCGGCTTGACTATTGTAACAGTCTCCTATTTGGAGTGCCTGAACGCCATCTTCAAAAATTACAAAGGGTTCAGAATGCAGCTGCGCGATTGATTTTCCAGGAGAGCAGATATTGCCACATCACACCTCTGCTCAAGTCATTGCACTGGTTGCCTGTTACATATCGTATAGTTTTTAAAATTTTGTTGATTACTTTTAAAGCCGTACATGGTCTTGCTCCAGCCTACATAAGTGAACTTATTTCCGTTAGAGAAAATGCTGGAAGACATTACCTGCGTTCCAACAATGGTTTACGCCTTAATTATAGCCAATGTAAATCACTCGCAACGCTTGGGGATCGCTCTTTTCATGTGGCCGCCCCTAAATTATGGAACGATCTTCCTGAAATAAGAAACATGCCATCTCTGCAAAGTTTTAAGAAAGCCATCAAGACCTTTTTATTTTTAAAAGCTTTTTAATTGTACATTTCTTTTTATAGTCATATACATTTTAATCTTTTTTAGCTTGTGAATTTAAATTTTAAATTTTTAGTTTTTTTTTTAACTATATTGTAATGCGCAATTGAAAATTTTTAAATTGATAATTGCGCAATATAAGTAAATTATTATTATTATTATTATTAAAAATCAAATTTCCTCGACTCGCTTTCATCGGAGATCCCGGTCCTCGGAAGAACAGTCCTCGAACTATAGTCTGGCCTAATTTGAGTGCTATCGGTTCGCCCCGTTGCTCTTTTAAACTAGCCGGAGTATCAAATTAGATCGTAAATTTGACGATTTACGATGATATGTACCACCTACTTGGACAATTTATGCAATATTCGCTTAAATTAGTCAAAATTACTACCTATGCTCTCCCCAGAAAGCAAAACGTGTTTCACTACAAAAGTCCTCTTGGGTACCCCAAAGAAATACTGCTCGGAAATCACGACGGCGAAGCCAAAGACAACGTGAACTGAAAATTTATTTGCACCTCGACTTCTTATTTTTTTAATTATATAAAAAAAACTTACACTCAAATTCGATAGTTTACTCAACGCTAGCGAGTACACATAAATTTCCTAGCTCACGTTGTCTTCGGCCTCGCCGTCGTGATTTCCGAGCAGTATTTCTTTTGCAAGTAAATGAACAAAAGTTTTGAATTTCTATGCGTACGCGGGGAAGACACAATATAATTATTAACATTTACAAATTCTTGATGTGACGTCCGATTTTAGGTTTGCCTCAATCCATCCAAATCCTGCCTTTAGTAAATCTAGTTCCAAAGAATGAGATTGAATTAAGCTGGCTAGTTATTCACCATTGTGAAAGAATCTTTGCTGATGAGAATTTATTTTCCTTGTTGTTTAAATTGCGTTTTGTCACGGATTTATCAGCCAAAATCTGTCGTAAGAAACCTAAGGATAATGATCCACTTTTATTAACAATTGCTATGTTAGTTTACTGAAACTGTTCACAAGCGAAAAGTTGAGTTGAGCTTAAACCTCAAGTTTTATTTATAGTCATATCTTGATTTCTATCCGCATATTGAGGTTGTATCTTCCTTTTTGGAGTTAAAAGATAAAAGTTATTCATGACTAAAGTTGACTACCACTAATTCAAGAGCAGATTGGACCGAGAATCTGCGAATTCCTCGTGACAAATACACTAATACACTGTACATAGGATATTCAGAGAAATTAGAAAAACGGACAAGCTCTGAAAAAAGTCATGGCTTATTTACCTTGTTGCCTGTAGTTTTGTTCCGAAGTTTTCGTAGCCTCTTTGTTTTTTCCCTTCTGTTCCTTTCTTTTCAAGTACGCTCAAACCTGCGAAATAAAGACCCAGTTATCTAACAGCCACAGTTGCCGAAACTGCTATTAAGTTCAAATCCTTTTTGTCTGCTTTAATTCAGCGTTGTACCAACCTCGTCTCCCTGCCTTCCAAAACCGTCGCTCTCAATCATAAAGTTGGCTTGCAGCTAGCTTCTTTGTCACCAAGATGGACGCTCAACTCATGCACGTTTTCGGCTACTGGTGTATTTGGCGCAACTAATTCGAATAAACAAAATTGTGAAAAAAATTAGCATAAACGAGCATGTCTGCTCTAATCAAGTGGCCGTGCCTATAGCAACGCACGAGAAAAATTCGCAAGATGGACAAGAAGCATTCATTGTTTTCATTGCATAGCATGCTCATTTT
This sequence comes from Oculina patagonica, assembly GCF_052425735.1. Lineage (NCBI taxonomy): Eukaryota > Metazoa > Cnidaria > Anthozoa > Scleractinia > Oculinidae > Oculina > Oculina patagonica. The sequence goes on from NC_135766.1 coordinate 8,118,405, forward strand.
GGTATTTTCCAAGTAATTTTTAATAACTCTCCGCCGGGAATTATGATTAATCTTTTCAACGTCAGGTGCGGTTTGCGGAAATTATCGCTGAGTTCTGCAATTGCAGGCTATCATCACTTTTCTGCGGATAGCGTTGTTGGCTTTAATTTGCCAAAATTAGTTGATACTGCTTTATATGGTGTATTGCACTTTTCATCCTCTGAAAATCTTGGTCTTTGTGCTCTATCGGCATTGCCGTTTTAAAGTCGGTAACTCTTATAAGAAAGAAGTTAACACAGAACGAAAATTAATAAACAATGTAATTAGAGTCCAATAGTTATCTTATTTGCACTTCAATTTTGCGCATTGTTTCACCTGCATAATGTCTTCGCTAGAGCATTTTGAGAATTGTGAAGGTTTTCGTCCTTGAGACTGAATAGACTTTTAGTGTGTCTAATTTGCCGAAAAAAAATACTATGAAAATATATTTAAAGTGAGTGAAAGCGTTCAGTAAATTTATTGCTTCAAATTGCTTTACGTTGCCAATATTCTACTAATTTTGGTGATTTTAACGAGTTGGTCGAAAATCGCGTTATTTAGTGCACAATTTGACTATAGCTCAATTTTATACTCGCTAAAGTCCCCCGTAATCTCGAATTAATCTGATCTTTAATTTGAAACTTCGGAATTCGTGTTGTCTCCGTGGCGCAATTGGTAAGCGCGTTCGGCTGTTAGCCGAAAGGTTGATGGTTCAAGCCCATCCAAGGACGATTTTTTTCATCCGTGACAATGTAATAATCAATGTGATTTAAAATCAAGTCATTTGATTTTGATCAAAAAGAAGTCATAAAACGCAGTAGAAAATTCTCTACTTGCCCTATCGCTGCCTCCTCTACAGTAATGTAGTGCATGCAAACTTACTGATTTTTTAGTGCAGTTTTAGTTCCAAGAGGGTCTGCTTGGGGGTACCTTGATAACACTAAACACTTGGCTCTGTAACATGAAACAGTAAAATTTTAGGCATTTTAACACTAACAGTAAAAAATTAAATGTAACAGTAAATTTTCTCCAAAAAGAGACAAAAACGGATCCAAATAGGCCAATAGTATTTTGTTTAGTACATTAAGAAGCTTTCGGCCATTTTTCGAAGATTTCCGATCAGTTCGGAAGATTTCCGAAGACTACCGAATATTCCCGAAGATTTACAAAGAATACCGAAGATTTCCGAAGAGAAATCCGAGAGTTTTCTCTAAGTTCATAATTGATTTTATCCGATTTTTGAAGAGCAGATAAGAATTAACAATGCTAAAATTTTTCACGAATATACCTCCAAACAGTTAACAGTATTTTCTCCGATAACAGTAAACATTAAAAAATTGGCCATTATAACAGCAAACACTAAAAATTATGGTAAAATAACGGATTAAACACTAAACCCCATTCATACCCTCTTCCAAAGGTTGCCCTCTCTATTTATCCATATATCTCTCTATATCTAATCTTAGTTGATTTGCAGAACTGTTGCCAGAGTGCTCGATAGATATACTAGAGCAAAATATTTGAAGACAGTCTGATCAACCTTGGATTTGACTTGGCATATTTCGTACTGCAACGTGTGCAGCACTCATCAGATAAAATAGCCAACTGCAAAATTTCGACATAACGCTGATATATATAGAGAAAGAGACGCGGTATGAGTGGAAAAGTATAAAATTACAACGGTTTTACATCAGGTATCTCGCTGGTATCTTGCGAATAATGCCAGTCAATGGCTACGGTTAAATCTGATAGGTCAGTACTGACATGGTGTTGTATCGATCCATACTCTTTATTTTGACCCTTTCATAGATTCCAAGATATGACACAGTTGTTCTAAGAGATAATTTCGTATTCCGACAGATATATTCCACACTACAGACACAGATAAATTTCCACACTAGACCTATTTCCGTTCTCCCTTAGATTCCTTTCTTGCGCGTGTTTTTAAGTTTCAATCAGACGAGACTCAGACCACGTTGGTCAAACCAGCCCCAGTCCCTAACTTAGTTACAACACATAGTAACACATGAAGCAACGCAAAAAAAATTATGGCGTTTACCGATGGCAGGGGGCGAAGGAAGGGGAAGTGGGGCAGGAGCCTGGGAGTACATTGGGGAAAGGAGGGAAACGAGGGCGGGAAGCGGGATTCCCAAGTTGGGGGGAACAGGAGAAATTGAAAAAATCGCAACATTTCGCAATATTTTGCAATAGAAAAAAGAAAAGAAAACACTAAGAAATGGGCGGGGACCGGGAGTAAAAAGTACGGACGCGTGAAGTACAGACCCCCCCCCCCTCCTCTTCCGGGTGACCCCGAGAGTCCGCAAACGTGATGGCGTGAACTTCCAAAGCCACATTAAGCCAAGACAAACTATAACCAAGGTTATCCATAAATGTTAACAACTCGCCTCAATGATATTTTCAAAAGCAGAACCTTCGCATTCCCATACCAAGCCTTGGAAATCAAATTTTTTCAGCACATTACCGTCCTGAAGCAAGAGTCACGGTCCGGTTATCTGCTTGCCTTGTGTTTGGGCTGCCTGTGATTCAGCTGAATATCAAAAATACGTTCATACCAGATCAGGTATTAAATGTGGCCAAACGAGGACACAAGTTTTCCACGTGCGTCTAATTGCAACCCGTTTTGTCAGGTTATGCATGCTTGCACTTGCGTTCACTTTGGTTGGGGTCAAATTTGCACAGAAGTCGGCGCAAGTTTTTCACCGTTTTGCCTCCTAATGCAAGTAAACGCAAGTTGATCACACGTAATTCATTTGCATTTTGGTTTCAAACTTGACGGCCTAAATATGGCTTTTTTTCAACTTCTGTCTATTTGGCCATCCAACAAAGGTCTGTACTCATGTTCATCTCGCGACTACTTGCACCTCCGTCTGACCAGGCGTTAACTTTTATATTATTTGCATGATGAAAGTTAAAGTTATGTCAGCCTGTTGTATAACAGGGTTACAAGTGGTGGGAGGTACGTGGAGTAAACGTGAAGGAACTGAGAACGCGAAAAAGAAAACGTTCACTTTTGTTCGTGAAATTAACGACTTGTCCATGGATGGAAAAATTTATGGTTTCGTTTGATGTGGAAAGCTTGTTTACCAACATTCCTTTGAGTGAATGTATAGACCTGGCGGTCGACTTCATTACCAAAGGCAACCCTGGCATCAAACTTAATTCTTCTGACCTGAAAAGACTTTTCCTATTTGCCACCGCTGAAACCCATTTTATTTTCAAGGACACATATTACGATCAGGTTGAAGGTGTAGCCATGGGTTCCCCCCTAGCCCCTGTTCTTGCTAATCTTTTCATGGGTCACCACGAGAAAATCTGGTTGGAACAGTATAGGGATTCCCAGGTTTTATTCTACCGTCGTTATGTGGACGACACTTTTTGCCTTTTCAACTCGGAACGGGATGCTGACCTTTTCTTCAATTTCATTAACAATCAACATCCTAATATTCATTTCACTATGGAGAGGGAGAGTAACCAGGTTCTTCCTTTTCTTGATGTGCTATTAAACAACAAATCCCCACAATTCCCTGTCACCACCGTATATCGCAAAAAGACCTTCACGGGCTTGCTTACCAATTTTTTAAGCTTTACACCCCTTTGCTACAAAATGGGGCTGGTAAAAACGCTCATTGACAGGACCTTTAAGATCAACAACACGTGGTTGGGTTTTCACAATGACATTCAGAATTTATTTAATATTTTGCGTAAGAATCTCTTTCCCGAGCATGTATTAGACATGTTACTCCACCGTTATGTCACGAGAGCAGTAGTAGGGAACGACACACGACCTTCAACAGGTGTCGAGCAACAGGAGTTGCCCAAGCACTATTTCAAGATCCCCTACATCGGGCATTTTTCGGGTGTTGCACAACAAAGGGTGCGCAAGCTAATCGATCGATTCTGTAAACCCATCGACATCAAATTTGTTTATTCTACTTTTAACATTAAGAACTTGCATTGTTTAACGTGAAAGATCCTCTCCCTGACAGGCTCCGTACGCGCATCGTGTACAAATTTTCTTGTGCAAGCTGTAATGCTTGTTACGTTGGCGAAACAAGCCGACATTTCTCCACGCGCGTGCACGAGCACTTGTCATCGGACAGAACCTCTCACGTTTATAGGCATTTGCAGGCTTCAGAGTCATGCCGTACCTCTTGTAACTTAGACTGCTTCAAGATCTTAGACTCTGCACCTACTAAGTACCAGGTTAAGCTTAAGGAGTCTATGTACATCAAGTGGGAAAAGCCGGACCTTAATCAACAGGTCAAACACATCAATTTGACGCTTTCCCTATAGCTGCACGCGCGCGCGCTTCTTTTTAATTCCGTTAACTTCAAAATTTATCTAGCGTATTGCTTTTCAACGCAATGTAACGTATGATTTGTAACAGGCACGTTTTAAATCACTGTAAACTTTCATAACCGTCACACTGACGATGACGGATGTACCGTCGAAACATGTTTGTGAAAATTAAAAAAGTCGTATTACTTTTGAAAAACTCAAACTCAATTACTGAGAAATATAAAATATTCAAAAACCAAGCAGCCAAGACCTAATACGAGCGCGAGATTTCTATGGTTAGTTGATTTGGCCTTAATTTGGACTCATCAACTGTCATCTCATAGAAATCTTGAGCTGGTAATCTTATTTCTTCAATATAATTCTAACTTAATTTCCTTCAAATAACAAAAATCCAATTTCTCTAAATTTCATTAACTATAAAACTTCTGTTCACGCTTTAGAGAAATCTTGTACAGACTAAATTAAGTTTTGAAGCTGTGTGTACAGGCCCGTAGGGTGGATTCTGAAGAGGGGGGTTCTTTCATTTTTTCTGTGCTAACACGAGCGCCGAAGGCGCGAGCCTCCAGGGGGTCTGGGGGCAAGCCCCCTCCCCCCCCCCCCCCTCCCAGGATATTATGCAAATTTAGGTTCTCTCAAGTGCCATTTCCTGCATTTTGACATAATTTCTGAGTTGGGATGCATTTTCCTTCAATATTAGCTCTTCGGATCGGAAAGTAATTTTCATTTTAAAAAAATTCAAAATTTTCAGAAATGAGTGTATGCATTTAGACATCCTGGAAATTTGGTTTCTGATAAATGCGCATGCTTGCTTATCCAGCCAACTAGGGGCCTGTTTATATGGAGGAGAGTTGTCCCTGGAAGGAGGGTTACCCTCCATACCGAGCCACCTCAGGCGAAAGAGCTTTTCATATGTTTCTTTATAAATAGCTGCGAACCGTTTACATGAGAAATTGCAAAGTTGGCTCGGGGGGCAGGGTGACCCTGGGTGGAGGGTCACTCGCTTTGAAGGGAGGGTGACCCTGGGGAGCGAGCCAACTTTTTTCCATATAAACAGTTTGGTTATTTTTGCCTCGCCTACCAGGGACAAGTTGACACATACGGAGCATGCGCAAAAGCTAAAATCAGCATAAACAAAACTGCAGATAAATTGAAATCGAAGTCGGCGGTAAATTAGTCCAAAAAATGGTCTTTGTCGACGATTCAGCGTTCCTGATTTTAGAAAAAGCAGCCATAATAGATGTTTCAAAACAACTCTCGCCAGTCTTTTGAACCGAGAGGGTCAAGTTTTGGCTCGGTCAACAGGGACAACTTTTTCATCTAAACGCTCGGCAAAAGATGGCTCGGGGGAGAGGGTAACCCTTCTACCAGGGACAACTCTCCTCCATATAAACTGGCCCTAGTTCTGATTGCCGCGGGCGCCACGACAAGGATGGAAAGCAAAACGAACATCAATTAACCAATCCAAAAGATAAGGACTTCTCATTATAATGACAAAATGTTGCGGCTTCCTTCGATAATCCTGGCAAGGAAGGTAGTCGTCCGTGTAATCGACCGGTCACAGTCTTTTGACTGTTGTGTAAAATTTTTTCTATCTTTTCAACTCCCAAAAATGTTGACTTCAAAAATTTTAGGGAGTTCGTTCGAACCCCTCGAACCCCCCCACCACCACCCTTTGGGCCTGGTGTACACTTGCTAATAAGTTTATTCAACATTTTCGAGTCATTTTCTGTCATTCTTTTATTCCTTTTGAAAATTGAGCTATCTGGTGACATTTCTAAACCTTCCTGCCGAGCTTCGGAAAAACGAGAAAACTATACCATTTTGTAGACGAGACGATCTGAAGCCACTGCACACTATAATCTGTTGGTTATTTATAAGTTCTTCTAAGTGCACTAATGCAAATGCGATCTCAGGCCCTGCTCTTCCATTCGGGAGCCTGTTCGCAGGCTAATGCGATAATTCGATTATTTGGGCTATTCATAGATTTTTGTATGTTTTCCTTCAGCATTTTACACATGTTGCTTGTCACTCCCTGATGAAGCCGTGGATCGGTGAAAGCTAGGATTTTTTAGTATTCGATTTTTACAGTAGTGTTGGGCCACATTTGTACTATTTTAGTTTTTTAATATATTATAGTTTATCAGAACCCATGGTCGTACACGCAAATTTTGTAAATTTCAAGCAACTTGTGGTTTCAAGTTCAATTTGTAAATGACATGAAGCCAATAGATGTCAATACTTATCATTAAATTGACATTTTCGTATATTACGGTGGAAACAAATGTCTTACATTGCAAAGGTGATACCACAGAAATGAGGACAGGCAGACATTTAATTTTATTAAATGGCGAAATATTTCGACTAGCAGTACTAGTCTTCTACAGAGCCAGTTTACCTTTACTGTCAGTTGACTTAAACCATAAATGTGCGAGCACATAGTTCCCGTCCAAGGTTTCTCTTCTTACAGTAGTACTCTGGCCCCAGGGGGGGTACTTCGGGATCAAAGTGACGGGGATGATCGATTATGGCTCCTGAATGGAGGCAAAACTCAGGACCCCAAAAAATCCCTAAGTCTCCCGACATTACCCAAAAAAAACCCTGGACCAAAAAAAAAACGCCCAAAAAATCCCTAGTCAAAATACCCCTTAATTGCCAAGGCCGCGCCAAGGCACTTTAGTTTGATTTTAATACCCAAAAAAATCCTCTATTTAAATCAAGTCACCCAAAAAATACCTGCTAAATTCTCCTACACAAAAAAATCCCAGAATCGAAAATTTCGACCCCTCAAAAAAATCCTTCGCACATCCCCGTCACTTGGATCCCGGAGTACCCCCCCCCCCGGGACTCTGGCCTTTCGTACCGATGAATTGTTCCGTTTCTCCTGGTTTTCCAATTCCGCATTCAAGCTTTCCATCGCTTTCCATTTTAATAGTGAAATTTGTGCCCAGGTCTTCTCACTCCCTTGCCCTGTCGTCCATTCTCGTCCCCATAGCCCTTTTGTTTCTCTAAGCCGGCTTGGCACGAGAAAACGAAGGGCTCTGGGGACCTCTGGGGACATAGGATCTTTGAATAAATTCGATTTTTTTTTGGCTGTGTGGAGCAAAGAATTCCTAAACAGAAGTCGAAAACGTAACCACTCTCTCATACATTCTGTTTTATTCGGTTTCCAAATGCAAAAAAAAGGTAAAGTCTCGAACAAATCATAAATGTCTTTGCTGTGTAATAAAGTTAAAATTAACCAAGTTTCTGTAGTCTATTGATCACTGGCTAAACGGCATGGTTGCTCGTAGGAAACGTCATGACTGCATACATGAGGACCGGAAGTCCTAGAATCTGGGACTGGAAAATCTAGCCTACGTGTAGCCGTACCCACCCCCTCCCGCTTTTCCTCGGGGGGGGGGGGGTGGGTACGGCTACACGTAGGCTATGGAAAATCCTCTGTCCCCAGAGCCCAGAGCCCTTTGTTTCCTCGTGCCAAGGCCCAGCCGGCTAAGAGAAACGAAAGGGCTATGGGGACGAGAATGCCTGTCGTCCCGCCCAGACAGTCGCTGGACGACAGTTGGACTCGACGACAGTCGCCAAGCTTCACTTGTTTTACTTCTGGACATCTCAAAATGGCGTTCAGAGGGGAAATAACTACAAATGAAGTGGAAAGAGAGAAACATAAAGCTGAACTGGGAATTTGTCGCATAAGAATATTCAAAGATGGTGAAGGCTATAAAACTCTTGGCTCTGGAAGTGTAATCAAAAATCTGATGAATCAGTGGCCTTGGAAGGACAAGTGTTGCGTTGTTACTAGCGACAAAGTTCTCCCAGAGGAAGATTTCAATATAAATGATATTTACTTGGATTTTAGGAAGTTAAAATCATCCGTTCTGAAAACTGTTAAACTAGGTAGTATCGCCAAGTCGAATGCCGTCCATCGATCTACTTCCGGTTTAGTTGTGATTCCTCTTGAGGACCCGAAGGTGTTTAGCAAAACCTCCAGTATTTTCACGTATCGACCATTCACCAAGGGAAATGACCTTTCGAATGGATTGTTCTGTCCTATTGTGGATGATACGGTGTCAAGCAGTTTTGATGTGAAGCCGTTTGATGTGAAGGTGATGCTAGACCCGCAGTTTGTTCTTCACGATGGTCAATCTTCTTTCAGATCTTTGGCAGAATTTATTGGTTCATCAAATCGCAAGCCCCATGGTGCTGTTATTTTAACTCGTGGCAAGAGCATTAACGCTGTTGGGGTGTTAAACTGCCGAGATGATGGATCAAGCAGAATTTCTCCAGTCTGGTTGTCACGCGAAAACTTGTCAAGCCTGAGTAAGTACAAATTACTATAAATTTAATACTTCACAGTACTGAGCAAGTAAAATTAGAGAAGGGTTTTGTAAAGTAGAAATATCTCACAATATTACTCTCGCGATATTTGTACTCCACAAAACCGGTTTTAACCACCGTTTGCATTGATACGCGACTTCAGAACTGATAACACCTGCGGAAACGTTTCCAAGATTTCAGTCAATCAAAGTTTGAAATGACGTTTCGCACGAGCAACCATGTCGTTTAACCAGTGATCAATAAATTATATGCTGACAGAAGACTACAGAAACTTGGTTAAATTTAACTTTATTACACAGCAAAGACATTTATGATTTGTTCGAGACTTTACCTTTAATTTTAAGGCTTTTGCATTTGGAAACCGAATAAAACAGGTCTCTGTAAAAAGCTCGATGGCGGATAATAAAAGGTTGATGATAACAGGCGGATGACAAAATATGGATACTAAAAAAAAAGAAAGAAAGAACTTTTTTAGTAAAACAATAACTTAGTCAATTAAATAGTTAATTGATGAATTTATAAATAAATAAGAAGTTAGTATTAGAGTTAGTAGTAAAAAATTGAACTTTGTAAATAGATTGTAACTTTAAAATGTAATAGTAATATAATGTAATATTTTTTGTAAGAGCGCTATTTGTTATGTAGTAGGTATTGTAAGGCGTGTTATTGCGATATTATTATTTAAAAAGAAAATGTATATTAAATAATGTAATAAGTAATGTCTTGTAATTAGCATCGTAAGTAGTGTATGTATTTGTTAAGTAAGTAGTGTTCTTTGTGTGTCAATAAATAAATTAAAAAATAAATAAATAAAAAAAAATAATTACACAAACAAGATATAAAATAAATAAAATTAAATAATTAAATAATTAAGTACGATTAAATAATTCTATGGCTCGAATATTACAGCTTTCAGTCTAAAATTTGGCATGAAGCATCTCTGTGTGACTCTTTATAACCCTACATTTTTGTTTTTGATGAAAATCTTTCGAGAGCCGAGAAATTAGAAATTCTATTCAACGTGCCCATACATTGCTCTGTAATGATTAATGAAATAAGTACCATTAAATAATTCTACGGCTTGAATATTACACCTTTCAGTCTAAAATTTGGCATGAAGTATCTCTGTTTGACTCTTAATAACCCTACGTTTTGATTTTTGATAAAAATCTTTCAAGAGTTGAGAAATTTGCGATTCTGTGATGTACCTATACATTGCTCTGTAATTATGTAAATCATCTCTGTGATTAAATAATTCATTTCTCACGGCGCTCGAATATTACACCTTTCATTTTAAAATGTGGCATGAAGTATCTTTGTATGACTCTTAATAACCCTACATTTTTGTTTTTGGTGTGGATCAATCAAGATTCGAGAAATAAGCAATTCTGTGCAACGTGCCCATACATTGCCCTGTAATTGCATAAATTTAAATCATTCGCTACGCTTGAATATTATTGCAACATGCAGTGGAGAAATTTGGTGGAAATTATCTCTGTACGACAAGTTAAAACAAAGCGATTTTTTAGTGTTTTGCTTACTCATAACCGAGTAATTAAACATGTTTTTTTTAAAGCGCGTCCAAATATAATATCAGTTAAAATATACAAAACAAAATATTCTGTACCATACAAAGTTACGATAGCTAAGTTGGTAGAAAACACTTCTACAGAAGTTGTGTATGCCTTGGTCGTTGGTTCAAATCCAAATGGAAGCCATTATTTTTCTTTTTTCTCTTTTTTTTTAAAGTCAGTATGCCGTTTTATTTAAAAGTTTAAAGGCTGAACAAACGCAACAGTAATTTTTTATATTTCAGTATGTTGAGATCGAACGCCGGCTATTTCAGTGAGACTTCGACCGCTGATGTCAATAGAATTGGAACGCTTGTAGTGTAGAAAAAAAAAACACCACCGACAAATCAAGCTATGCGAGCGAAATGTTCGTTCGTATATCTTTATCTTAATTTTGCTGGGCAAATGTCCCAAGAATGTGCGTCCAGCAAAAATTGTACACAATTTGATTCCTTTGCTGACTAGGAAGCTAGGAGCTACGTTGTTTGATATATAAGTGGTGTAGGGCTACTATCGTGCATGTTTAGAAAGTTAAAGACTATCGCACCTTTCAAATAAATATTAGCGAAATTTCATAAAAGTATGAGCGAAATTAAACATTTGAAAAAATAAACACACTTCTAAATTTCAAAGACATGTTTCGGACACTCCGTATCCATTATCAGTTTGAAGATGTTTCTTTCAAAATTTAACATTTACACGGGCACACTTCTCAAAGAGGATTAGCCTGAATTTCAGACATCCCTCCTTGGTCGCCTACTCCCAGAAGAGACGTCTGAACACATTTGGCTCTAATGCCGTCCGGTGACGTCACTACCCGAAAACCGGGTAGTGATTTTGATTGGTTGATTTAAAAATTATTTGCATAATTATGTGAAATTATGCCTGAATTTTACCGCGCGAGAATAGTAATTTGAAAACGTTTGGAAAGAGTTCGAAAGATTTCACCTTCCCAGAAATGAATTTACTAGTCATTTACCTTGAGTTTATTACTTTATTAGTTTATCTACGGATGAAGAATAGTAATGGAAACCGGTAGGTTTTAAGCTGGCGGCATTCGTCGCTTCGACATGCAGTGTTTTGCCAAATTTATACGTACATGTATTCTTGTTTTGTCAACAAAGCCGCTCGACGCTTATGTCCTGCAGCCTCGATGAGCCAGTGATTTCTGAACTCAGTTCCCACGGTCAAGTAGGATATTTTTGTATTGAATTCCGTTTCTTGATGCCTCTGTAACCGTCTAAATTGATTCATTTAAGTACTCACGAGTGTGTTGTATTTGTCCGCTGCGTCGCATATTATATTTTGATCGCTAGATAACTGAGATAAAGCAAATCAGTTTAGATTAAATCGGTTCCGTAAAAGAATATAGCCTGCAGTCGATTAAAATCTCATTCATTTGTCGCAAGTCTACAATAGTTTACTATTAAAACAATTTGTTGCCCTGTAATCCTTTATTGAAGCGATTTTTTTTTCACAATTTTATGGCCTCGACAGAAACTTTTCCGCATGAATTAAAACCAAAGTGTAGTGACGTCACCGGACGGCATTAGAGCCAAATGTGTTCAGACGTCTCTTCTGGGAGTAGGCGACCAAGGAGGGATGTCTGAAATTCAGGCTAAAAGAGGATATCCTGCTCCGTATATTGTCTCCGTGACACTCCCCGAATAAGTAGTACCGCTCTACTTTTCCTCTTTCATGGATGTGGCGTTCATGGTATTTTCTAACTACATTTAGAATATAGCCGCTGCATACGCGCGATGGAATTCTAGCGGGCATTATTTTTATAGAACATAGCTGAAAACTATAGAAGCCCGGTACCCCGGATGTGCGAATTGTTTGTCGAATTTCGCTGAACAACTTCGCCTCTATTCTCTTGTTTTATTGTTTAATCCTGCTTTAAAGCAGGAAGTTTTTATCAGAAACGGTTCACTTGCTTAAATGGAAGTAAGCAGTGCCAAAGGAAGCGACAGACGAAGAAAGAATCGCTGAAATTTGTTGTTTTTTTTTGGAGTTGTGTACGCCACTATTCTGCCGTGAACTGCCCGAAATTGATTGAAAATTATTTAGCAAAACAAGCCGGACTCTAGAAACGCTTTGAGGTAAGAAACCTTTTTTAAGCCACAATCTAAAGACAGAACACTCCACTTTTGTTCTTTTTAATTGAAATTGGAGGCGAATGTGAAAAACTTGCTGCGAAACGAAGGCATGGAAATTTTTCATTTGAATGAAGTTGAAGTAGGCTTAACCAACATGACTTGAATGCGTAAATATTTTAACTAGATTTGACGGCTCTGTGAGAATCTTTTGGTAGTCGAAGAAAGGACTATAAATAGGAAATATGAATGAAAGGGTATCTCGGTTTATTTATAAAGAAGCCGCCAAAGAAAAGAATAAACTAAACTTTCACTTTACCGATGTTGCGTGCGTTTGTGAATGCCGTAAGCGACCGCGAGTCTTGTAAGTTCTGTGCCCTTTTTAATGCTATATTCTAAACCCACTAGAAGATGGTTTTCCTATGTCCTATAAGAAAATAATGCACTTTTGAGGTCTAGAAAAGCAGCTGAATGCCCTCGCCTACGGCTCGGGCATCCACTAGCACCCTTTTTAGACCTCAAGCGTGCATTATTTTCTTATAGAACATGGAAAACCATCTTCTAGTAGGTATAAGTAAACGGATGATCTCGGAGAGTCAATAACAGTGAAATAATGTTAAATGTTATAACCGACCACGAAAATCACAAAAAAAATGATTGTCACTATCTTGTTTGTGCGGTTGCCCCTAGATAAGAAGTAAATATTAGCATATTCAGTCCAGGAGATGTCTGACAAGAAAAAAGACACAAGAGATAAAAACTTTCTTCAAAAAAGCCCTTGACTTCTCTATAATATCATCAGACTCCGGGGTGTTACTAAATACTGAGGATCAGCAGACCGCGGAACCTCAGGAACCTCCAGAATCCATAATCTTTTGTAAAATAAAAAATAAAAAAATCCTTAACACTATTCGCAAATTTGTTTACGACTATAAAGAAGATCACATTAAAAAGTAAGTGCTTTTTAAGCATCCTTGACACCAACCAGAAAAAATTAGCGCAATTTACTGCGGAATACATGTATGCACGATCAACTGGTCCGAGTCGGTTGTTACTATTAAATCGGTGTAAAAAGTAACAGCACAACGTTCTTAATGAATTTATTTATTTTTGCTATGACTCATGATCAAATAATTACCAATTTGCTGACCTGTAGACAGCAGTACTTGGAACGTATTAATTTTTTTGTTTCCTTTTTTTCGACTTTTTTGCTTGTTTACAAGCAAAAGGAAGGAGAATAGCGGTTAAGTTGGGCAATCTCGAACCACATTCTTGTTAACTCTCAAGGGACTGTTTTAATTTCTCAAGGGATTACTTTCCGCCGTGGGTGATCACTTGCGATCTCGCAGAAAAAACGTGACCTGTCAAATTTTCAAACGTTATATAACAATACTGAAAAAGTGACATGTCAGCTTTCTTATCTCAACGCACGTGTGTCTGAAAGACGATCTATGAAAAGTGTCGCACTAACAATGGATTGCATAACTAACGCTAAAACACGAATAAATAATCACTAGCACTTACATTGTTTAAAAATTACAAACGTCAAAAATAAACCATACCAAAAAAAACTCGCTCTTTTTAAAGTGATATTATTGAAGTTAAAACAAATGCAAGAGATGGGGGCTTTTTGGAGCGGTTAAAAATTGCTTTACAATCCGAGTCGATGTGACCTCGCATTGACAGCAATGTTGCATGAATTGGCTTTACGACATGCCATTGTATCTATGCAGTTCGAGTGGAATTTCTTTCGTATTTCATCTTCAAATATAATTCGGAAGCATTCACTGCATATATGGCTTTTGTTTAATCCTTCTTAAGCCCACGAAGAAGCTGTCTTGACATCTGACCCTCGCAGTCAGCCCAGACAAAACGCAGCATGAGTGTATCGATTTGTTTAAGCCTCAATGTGGAAATATCCGTATTTTTTTCGTGCTTTTTCATGGAGCAATCGTAACGATACGGCCTTGAACACATTGAACAGCGGTCTACCTATAACAAGTCAAATATGGCATCGCAAAAACAAAGCGTCAAATGCATATTTTGCTGTTTCGATCATTTGCTAATTTCACTGCCGTAATTGACTGCCTCGAAAGGTCCTCGCAATTTTAAAGTATAGAATTGTCAGATCTCGGTGAAATTTGCACTGTTAATTTGTGTAATGTTGAGGAATATGTGTATAAATACCCGGGGCGGACGAGCCATTTTTGACAAAATTATATGGCTGCATTTCCTCCGCAAGGATAGGAAATTGTTAAACTAAACTACAAAGCAACTGTAATGATAAGTTCGAAGAACAATGCACAGGATAAACCTTCGACTCATACTTCATGCAAAAAAGTCGGTATCTCGAAGAGACTTTGATTCAACCAGGGTGCAATATTGTTTGTGGCTTGTTTACAGTCATGATTGCTCGACTTTATCACGTAAAACAATAACAAAAAACAAAAACAGTAAATACTGGTATTATCCCATAAAATGAAGGTTTCCATATTATCTTCTTAATCCTTCGAGGTCAATTTCGAGCCAGGATTTCAAGGTACATGCATGTAGGATATCGAGTGATTGAGTGAGGATTTCATTATTATTTACAGAAGACTTTCTTGCCCCGCTCGAGACAATGAAACGTACAGGGCCGAAGTCAATGAAGCTGTTAGAATGAAAATGGAAGGACCTAAAAGTTTCTAAGTTTGTACTGGGAAATTAAAAAAAAGGAAACCCACAACAAGGGATATTTCCAGTTGGTCACTCATCCAAGTAACCCTGCCCAACAGGGCTTAACTTTGGCAATCGGGGGGAGAACTGGTGCTTTCCTTGTGGTATCAGTCCCAGACGAGACAAAGCGTTTCAAGAGTCTTGCAAATAGATGGAGAGTCTCATGCTATAACTGGAGTTAACAATTATAGGCTGATTTAATTACCCGCCCTTTCTGATAATTTTACAATTCAGGACAAAACACTGTGACATGTACATATGTTTTCTTCGTTTGTCCTAGCACTAGATTCAGTCGGCTTCCAAAGCGGACTGTAACTTTTTTCTGGGTTGCCAAATCTGCGAAAGCACGTACTTGTTTTTCTGCGCAGTTGGAAGGCATCATTCGCAAATTATTTTGTGTGAATACTATAAAGACTTTGGTGTGACTTAACGTGAATAACTATATATATATATATGCACTGACAACAACTACATCCATCCGCTAGGATATTACTTAGATCAAGTCTACATATCTTCAGGCCTTGAAGGTCTTTAAACTGCCGGTCAATCTTTCTTCATATTTTGCCATCTTGCTCCAAAGTTTTGGGCCCAGATATCGAATTGAATGTTTTCCATACGAAACAGTATTAAATCTAGGTAGATAAAAATCTCTCCTCTGTAAACCATAAGTGTGGCTGTTAGTCAAAAACATGTTACATTGATATAGTCTGCAAGCAGAAATCGTGTTTAACCTTATACATTAAAATTCATTTGTCTTGTTAATTATATAAGTCTCCTATTATTGTGTTGGTAGCTTGGCTTTCTCTAGCAGCTGCTGGTAGCTGGGCAACGTGTCTTTAAAAACAGCTTGCCCTCACCCCTTTTTTTTTTACTCTACAAGTGCTGAGACTCTGCAAAAATACCATACTAGGTGTAGCCTTTTTTTTTAGCCTGGCCAGGGCTGGAAATAATGGCCGGTCTGATTGGGGATTTGTCCGGTCAAACTTTCCACTTGCCGGTCATGTTGACCGGTCACATTCAGTTATTTTGAAGTAAACTAAAGTTTCATGCTGTTCAGTTGTTTTCTATAAGTAGGCACATCGCTTAATTGTGGAATTTTGTCCTGAAATGATCTGTAACTGTTGTATTGAAACAGACATCGGCGTTCTCTCGGTCTCATATTCTTTATTTCGTAATTTCAAGTTCTCCATTTCCTCCTGCATTTAAAATGGCTCTAAATCCCAGAAATGAAACGTATAATTTAAAGGAGTTACAATTAAAACAATGTTTTTATATCTTTGCACGTTTTGTAGTGTGTTATTTGCTGTAGCATTTTCAGTGTTACGTGCGGCGTGCATGAACCCGATTGTTTACATTGAATAAATTCATGTCTATGTTGTGGTTTAATTTTATCTTTGGTTCAAAATTTTTCAAACCAGTTTGATTTTTATTTCCTTTTGTTTCAGATTATGATAATGAATATGAGACAATGAAAATAAAAATAAAACTGGTATTAAAAATTTTTAAACCAAATACAAAATTAAACCACAACATCTATATTAAAATACTACAAGCAGTTGAATGAAAAAGCCTCTTGTTTTCGTGAATGAGAACAACTCTTAAATAGTTCCCTTGTAAAAATTTTACCGCAATCGCGGCGCGTTTTTGGCCGCCGCGATTGGCGCGATCGCGCCGCGATTGAGCTTGGATCGCGCCGCGATTCTCGCATCGCGCCGCGATGGGTCGGGAATCGCGCCGCGATCGCGCCTAAATCTATAAATTTAAAAACAATTATCTTGGCGTTTTGCATACCGACAAAACAAACACACAGACTGTATCGAAACAACATCATTTATTTACAGAAGCTTACAGAAAAAGACGGCCAGTTTCGCTGCCGAGCACAATTAAATTTCGCAAAGCCGGAGAGCGTGATTGAGTCTTTAGTTTACAAGCAAATAAGTGAACAGTTCTTCTGTAAAATGTGAACAACACATACATAACGGCAACTAACCTTTTACTCGTGCTCAAGCGAAAGAAGATGCAATGATGTGATCTACCAAACGAGCGAACTATCTCTTGCATCTGCGAAGAAGCCGAACCGTCGAAGATGCGCTTTCTTTTCCCCGAAGCTTTTTTAAATAATACAACCCAAGCATCAACAGGTACAACTTTGCATTGAATGGTCCTTACCGTCAAAATATTTTCCTCTTTCCACTGTTCGAGTTTTGCATTTTTTTTTTATATTCACAGTTTAGCTGTAGTTCAGTCAACAAAGTCCATGACGAAGGGACGAAGCGCTAGCTGTTGAAATTATAAACAAGCTGTCACTCGAATTAACAAAACAAATTCTAGCAGTTTTCACAGAGACGCTTTTCCCTCAAGTTAGGTCGCTTCTAAACTCTTGTTATTAACAGAAGCAGCTAAAAAAGAACACATTTTTCCAGTCCTGATTGTGAAGAGAAAACATACCAACTTTCTCGAAATAAAATTTCTTTTCTGCTTGGGATGGCGTAGCGATTGCGTGTACTATGCACTACGTGACCTAACTCAGCCAATCGTAACGCTCAGTTCACGACACCTTGCGGCAAAAGGCAGGAAAGGACTTCGATGTGTGTGGTCTACGATCGTGGTCTACGGGAAGGTAAATATAAAGCTCTAAAAAAAGCTCATTCTGACAGCCTCTTCGGAGCCACAATTAAATTACATTGTAAATGCCATATAGAGGATTTTTCAATGCAAAAAACGCAATTGCAGCGAATTCCTGATTGTATTTGCATTTGAAGAAAATGGCCGACAGAAATTTGTCATTGGATTGCTCAAAGGTATTAAGGTTCCTCAAAGATAAGAAAAGAGAGAAACAAAGTGTTTGAAAAGATTAAAAAACGGACTATTAAGAAATAAAAATTCTTATCTTTTAATTTATCTTTACTCATTATCACGCGCCGCTTTGTCGCGCCAGTTCGTCTAGACTAAAACTAAATAAAACTTTTCTCGTGGGAATCACGTCCTCACGGCTCACCGTCACGTAATAAAATGTTTTTCGACATTTTAAATCAAACTAGTTTTATAACTACTTTGATTAGTACTTAAAGTTTATTTCATCAATACAAGTCATGATTTGCGTTACGACCACAGCATGATTTGTGAGAGTTTCAAAGCATATTGACTTTCTCCCGGTGATCGAGAAGTGAGTTCTCGCCGGGAACACTTCCCGAGATTTATTCCAGCCCCCCAAATCGCGGTGCGGTGGTAATCAATCGCGCCTATCGCGACATTCGCGGCGCGATCGCAACTATCGCGGCGCGTTTGCGTTCATTTACAATCGCGTCACGCACGATCGCGTCGCGATGACAACAAATCGCGGCGCGATCGCGTCAGTCGCGGCGCGATCGCGGTAAAATTTTTACAAGGGTTAATACACAGAAAATACCAATCAGATTAGAACTCAAAAATTAATAATAATAATAATAATCATTTGTATAGCGCCCTTTCCACACGTTCAAGGGCGCTTGACAATGTTAAAAATTATAAGAGCGAGTTTTCATTTTAAATGTCTCATTACTACTTACAAACAGCAAATAAAGCTCGCAGGACAAGACAAAATGTAGACAACAGGTAAAATTACTCAGTGACATAAGCTTTGAAATAAAAAAGAATAAAAATTAAGGTTTTGTAACAATTTTAAACAGTAAGGATTTAAAGTGCTACTATGATCAAATTTTCGAATTTTTCGTGTACGATTAGACTTTCTTACTCACCTTGCCAATTTTCAATCCATTATGAACATCAGAAGTTGTTTTATTTTAACGTTTATTTCTGATAATTTCCGGCTGACATTAAACCACCTTATTCCAAGCTTAAGGCTTGGTTGAAATTATAATTATAACAATATGTATTGAAACTCACATGAAAAGCAACAAAAACTTTAATTTGGGCTTGTTTTTCGTGCAATTTTCTATGCTAATTGTTATTCTAATTCAACCCGTGAGGTATTTTTGAGCCTTTAACGTCATAGTAGCACTTTAATGTGGAAGAAAAAGCCAACTTTTTTTTTGTGACTAATCCAAACCATTCAGCTTATAACTTATTTATTATTCTTGTGGTTTGTTACAGTTACCTCTGGTGGATTAATCTCACATCTGATTGGTTGCGAAACAATGTGTGGTTCCAAATAATCAGTCCTCCCCCCTCCCCCCAGTGGAGGAATTGGCAGGAGTCCTAAATGCCTAAAACTTTAAGGAAATGTATGAGGCTTAATTGGGTGGGTTCAGGGTTCGGGGGGGGGGGGGTCTTAAGGAAAAGTCCCTTCTGTGAGGAGGTATGGATAATTTAATGGAACTTACAATAAACATTCCAGAAATGATTTTCGGCATTCATGCAGTTCTGTGGGTTTCATCGTAACAGCTGCAGGTGGTATTCTTTTGCAACTTTATTAAGCAATTTTGATTGTCAATGCTGAACCAATGTTATTAACACATGTACAGGGCCTTTCAGCATCATTGGTGAAATGTCAAGAGAGCAATCTGCTGTTCAACAGCAGTCTGATTCAAGCAAACCAGAGCTAATGACAGAGATCCCTCCAGAACAAAAATCTCAAGTTGATGGAAGAGGAAGACATGAGGTACCAGTCAGTGCAAATAGAGAACCTCAAGGCACAAGAAACATTCAAGCCCAGAAAAATGAAAGGATTGTGTCACAACCAAATCAAGATGAAGGTATGTACAACTTAATTCTTGCCAGAATTTAAAGAGGCTATATGCCACACTGAGACTACACACATAATAAGAATAATAATTTATAAATTTATATTGCGCTTTTTAACATGTAAATGAGCAAAAGCACATTACAATATTAAAGATGATTTCCAGTCCGTACTGCGCAGACTCAGGGTTTGTTTTCATTTTTGTTTTGAATTCGTTGAAACGTTACACTTCGGTGATAGCGTAAATGAAGTTTTTTAGTTCGCCATTACGGATCGTTTCGTTCAAGAATTCACGATGAGCTAAAACGTCCTGAAATACCGTCGAGCTTCTTTTACTCGTTATCGGTTGAGGTCACACTTACGCTTTTACCGTAGTTAAATGTTTTTACCATCGTAAAAGAAAGCAAACAAAAGTTTACTATAGTAAAGTGAGCTTGTTGACTTAGACATTAGCCAGATGGCCTCTTGTCTTGGTCTGTCAATCAAAATGGCAATTTGATGACAAAAACAAATATTCACCAGACATTCCACTTGTACTTGCGTGACTTTCGTCTGGGAATATTTTCAACATGGAGTCTGAGCGCGTGATTCTTTCAATTGCTGCTCTTCTCGTTTTAATAATCGCTATTCGTAAAGTAAGAAGATCTAGATTCATCGCATTGCAGATGTATTTCCTTCGTAAGAGAAGACAGCAGGAGCGGATGACTACTCTCCTGTTGGAACGACTGATTCTGCAGAGCAGGAGAATGAGACTAGCCTTGCAGCGGCCAAGACGAGCAGCGTGGGTATATCCCAGACCACAAGGTTGGTTTGAAGAAATTTATCAAAATCCAGTCTTTTCGACCCAGTGTGGAAAAACGATTTTCGAGTATCAAAGGAGACTTTTGATTATATCTGCCAGTTAATTGGACCAGATCTTTCAAGACAAAATACTCGCTTCCGAAATGCAGTTCCTGTAAATAAACATATTGCGATTGCCTTATGGAGAATTGCAACCGGTAATTCATACAGAACGACGGGAATAACGTTCAGACAAGGGAAGTCAACGGTCATCAAGATTTGTGAAGACTTCATGGAAGCATTGATACGCCACAAAAACGATTTCATTCGATTTCCAGATGATCCCGCAGACGTGGCACTGGCGATGAGGAGAATGGAAAGTATAGCTGGCTTTCCAAATGCAATCGGAGCAATAGACGGTTCCCATGTCTCCATTAAAGCACCTCAAGTTAACCATGAAGACTATTTTAATAGAAAACAAAACTATTCTATTAATCTTCAAGGTGTGGTAGACGCTACTGGAAAATTTATAGATGTGAGCACTGGATGGCCCAGTAGTATTCATGATGCCAGAGTTTTGCGACTAAGCACATTGCACCTGAGAGCTGAAAACAATGATATTTTGAATGAACCTGTAAAACCTATAAATGGAGTAATGGTGCGTCCCCTTCTGATTGGTGATTCTGCTTACCCCGCTCTACCCTGGTTAGTGAGCCCTTATCCTCATTCACGTAACCTAAGCCGAGATCAGGTGAAGTTTAACAAAATTTTGAGCAAAACCAGGGTTATCGTGGAAAGGGCATTCAGCAAGTTGAAATGTCGATGGAGATGCTTATTAAAGGCACTTGAAGAAAGCACCGCAAAAGTTCCACACACCATTCTGACATGTTGTATTTTGCACAACATCTGCATTTTAAGAGGGGACGAGTTCGAAGACGACGACTACTCTGATGATGATGATGATGATGATGATGATGATGATGATGATGACGAGGAAGACAGTGACCAACCTGCTGCAATAGGACAGGGACGGGCAGTTAGGCAAGCACTGACTGCATATCTCGCTAACTGATGAGGACATTTTCCATCCCAGGACCATATAAATTAGCATAACTTAGCCTCAAGTAACATGAATGACTCAAATTATTAACTTTTTTATTCAGAAAATTCGCAATTACAAAACATCACCAGTTCTCGTTAATTGACACTGTAAATGTTTGCTTTATTCTTTGCGTTTTTCAGTGTTCGTGTAAAAAATCATAAAACAATTACCATAATCTTTTATAGACTTCACTATTTGAAACTGGAACAAAGTTGAAAAAGAAACTTTATACTTGTTCATCTTGATTTATATTCATTAAAATTCATTTTATTATTGAGATAAATGTTATTTGGGGTGTTTGAGAAGGGGGGGGGGGTGATAAAGTAATCATTGTACCGTAAAAAATTAAACGTTACCGAAACAAACAATCAGCTTAATGTGAGTTGAGAACATTTCGTCGGCCACAGTTACTTTTTTAGAATTGCACCCAACTCTCTGATGGCACCAAGGACCAATTCTTGGGTGCGGTTATCAGATTCCCGAAGGTATCCGAAAAGCTCCTTTTTCTCTCCTTCTGCCCTCTTTGCAGCCTCCACCTGAGATTTTATGAGTTCGCTTAAAGGAGCTCGTCTTCTTTACTCTGAATATCGGAACTTTCTTTCTCCTTCTTTTTAATAGCTTTCGACTTTCCCTTCTTTGACTGATTCTTTGCTTTAAAAAACAGGCGTTCAGACTGTGCCAGGCTCTCGTCTTCATTTGTCAAGTCATCATCAGCTTCGTCCGCATCTTCCAAAGCACGTTTTGCCTTTTTCTTTTTGAGGCTTTCAGTCGCCTTCTTTCCAAGTGCCTGGGCCATAGGAGCTTCTTCAGCTATCTCTTGTTCGCTCTCATCAATGCTGCTGTTTGAGGTATTAACAGCGCTTTTATCAGCCAAGGAGAAACTAGGGCTTGGAACAGGAGTAGCAGCTGATGATGTTGATGATGTTCTCGCCTCAATAACATATTTGGGGTTAACAGAGTCCCTTGTCCCCCAAATTTCGTCCAGGTCGTTGAACTCAGGGAAAGACTTAATCCCCTCGCTGCCCTCTCCTTGTTTGTTTGCTCTTATCTTTAACAGCCTTGTATTTCTTGTTAAGATTGTTCATTTTATCACGGCAGTTCTTTGCCGTCTTATCACAAACATGGTCGTTCAATTCCTTGCTTTCTGTGACAAGTCTGGCCACTATTCGTTCCCACATGAGCTCCAGGCTTCGCCCCTTGTCACGTTTTCCATACTCCTCGCCATAGATAGAAATAAGCAATTTTACTTCTCCCTTGGTCCAGCGATTACGCGTCGACTCTGATTTTTGGCTTGACTTCTTTGGCTGATGCGGTTGTTCCCTGGCTTGTACCCTGGCTTGCTCCACTGGAGTGTTCCTCCGAAACGCTGAATGAACTGAAACTTCACCTTGAGCGTTGAATGGAAAGTTCACCGGGAACTGCGGTTCAACACCGCTGAAGTTGAATCCTGGAAAAGCCATGTCTGGCCTTCCGAAAAGGAAGGGACCTTGCTGTAATGGTTGTTCATCGGTGAAACCCGCCGGTGGAATAATAAAGCGTCGTTGTGGAAAGCTAAAAACCATGATTTAAGTTCTGAGGTCGCATAGTTAAAAGCACGATATATATATATTTTGTTTCAAAAACATCTCAACTTTTGTAGCTCAAAATTTTTATCTACTGATGAGTTTTTCTTACTTTGAATTGAAGCTGTTTTCCGCCATTTCTGTTGATATTTCAAGGTACGTAGTCTTTTGCACGAATGCACTGTATCTTTAGACTTTAACAAGAAAGCACGAGTATTGAAATGGCGCAATTTCATTAGACGTGCTACACAGTTTCCGGAGCTAAGGATGCTTCATATCGAAAAGAAGACAAGCTGTCACTTAAATAAACAAAGTTTAGATAAACGCATGATAAACCATGCTTTTTCAGGTCAGTTTACTACAGTAAACTTTACTTTCATCCTGCCGCCGTTGCTATCGCGACAAACCAAATGTACATTTACTATGGTAAAGTGACAAAAAGCGGTCACACATAAAATTGTGTTTACTATGGTAAACTTCACTTTACTATGGTAAAAAATGCCTAAGTGTGACCTCAACCATTATTGTTTTGCAAGGATATCTCAGGCGTTAATAATGAAGAAAAAGGTAAGTTTTGTCCCGGAATTTTTATTTTTGCTAGTGAACATTCTTCTGTTTGTGAGACTCACAAACATTGCAGGCGGAGATTGCGCAGTACGGACTGGAAATCATCTTTAAAACTTAAAAATATTAAAATATGCTAACTAAATACAAAACAGTATTAAAACATAAAAATATTAAAATATACTAACTATAAACACATTATTGACTAGATCTAAAAGTTAAAAAAAGCTAATTTAAAAAGATATGTTTTAAGACGAGATTTAAAACTAAAAATAGAACTCATATTACGAAGGCTAGCTGGAAGCGATATCATGTTATCTGAGATAACATGATAATTGTGACAACAACCACTACGTTAAAATGACATATTCTTTTCTGATAGTGTTGAGTAAAGTTCAGAAAATTTCATCCAAAATAAGATTTTAATGTTCTTTGTCTGAAAGTGTCCAGTGAAACAACTGAAACTATACTGGGATGGAGAATGTGCAAATTTAAATTATGACAAAAATTCATATCACTTGTTGACATCTTGCCATGAACTTAAAAAAGTTTAGACTATATTCCCGGCCTGACCAATCGATGAAACTGAGAATCGATATCAATCAATTATATAACAATCGATGCCAATGCATCGATTGATATTGGAAATCGATGACCAATTGATGATGGAAAATCTTCAGTTGTGACTAACATGATCAATTTTCATCGACTGTCATCGATTTTCATCGATTACCATCGATCGTTTTCTATTTGGTTTGATTCAATATGGGTTTTATTATACACGCTGATTAATAACTTTAAAAGCGTTTCCACGCTTTCCCCTTTCCTCTTGTAGCCACATTGAGTGCCTCACCATCTTCTATGGTGAGGTCGCAGGCATGGTAGCCTTTGACCATGCATTTTATTATGAGTGTCACGTCTCTTGCTTTAGCAAGCTCTTTAGATGTCGTGCGCTCACGATCAGTCATATCAGGATTGCCTAAATCTATATCCGGATATCCTGGGGAATTGTCCTGGGGATTGCCCATGTACGCCGCGAGATATCGATAACAATCGACAGCAATCGATGACAATCGATGTAATTAGGGAAATTTCATATATGGTTGTGTCTTACTATGCATGACTGGGAAATTAATGTTTTTGATTCTCAGGCTACATGTAACTTTAATATTAATACATGTAACTTTAATGTTTAATTGCAACATACGAAAATTTAATTATTAATTATTGTAATTATTCTTTGCCTTCTGCAGGCACTTTGCCCATGGTAATCAAAGTAGCAACTGTTGCATCCAGAAACCGACAGAACCATTCAAAGAAACAAGAGGAGTTTCGACAAATCATGAATGAGATAGTTAAAGATTATATTGCTATCAATGATATTTCCACTCAAGAAGGCCTGGCAGCATTTTATTCTCATTTAACAGGTGCTCTTAGTGTACACATAAAACAGATAAAGTCAAGCAGTCTGATTTTAGTGGTCCAGTGCCGTACATTCGGGAATCTTGAGAGACTGTGGACTGATTATTGCTCTGGTCACCTGAATGAAGTAGCAGAGAAGTGCCTTGTGACAGAGAGGATTAAAAGGAAATTTGGCATTGAGTCTTTAACCTTGAAAACAACCATTCTGGAAGAGGACTACTGGGCATGCAGACGTTCTTTTAGAAAAAATTTGCGTGAGTTGATTATTTAAAATATTTATTGGTTTTTATTACTGCTTTACTAGCTGCTAGGAAAACTGCATCAAAGTTGAGTGAGTCATATCTGTGGTCAGCAATATATGTAATGGTTTCCCCTTGAAAGGAATCTCATTTGCTTTAAGCTGTACTTCGGTGATCCTGAGGATCTGCTGCACATTATAATATTTGCAAATTTTTAAGGTCCAGATTTTCCAAACAATTTAACCATGAAGTTAGAACTTCATTAATAAGATATTTAACTGTTGTAACATGACCATAAACAAGAGAACTTCAATTTTTGTGCTTAAAATATAGCCAGTTGGTACTGAAAATTTTGATGGATGTACATGTATACCGTCAAGCTTAGAGTGGGCAAGAACTACTAAGCACCCCAACCACATATATATAGTTTTTTTTTTAACATTCTTCAGTTAACTAGTTGTCAGCTTACAGCTGTACATGTTTTTGTATACTGAATTTAGTATTGCCATTTTTTAGTTGATTGTATCTCTAACAGAAGTATCAACTTAAAAGTATCTTTTTTAATTATCTATCTGTATGTGTGTGTGCAGAAGCTACAAAGTCCTACAGTGCAGGACTTCGTGTTGTCTCTGGTCCCAGCTGGAATGTTGATGCAAGTGACGGTGAAGAAGGTTTTGTTGGAACAGTTGTTGAACTTGGAGGGGATTCTTCTAGTGTACCAGAGAACATGGCGTTAGTTCAGTGGGACACAGCAATTTGTCAGCTGCATAGAGCAGGTCATCATGATGCCTTTGATCTGTGTGTGTTGGATAGTTCTCCTGTGGGTAAGGCCATTTTTGAGGGTGGAAACGTTCTGCAAGTAACTAAAGTTTAAAGGTGTGATTTTACCTTGGGAGGAAATGAATTGCTTTGATTCGACGATGTTTTAGTTGTTGCAGCTGTAGTTTTTGTTTTTGCTGACAACTACATGTACTATGGGCAATGCCTTGATGCTGCATGTCCACAGCTTATTATTCAAATTAGAACTAGATGTAAATTTATATTTGAATGTGATTTGATTATTGGCTGGCTTTACGTGACAGATAAGAGAGAGTTTGCAGAGAATAACAAAAGATTTTACAGGGCATTTAATTGTTTCCTCTATTTCCTTGTCACTCCCTTTTCTCATCCCTCTATAATCAGACAAAGTAAAGCCAAGGGATTTGGCATTGAAGGGGGTTATAAAGTTGCTTAATTTTTGAAACAATAAAGACACCTGGTAAAGAAAAATAAAAGTAAAACAAATCTGTTAGTGGCCATCACACTGTACCTGTCTATGAGTTGACAACCTATTGACTTCTCAGAGGCAGGCTTGTGACTTCACTAATCCATTACTCACTCCATTACTCCTATTAGTGGAGCATAAGATTACGAATCCATTAGACATCAGATGGCTCTATTTCTCAGAACAAATAGAGCAGTTTGAAATGAAGAGTAAAATTAAATTACTATAATATTAAATACAATCTTAAGTTGTTGTCCTTGGGAGGAACTGTTGACTGCAGGCCTAGGGTTTGAATATGAAGGTTTAAGCCTCTAGAAAATTGCCTAATTTGATATTATTTCACTGCTATCAATGTAGGTGTGAAACATGTGAGCGTGGCTTGCATTTCTTGCAAGCAGACTCCTATTTTGGGAACATGTTGGAGCTGTTTAGATTGCAAGGATCATGCTGTGAACCTATGTACATCATGTTACATGGCTGATGAGCATGATATACAGCATGCATTCCAGAGAAAAGATTCCCCATTTGTAGATGGGTAAGTCCTGGTGGGTTTGGGGGTCAACTACTAAGATTGTAGCCACAACTGCACATTGTCGTACTACAAACCTGATATATATGCATGTGAGGTACCTTCAAGTTGTTTCGGACGAATACAGAACCAATTTAACCTGAAAGGTCGTAAAACAACAACACATTCAACAAACAAACTGATCAAAAAACCTACAGTCCTAACATGACAGTCAGTGACAAACTGAAGATTCTCATAGTCCACAAGTCAAATTGAAGGAATCTAGTTGTAGGTGCAAAAACGTATGTATTACAAACCATTACGGCACATACAGAAAGAACTATTATTTAATTACTTTTTGACATCAGAAATATGTGGCATTATGAAAAAATATAATGGCAAATATGAGAACGTGTATGAATTGTTAATGATTTTGATGAAATGAAACATGTCTGTTGTATTCCTTCTAGAAGTAAAACATTTTATTATCATACATCTTTATTAAGTTGACCCTAAGTCAGTAAAGCCGATTAGATACATAAAAGAACCAACACAAAACAAAATCTAAGTCTATCTAGATCTAATGTAAAAATTTACAAAAATACTGCACCTTTCAGTAACACACAAACTCTGAAGTTCAAAACCCAACGACGACTGCGTTCCTTGAAAATAGATAGAAACGATGAAATGGATCGAAATCTACTAAATCAAAATCACAACTGACAGACATGAGCTTTGGACGTTTTGAAGTGAACCTTTGTTTACTGAAAGGTCCGCTTAGATGATTGACGTAACTAAAAACGTAACTAAATGTTGCTGAGAGGCGCAGTAATTTTGTTCAAGAATATGTCATAGACTTTGTGTAACTTTATTTTATGTTACAATTACATGAACATGTAGAATATCTGTTGGAAGAAGAAGTAAGACAAGGAAAATCCAAGCAAGAGGCATCTATCCAGGTGCTAAGGTTACAAGAGGTCCAGACTGGGAATACGGCAACCAAGATGGAGGAGTAGGAAGCTTTGGTACCGTGAAGAAAATTACGAACTGGAAGGAAAAACCAGCCTGCGCAGCTGTTGTCTCGTGGGAGTCTGGTACTGAAGCTACTTACAGGCTTGGCTACCATGGCAAAGTTAGTGTTGTGACTGTTTTGAAGGGAACCCCGTTATTTTGACTTTTTTTGCTTGTTTACAAGCAAAAATAAGGAGAATAGCAGTTATGTGGGGTAAAATCTGGAACCGGAAGGAATCACATTCTTGTTAACTCTTAAGGGACTGTTTTAATTTCTCAAGGGAATACTTTCCGCTGTGGGTGATCAAAGCGCGTGACTTGTAAAGTGTCACTCTATAGTTGTACTTCAGCACTTCCGTTCTTGTAGAAAAAACGTGACTTGTCAAATTTACAAACGTTATATAACAATCAAAAACGTGAGTAGCCCAAATCTTACGTCACATAACCAATTAAGAATGTAAGGGGTTCAGCGCCCGAAGGCAGCGAAGTTTAAAACGATTAAGAACGCAATTTGTACTGGTACAAGTCTTTAGGCGCTAATATTAATTTAACCTAAAACGATTAACAACGCAAATTTGTACTTGTACAAGTCTTTCACACACTTAAACGTTGCTAATAGTTAACCAAAGGGAACTCATTTCGTGACAATTGATTATTTCTGCTGAGTTGCACAATTTAGAATTGCAACATCATTAAATGTGTTAAGTGATATTTACAAGTGTTTTTGTAGCCTGTTTTGAAATTACTTCCGGTGGAAGCAGAAAACGCTACACGGTTTTGCTTCTGTTTAGAAGTTAATGCATCGCCATTAGAAAAATAAACAGCAACTGTTTTACTGAAAATGTAGTCGTTAGAAATGGCATGTGTAGCCGTAAGGTAAAGAATAACGCGAGGAGAAGCGGCTTTTGGTAATATCCAAACGAAAATTTACTTCTCAATGTGGGGTTAAGATTGCGTGACGAGACAAAAGGTAACTCTGTCGTGCGTAACCTTTATCGAGAACCCTCCATTAAGCCGAGTAGAAATCTTTCTTACTCGAAAGGAACAACTATTTCGATTAAAGGCAAACGTCAAAGTTTACCATTTTTAACCAAGCCAAAGTATATGAGTCGCAAAGCACCCAGCCGTCGCGACTGACAAATACAGCATTTCCTCCGCGAAAATTAAAAAAATGCTTGAACTGGAAGACGTTTGAATTCTTCCATGATATGTTCGAACAACAATGCCCAGGATAAACCTTCTACTCATACTAACTTCATGCAAAAAAAGTCGATATCTCGAAGAGATCTTTGATTGTTATTTTAAGGCTTAATACCTTTCCTTATAAAACAGTTCATTGTTTTATTCGGTTTTTACCTTTTTATCGTTTTATGAAGTGGAAGTGTTCCTGCCAATATATGCGCTTTTCAAGTGAAGAGTTCAATGTTGAAAGTAAAACTCAGTCCAAATCTCGATTGTTGATTTGATTAATACATGGCTTCAAGCGACAATATTCCCTTTATTTCTGTCGATTTTAGGCTGAAATATTCTTGTGAATATTCTTAGATTACTCAACGTTGACATATCTGTTTTAGAATGTATTGGAGTAACAATTACAAGTGAATAACTTCTTGCCGAAATGTTATTAGCATACAAAATACGGCTAGTGTTGTTTTTTTAGCTAGTTTTGTCACTTAGAAAAGGGAAGAATTTTCACGGTTTAGTTGAAAATATATAATTGTATTGTATTTACACATTTTCAACACACAAAATTATGTTCTTTTCAACATCTCGGCCTCGGGTTTATTCTAAATATATTCTTAAAAATATATTCTTATTGAATATAAAGAGTGTAGCAGGAAAGAGGTTCAACCATAGCCCAGCCATTGAAATCGGGCATGAAAACAGAACTTTACTGTATTAAGAGAAACACACAGATTATACGCCCTAAGACAACATCATTTTTTAGATCACATTAAAAAGACTCTATGCTTTTACTTTTTTTCTCATTAAAGGTGGATTTGCAGTGTGTACGTGCAAGTAATGGTGGTTATTACTACAAAGCACACCTTCCAATTCTCGATCAGGTGAAGGAGAGAACTTATTCCTGTCATTCCTGAGCATGTGTAGTATACTATTATTCGTGATTCTACAAACTCCATGTGCAATTGAATCAATCAGCTGTCACTAGCTATCAAATAAAACATTATCAAGAAGATATCAACCTAGGTAAGCATACAGCACAAAGCCTGCAGTTTTTAATTAAGTAGCTCTCGTCGGCAACCAAACGTAATAGTCACTTGTTCTGGAGTGATATAGAATAGAGTTCACAAAATGTGCATCAACGACATTTGTTTATCGTTTTAGAACAAGAGCCACTATATGAGCTGGATGATTAGGGCTGAAAATGCAAAAGTAAGTTGTTAATGTTTCGTAAATGTGTTTAAAGAAGAAATGAACGTACAAAATGTACTGGCTCAAGAGAGATAACAATTTATTGTTTACTTAATTAAAGTAGAACAGTTTGTCAAAAGCTATTTTCACCCCTTGATAGAGAATTAAACATTTTCTTTGTTTCTTGCCCTATAAATTGCCCTCTGTTGCTGGTGACGAGAGTGTCCTACACTCCAGTTTCACCTGTAGCATGAATTATTTTACTTTTCCTGGACAGGATGGTAGCTCATCACAGCTTCTTTTCAAACCTTGTCGTGAATGTTTTTCCAACAGTTTGTAGACTTGGGTAGAGAGAGATAATTTGAGAGCATCGCAACACATGTTTAGTGGTTAGGACCCGGTTGCATATAGCAACTTAGGATTAAGTAGGATTTTCTACAACCATTCTTTATGTTCGGGACCTGAAGGTCTTCAGGAGAAAGTGGTTTGAATACATGGTGGGAAACCAGAAACTCATAACCCTTATGGGTTTCTGGGGAAAACACAATACCGCTGCGAAGAAATAGCGCCCCTCCTACGACTAAAAATATTGAATAAGCGCCCTCCCTTCGAATAAGCGCCCCCTCCCCCCACCCCCACCCTCCCGTACAAAAGAGCGAGATACGAAATGTATGATATACGACGAGACATTACGGTACATAACAGTACAGATGTTTTTAAAGTCCTAGTCGCACAGGTTAACTTCTCATTTCCTCGAGGAAACAACAATGTAAGTGCATAAGCGTTTCTCATAAGTAACTTTCTCGTAAAACTTCGCGCCTAATCGCCTTGAAAGTTCCAGGAATTAAGAGTCCATTTTTAAGTTTCCTGCCTCCAGTGACTTCAACCACCACAGTGTGGGTTCACTAAAAAATGAAGCTAATGTCATTTTGGTGGTGAAAATTGATAAACGAAGTAAGCGCCCCCTTCAAATAAGTACCCCCCCCCCCCCCACCCTCTCGCCTCAGAACATTAAATAAGCGCCGAGTATTTACATTATCCTATTTTACAGGCATCAAGAAGTGATTTCCACAAAGCCTCAATTAGTGGACGGTATGAGACTGTTAAAAAGCTTCTTGAAAGCGGAGAAGATGTTGACCAAACTGATATGGTAAATGCACTGTATTTTCTAACTGTACGACATTTTTTGTTGTGGAAAACGGATGAAAGATTGCCATCATAAAAACTGAGTTTTGCTTTGGTAAGAGATCGATGTAGTAAAATATAGCTTATCAGCTTTATTTCTCGTCTTGAGACTTCAGGCTCGATATTCTTTATTTCCAAAATTTTCTAAAGCTCCAGACATTAGACGCTAAGATGGCGTTCGTCGTTCGGTAAAGTTCCAAAACATAGTTTTTCCAGAATTATTACACTGTAAGTACCAGGTTCAACCGTGTGCGTTTTTTCTTTCGGATATAACAGCAGTTTTCGAAGCAAACGTGAACTACAGTATTGTTATTGTGAGATGAGAAGGACAGAGGAGCTTAGAAGTCTTACCGAGTCTTGGCCACTAAAGTAGCATTGATTGCTAGTTTTTTTAAACAGAATGTTGTGCTGCGTCGGCCCGCAAGTGAAAAACTTGGCTAATTATCAATTTGAAGTTGTAAAGGCAAATTAACTGCCGTTACTGAGTGTCTAGAGGGTCATTTTAGACAATGATTGAAAATGTGTTTTCTTTTTATATCAGCTATCACGTTGCTTTAGCTTATCAGTTTCCTACACTTTGGTGACCAGAACACAACGCTTTACACTTTACGCCTGCTGCAAAGTGATTGTACCTTTTTGAGGTATAAATACTTACACGAATGTAAGGCAAAAATTATAATGAAATAATACTTTCTTTACAAAGAGGGAGAGCCAAAGCAGGGTGAACACAAAACCAAGTACCCTTCCTCAAGTCGTGCTTTGTTTGTTACTTCTTCAGTTTTCACTGACGCCGCTTCATCTAGCAGCTTGGTATGGACACGAGTCTGTTGCCCGATTGTTGTTAGAACACGGTGCAAATGTCAATGCTGTAGACAGGGTAAGTTGATTGCCTATCAATTTTTTAATCTTATTTCGGGTTAACTTACCGACTGGCAGTTCGTCTCTGCCAAAGACATAACCAAGTTGAGTTATCACGAAAATAAAAAACCGAAGTGTGTTAATTAGCTTTCTGACCAGAGTATCAACTAGAAATTCAGCTTGTTTAAGAAAAGCCAAACCCTATTGCTTTCTTACGGTGTCCGTCTCTTGTGAACTTCACAAGTTGACAAGAAATTAACGATCCTGTCAATTGTAATTTAGCTGTGTGTTGCAGAATAATTGTCTTGTATATTTTAGGAGGACGTCAGAGGTGCAAAATGCAAAAGCGCAATTACACTATAATTCAACGCCAAATATTGTTTGCCAAAATGTTGTTCGTCGCATTTGATATTTCTCCAGTAAAAATTCAATTTTCACGAATTTTCAAGTAATTTTATTGACATAGCATAACGACTATCATTGCATTTGTGATCACTTTCCCTTTCTCATTATTTTCTATAGTTAGTATTAAGATTCTTCTGAAACAGAGTTGAAATAGTGTTATCTTAATTAACAATGTTTCTTTAATGGGAATTTTCCGATGTTATCCATGTTACCTTGGGCACGTTTCGAGCAGTTCCTTTTTAATCTTTTTTTGTTGTTGCCCTTTTTCAGCAGTAACACCGCTCGATCTGCCCGAAAAAGATCACAAATTGCAAATCTCGTTACCCAAATAACTTCAAGTCTTAAAATTTTAGAAGTACAGTAAAGAGGTCTCAGAAAACTACCCATGAAACGTTTAATCTATGTCTTTCTATCACTTGCTGAAACAATTTAACTTTGTGAACTTCTTGCTCTTAAGTTTCAGAAAACAGCTCTGCAAAAAGCCGAACGCCACAATCGTCAATCCATAGTGCAGTTGCTCCTGAAGAATAATGCTACTCCCAGCTATCAACAACCGGTACGATATTTTTAAGTGCAATATTTTAAGTGTAATATTTTATAGTGCTCCTCTTGATTTACATTATGAACATCCAGCCGACCTAAACTAGAGTTGATCCTGTCTTTAACGAAGGGATATTTTCATTTAGATTGTAAACCCTCGCAAAGCGGCGCATTTTTTGCAAATTTACAAACTTCTCCAAGTCAAGTTTTTGTTGTCTGTTAGTATTTTATTTGCGGTTTTCTTATGCGGGTAGAGGTTCTTCGTTTACCCTAAACTGTTCACAGCTCTCAATTTTCTCGTATTTTTCTTCCATCGTTGAACTCGAGAAGAGAATCGCGAGAAGACTGTACGCCGGCGCAAAGCGGCGCAAAGCGTGAGGGGGTGAGGGCGGGGAGTGAGAAAAATAGAAACCCCCGCCCCCTTCCTCCTCGTGCTTCGCGCTTGTGCTCGCGTCTTTGGCGTTTCTTTCTCGTTCTTGTTGCATTAAAAAATAGAGAGGATGTTTACGTTTACCCTTGAGCGTCTTTTACTGTGACCTTGTTTCTCTATGTGTGTTTTTCGTTTCCTTTTTTGTACGGGGGGGAGGGAACCGTGACGGCACATCCTCAAGCTGTAATAGACTACAGCTGAAACCAAAAAAATCCTTTCGTGACTGTCAAGCACATTATTAATATTAGCGAGGCTTCTGCTGCCAGTTGTGGAGTATATTTAAAATGCACTTTTCTTGTGTATATGGCTGAAATGGTCTTTTGTACTCCCAGTCGTGAATAAACACGCTAAATGCCTTTGATATACCCAAAAAGATTCTCCAGAAGTCATTTAGTTGCATCGCTAGCAGTAATTTGTAATTTGCACTCAACTTTCTTATATTGCCGTCACAAGTTGAATCTTTTCATTACAGCTCAGTCTGAAGTCACTTTCAAGGAAGGCTTTCATGCACGTGGATAGACGATCGGGCTTCAACCTGCTACAGGCGGCTGTAATTGAAGGGAAATATAAAACGGTTTGGAAAGCTCATGGCCTTCTTGGCAACTATATAAAAGAGTTAAACTTTGAAAAAACGGGAAGCAACGCCAAGCATTTCCCCGGAAAGACTGCGGTTGATATTCTCGCGAGTCTGGAGAAAAAAGAAAAAGGACATGCTGCTATTGAGAAGTTTTACAAAGAGAGTGTCCTGAAACACGACTCATTAGCAGAGCTTCACGTGTGTAATTGCAATGATGATGCAGAAAAAGCTGTGGAGCTTGTTCTAAACGAGGGTGTAGATATCAATATCCCAGCAAAAAGCAATCGTACACCTTTGTTGTGGGCGAGTCCATCATCCTCAAGTCAGTTTATCAAGACCCTCATTGATCTGGGAGCTGACGTAAATGTTCAAAGAGCTGATGAAAAAGTTGCGCCTTTGCCTTTGGCGGCTTATTGGAACAACTACATGGCCAGTCGCATACTTTTGGAGTATGGAGCTGACAAAAACATTCAGAATGAGAGTGGAGACACACCACTGCTTGACAGTGCGCGTGCGGGACATTTCACCGTTTCGCAGCTACTAATCGAGTCAGGATGTAACCTCAACTTGCAGAACAACGCAGACAAAACACCACTTTATGTTGCAGTCGAAAATAAACGTGAGCACCTAGTCAAACTTTTGCTTGAAAGCAAGGCTGATGTTAATATGCGATTCAAGCAGAATCCAAAAGAGAGACTTTACCTTGTTCGTGGGAAAGACAAAGGAAGATCGGCCTGGCACTATGTCATGGTGGAGAAACCTCTGTTGGGTTTATTCCTGAAACAGACCCAAGGCGGCAGTCTTGATGTGGCAGACTTCGGAACTGTCCTTAAATCTGGGTGGGGAGAGAATCCTCCAGAGAGAGTCAGACAGGAAATAGATAATAAAGAACGTGCTTTGTATAAAGAATTACAAGGCAATACACTGCTTCATCTCACGAGTGAAAATAACGACACGGAACTTATGGAGCTACTTGTGAAACATGGAGCAGATGTAAATTCCCGTGATGCTGAAGGCTTCACTCCTTTGCATGTTGCAGTGATTCGTGGTAAGATCAAAGTTGTCAAAAAGCTTGTTGAGCTCAAAGCTGACGTCAACTTAGCGACAACGGATGGAAAGGATGCCGCTGACTTGGCTGAATTGAACGAAGAAACAGAGATTGCAGAGTACCTCCAGTCAAAGAGACGTTCGTACAAAAAGGGGGGTGGAAAAAATTGTAGACGTAGATTTTGAGAAGTTCATCACAGAAGCTTATGGTTATCGCGTAATAAAAGAAAGAGTTAGGCTTAGTGATTTATAGAATAACTGTGTAATTAATATATGAAATATATTGTGTGGAAAAGGCGTTCTATATTGTGACGATAAGTTTTTCCTTGCTTGGAGAGTTAAAACCGACTTTTGAACTGAGAGAGAAGTGCGCTGTAGCTACGCTGAAATATGGCTGAGATATGACTCAAATACCACTGATATATGGGGAACTTAACTCGGTAGAGCACTCACTTGCTACGGAAACGAAGCCTCGTCAACAAGCTTCTAAGTACACGGCGATCTAACTTCAAGGAACTTCAGAACTACAGACGTAAGGCTGAGACAGAACTTGGGTCCAACAGTAGTTTATTATTCGAGGATGTAAATCTTCGATGTAATCGCCGATGCGATCACCGATGTAATCAAAGAAAGCTTACAATGTCGCTTGCTTATATATCATCCTAAGTGAGTTTCTATTGTTAAAATTTTACAACGTGGAAAAGCTATGACAATGCAGCCAAGTGAATGATACAATAAGAACGGAAAATATTAGTTTACAGTCTTCCTTACTTCCTAAATTTCCTTTGTTACACTAAATGATTGATAGCAGTGAGAAACTCCCCTTGAATAGAACGAACGTAGAATATCCGCAACGCGAATTCCCAACAAAGAAATTATGAACGAGCAGATGTACAAAAGTACACAGTCCAGTGCAAACGAATATCTTATAAAGAAATTAACTAAGGACAGCTGACAAAAATACAAGTTTTTCCTGAATAGAATTTCATAAGCGTTTGGTTTTTATTTTAAGGTTACTGTTGGCTTTTCATATTTTCTCACGGACGAACACTTCCTATTATATCGGTAAAACGAGTAAATGCGGCTAAATATTATAATGCTGTGTTATTTCATATATATCTTTTTATCAGTTTGATTACAATTTCATGACTGTCACTTAAACGTTTCCAAATCACTTATTGATCGCTTCCTTATTCTAAACGAGACTCCCGGTCGAATCTCTCCAGCAAAACAGTAGCTATAATTTCAATTTTACAGTGAGCGTTGATTAACGTAACATCTTAAAACTATCTTCCTCTGAAATTACCGAATTATACTAATTTCCCTCGTTACAATATCGACCTTATCTCCAAACCATATGAGGTCTCATGCTGGTTTTGAGCAACCATAAAAAGTGTGATCAGTGTGAGAAAGCGTTCAGGTTTAATATGTTTACACATAGATTGTTAGCAGCATGAACTGTGTTTTAGAAAGCTCGCGACCCATCGCACTGATTTAAATCTTTGAAAACCTCACGGAGACACCTCGCTTTGACGTTTGTAAAATAATTTTTCAAAAAACAATTGAAAGAACAGGAAGCAAGCCAAGATCACAAACGTTACTCAAATAACATGTACTGTAGAATGCACTTTTGCGTGACATTTAGAATTACAGTCTTTCTAATTTATTACCAGTGACGTAGAAGACAGTTAATCCCAAATGCCAATGATATGTACACATCCTTCCCGCATTTAATCTTCTTTGTTGTTGTTGCTTTTTTTAGGGAATGGGGAAGGGTTAGTAAAGAATAAGGCTACATCAAAACTAAGCTTTATAGGGACACTGTCACCAGTTTCACTTCAACAACTCAAAAGCCTTAAGACGTATGGAAACTACGAATGGTGGTCCAATTGTGTTAAAAATCACCATGCAAGTGTACTGAAGTGATAAACAAGTGATATCATCAGGACCTTTAGATCTCAACTTGAAAAAGTCAGGCTAATTTTTAGTTTCAAGTTTTGTCCTTGTGGACTGGAAAAACACCTAAAAACATATAATGACTTCCTTCTTCCTTTAGAAACAATTTTTTTTACATCTC
This sequence comes from Oculina patagonica, assembly GCF_052425735.1. Classification (NCBI taxonomy): domain Eukaryota; kingdom Metazoa; phylum Cnidaria; class Anthozoa; order Scleractinia; family Oculinidae; genus Oculina; species Oculina patagonica. Next base: position 8,156,085 of record NC_135766.1, read on the forward strand.
CATCTTAATGTAGTTTGTGCATTTAATGTACGAGAAGACCTATTCGCGAATTTAAGTACTTTTTACGAAACACGTTAAATTCCCCGTGACAGGTCCCTTTAAAAAGGCTAATTTAAATGCAGAAGTATCCTGGTTTGCTATGTTTGTATCAAAATGTAACTTGACAAGACGTAGCCAACTTATTATAGTGTTAGAAAATACCTTAAGGAATAGTCATCCTTTTGGAGTAGACAGATTTTAAAAAGTGATTATAAAACATTGCAAGTATATAACGCGCTTTCTGATTGGTTGCCTAGTTGGTTTGTAAACTGAGACGTTTCATCTCGTATTCTCACTGGATACTTGCCTAGTTCCTAGGCCTCTATTTTCGTCGCGGTCAACTTGTTTTGGGTCAAGTGGTCCGGAAACGTCACCGAAACGAGTAGTGACGTCAGTAATACCGCGAAGGCCTGGGGAAAAAGCTGTACAGGAACTAGGCAAACTGGATACATCATTAAAGCTTTTCAAACAAGAAACTTCAAGCAGTTTATAATCGGGCGGTTAATGTTTGACCACTTCTTTTCAATTCTTTTTTTTTAAATTGGCTAGAAAGGCACGGCGCAGCACAGTAAAAATCTTTATAAAAGCAGTCACTTGAGAAACACACAAGTATTGTTTGCGTGAGTCACGGAGTGTGCGTGACCTGAATTTCCTTTATTCCATCATCTCTTGCCTAGCCGGATAAATTCATGCTTAGGCATGCCAATATTTTTTTGTGTTCCAACTGTTGAATAAAATAAACCCAAACCAGTTGAATGACAATAAAAGGGAGTCCATTTCACGCCAAAATAAAAAGTAGACTGAGGCCATCCCGTTGTATGTCTCCGTTTAGCGTCGTCCGACGACTCAAGTCCGAGTTTTGCACCAGTCAAGAAGTTTGGAGTATGGAACCAAAATTTCCCTGATTACGTCATCTCTTTTTTGATCCACATGCAAAAACAAATTCCTGTCTGGGCTTGCAAATATTTATTTTGTTCCGAATCTTACATAAAATACACTCAAACCTCTTGAATGGCAAAATAAAAGAAGCTTGAAAAACAAGTTCTTGAAGTTTAACTGCTATTTTGCTAGAAAAACACAGCTTTCAGTGGCATTTGCGAAGTCGCGTGATTAAAAGCACGCAAATAGAGAAACCTGACTACGTGATTCAGCAGGTAATTTCCCCTTGTCCTGTGCACTGACAAGTTTTTGCTGGGTTTGCAATTTCCTTTCGATTCCAAAAATAACTATTCAAAGTGGCTAGGAGCCACTAAACTCGGAAAATTTATTATGAAACAAGAATCGAAAACAACAAACTGACAAATAGAGATTTGCTAAAACAAATGATGTTAAACTTTCCACTATTCAGTTTACTTCACTAGCTTAGTTTCATTGTCATCTAGCTGCTCATCGAGAGCAGACCGAAAGGGCAAGTGATAGAGTTCCCATCAGTTGCAAATTGTTTTCTTTCTTTTTATATTTCCTTTTTGTTTTTTGAAGGTTAGGCAAAATAATAATATCATTAGAAAAATTAAGTTTTGGTCTATTTCAAGAAAACTGACATTACATGTAGTACAATATTTCGGCTGGTAGTTAAGCATGCATGTGCCGTATTTATTCGGCTATATAAAGGCGAGACCCTAGACTTTTAGTTTTTGGAACCATAAACTATAGACTCTGACAAAAAATAAACCCAAATCACTCGGCTATAAGCCGACCCAATTTTTCCTTCAAACTTTAAAACAATCCACGTGCAGCGAGCCAGTCAACATATTCGTTAAAGACTCTCTGTCTACCAGGATGCAACGCGCGCGTGCACAGAGGTTTTGTACGTCATGAAACCTCCATTTTGTCCGTCGATGGTGTAGCTTTTGTAAATCGTTTTCAATCAGAGCCATCCATAAGTATTCTTTTACTGTAAGCGTCTGTGATAGTCGTGGTGTTGCCAATCGTTACTTGAAATAAGTTATTTGGTCGATTGTTTGAATTGTAAAAGATTGTGTACAGCCAAGCGGTTGAGCATTGGAATGATGTAAAGTGATTATGGCGGCCTCAAAAAATCGCGGTGGAAGACCTCGGAGACCTGAGCCTCTGAAGTATCTTTATTTAAGAGAATCTGTCCGAGACCACTGGAGAAGCCAGAAGAATGTGCTTGGATATGCCAAGCTAACTGACAGCGAGTTTGCTGAAGTCTTGTTGCAGTAAGTGTCAAACACTTGAACTTGATGTTTGTCCTGTTACTATATTTTGTAGTTCACATTGTCAATTCCTTTCCTGTTCTTTCGTTTCGTTTCCGTAGCTCGTGTCCCAATAACCAATTTGAGAATCGAGAAGCCAATGTTGAATTCGAAGATAGTTTTGCGAGATTTGACTTTGATTCAGGTGAGTACAATAATATCTCTTTATCTCTTGTGTATTTCGCTCGATCAGTTCTCTGACTGCCACATGACTTCAGCAAACTTATGGCTGTTTAGTATCAGAGCTAGTCGTTTCAACGTGTATATTTTTTTATCAGTGCAGTTAACATTTAATACATTTGCTGAACAGTTAGTTTACTGTACTAATGCACCAAAATTTGAATTATCCTTTTAGATACTGCTGCACCATTTTGCTCTACCCCAGCCAAGAGACCAAGAAAAGAAGGCCCTGCACTACCCGTGCAGGAGACATCTACCAGGTAAAAAATATTAGAAAGTAACTGAAAATATGATCCATTTTTTTTAGGTTATTGTTAATAACTGAAAGCAGGCTTTATTAAAATTGCAGAATTTTCAAACTGCTAGTGGCCTGTTTGGGCTTCAAATAAGACAATATGCAACTGGTGATTAATTGTTATAAGTTGCTGTGAATGCCTTATATGTGTTCTATTTAATTTCAGCTATGTTGATGTAACCGGAACAGATGTAACTGGGGAGTTTGATGTTGATGCAAACATGGATCCCTTCTCCAAAACTAGGATCGGGAATGAGAGTAATCCATTTGTTGCCGATGTAGGGACTGGTCATGTATCAGTTCAGGATGTCAGTGATGACCTCCAAGAGTTTAATGAAAGGTGAGTCTTGATTTTATTGGACTCTTTCTGATTCCAACGGTCTTATTTTTTATTTACAATGGTTTCTGAAGATCCTTTGATGATGATGATGATGATGATGATTTTGCCAGAGTATTGATTTCACTTATACTATACTTTCAGGCTTTTTAGTAGACATGCCTTGGCATAGTTCAGACTTACCCAGGTACACATTTTTCATTCTCAGGATGTCGAAGATCCTACTTGATCTCCAGGATGATGACAGTAAGTTGAGTGGTGGTGAAAGTGATAGTGATGAAGACAGCGAAGAGGAAAGTAAAGCAGGAAGCCAAGAAGTGCTATTTGAATCTGAGAGGACTGATAACGAGTAAGAAATATTTTCCCTTGTACATGTGTATCTCTTAGATGATTAGCAGTAACTGTTGTAAAAAATAATTTTAAATATGCACTTGCTAAGCTTTGTTACTAAGAAAAAAATTTCACTACTATAAGAACACTTCTATGAGAAAATTACAGATGATACTCATTAGTCTACAGTATATGTTGTGGTTCAATTTTTTTCTTGGTTCAAATTTAATTTTCCTTTTTTTTTAATCTCATTATCATAAAGTGAACTAAGGATAAAATTGAGCCACAACATATACATGTTCAGTCTTGCTACAATGCCTTATTATTTTGCATTTCTTTGTCTGTGTTTCTTGAGTAATTTATCTAATTTATGAGTTTCTATCTTGGAAAGTAAATTGTAGATATCTCCTTTTGTCTAGGGACTATTTTGTGGTTGATGTGGGTGACTTTCCTGATGATTGGGGAGAACATACTCAGTCTGATATGGCTGACACTGGGGAGGCAACTGTTACCATCCTAGACCCAGAAGCTGATAGGACAGCATATCATGACATAACTGTTGATGAGTCACAGGATTCACTTCAAAGTATTCTGGAAAGGGTTTACACAAAAAATCAAGAGAAAAATAAAAGGGAACTGGAATACTCCAAAGCTCCTAAAGTTTTGGTGACTGTCGACAAGATTAAAGAACTAATTCCTCAGTCTTGCAATGTATGTGGTGGTGCCATTTCATTGCAGCATACAATGTCTGGTGCTGTTCTGATATTAAATTGGAACTGTAACAATGGCCACTTTGGAAACTGGGCTTCCTCAGATATCCTAACTTTAAAAAATAACCAGAGGGTATATGTAAACAATATTCAACTGGTAGCTGCCATCTTACTGAGTGGAAACAACTTCCAAAAATTCAGCCTTCTGTCCAAGTTTCTTGGTTTGGAAATTATTTCAGAGACACTATTCTATAGAATCCAGAAGCTATATTGCTGGCCTGCCACTAAAAACATGTGGAATGATGTGAAAAATGCCATTCAACAACATTACTCATCAACTGGAGTGACCCTGTCAGGAGATGGAAGAAATGACTCTCCGGGACACACTGCACGTTACTGTGTCTACACACTAATGGAAGAGACTCAAAAATTAGTGGTGGACCTTGAGGTGGTTGATAGCCGAGAGACAGGTGGAAAGTCTGCTACAGTGGAAAAACTGGGCCTTTCAAGACTGTTACAGAGGCTTAAGGGTGTCCTAAAAATTGAACATCTAGTGACAGATGCATCGACATCAGTAAAGGCATTGGTACGAGATTTGAAAGGTAAAACATGTCGTCTACATATTGTCAATGCTGGTACAGTGCTTTTGCCATGCATGCTATCTTTCAAAACACTTTCTTTATGTATTATGTACATGTATTTCATGGATTATGTATATACAGCTGTCCATGTTATTCCATCCTAAACGTTGTTTACCTGCATCCAGTATTTTAGTATTGTAATCAAATCCGGGAAACCGAAACCCTGTATCCCTCAGTTACCTTTTCTTATCTTAGTTTTCATAATATATCATCTATCAATAAGGACTAATAATTTACTCTGACATTTGGGTGGGATGCTTTTTTATTGTTTATTTCTCCCATCTGCATTTTTGGGGGTGAACTTAAAAATTTCTTCCTGTTGTTAAATTAATTTTGATTTATTCATGTACACACTTGCAGAGCATCATGAAGAACTGCGGGATCTCATCCATGACCTGGACATTTGGCACAAGTCTGCAAAACTTGTAAAAGCTTTGACTGAGGTCAGTGGTTTTCACAGTGTAGAGAAATATTGTTTTTTGTTAACCCATGAGTAGAGAATTGGGCAAGGCCGGACTCAAGCGAGGTCTTAGGACAAAATGTATGCATGTAATCTTGAGTGTTAAGTGTATGTCTGCAGTTATGAATGCAAATTTATAATTAATACTTGTTGATATCTCATTAATGTCTTTTCGTACTTTGTATAAAAAGTGGCCAATCATGGGGCTTCTGTTCAGACCCCACTGGTCAAAGGGCTAATTGCATTCTGTTCAGACCCCACTGGTCAAAGGGCTAATTGCATTGTAATAGTGAAAAAGAAAAAAATAGAAATAAATGCAATGATGCTGGATTGTACATGTAAAATACACTGAAATTTACATATATTATTAACAGGCTGCCAACTTGAAAGACTGCAGTGCTATCCGTGAGTGGATCGAGCCCATAAGAAATCATTTCTGGTTCTGCTGCCAGCAAGCCAATGGTGATGTGGCTGCACTTAAGGTATTGCTTTTCACAATATTATTTAATATATAGATTTAGGCAAGCCTAAAAGCGGAGCTCCCCAGTTAATTATTTTGCACTTTATTGAAACCTGAATTCAAGCCATTGTACAATTTTAAGGCTAAGAACATAATATTCGTTTTATTTTTTTTTTATAAATTTTAATATTGTTACTTACTTTTTTTTACCGTGTCCCGGGGGGGGGGGAGAGGTACTCCCTAAAATTTACTCAAGGGGTGTGCCACTGAGTCGCTGAGACTCTGGACCTGTTCCAGAGAAAAACGGCTCAATTTGCGACCCTGTTCCAGACAAACAGTGCAAAATAGGTACCCTGTTCCAGACAATATCCACAATGAAAAATATATGAAGATAGATATAAAAACACTAGCGTACATCACAAAGCGCTCACTTGACTTTGTCTGTGGCTTGGAGAAAAACCAATGAGAGGAGCGGATTTTCATAGCTAAACTTGATAGTGTTCCACAGTCAAAAGAGTGATTTGTATACCCTGTTTCAGAGTCAGAGAGGCAAAAGGCACACCCTGTTGAGCAGCACATACCCGTATAGCCCTTATATGGGAGTACCGTATACAGCAACACCAAATAAGCCGAGAACAAACAAAATCAATCAAAACGTTTTAATTCCACCGACAGCATTATGATCCAGAAGTCTGGATGGGAAATTATGCTGCAAAACGGGTAATTATGTAACCTTCGAAGATAAGGAGGGGGTAGTAGGGCTGCATGTTGGGGTAGATAGGCATATCACGTGGTAAATTAGCAAAGCACTTAACATTTAGAGTATATAGGAAATAATATACATCTACATTAAGAATATGGTTAATTTTCTTTTTTTCATTCATTCATTTGTTTTTATTTTCACTATTTGCCTATATTTTAATTTTGAATGGAAATGGCAGAGGTCATACATGTAGCAAAGGGTTTACAGCATATTGCCATAAGCTAATGCCAAGCAAACCGGAGTGAAAGCTAACCACAAGCAAACTAGAGTGAAAGCTAATCCCAAGCACACCGGATGAATAAAGCTAACTGCGAGCAAACAGGGGTGAACCTAACTACAAGCAAACCGGAGTGAAACTAACTGGAAGCAAAGAAGGGACATTCTGTAACCCCATCCCACCCCCCTCGCCCCCCCCCCCCCAAAAAAAAAAGGATGATAGCACCTTTTTTACTTTTACATGTCTTTTTGAGTCCCCTTCCTCTTAAGGGGTTTCACTTCACTTACAGAAATAAAAAAAAAACAAAAATTCTGGGAAGATAGAATATTGTTTGTGTGTCTCAAACTCAGTTTTGTTCTTTGATTACGCAGAAAAAATAGAATCATGTTTGCTTGTGTATAAAACTATGCAAGAAAAAAAGCATCAATACTTTGACTGCTCGTTTAAAAATTTGTATGCTTTATTGTACACATTTTTGTGGAGTCATGTTGCCCATTCGTCATGAAGTTCACAAAGTAAGCAAATGAGTCACAATTTGGTTGCTTCATGGTACCTAATGGATACTGCAAATTTAATCTGGCTTTAGAATATTTCACTAATTTTAACATTATAGCTGTTCTTATAAATTGTACGCAGCATACAACACATAAGAATGAAATTGGTATTGCATATTGCTTGCAATCACGATTTTAACCTCTATACTTAAGAATTACACCAGTTTCAGCATTACCAATCCAAATTCAAATTATTACATTGCTTTTTACCTCCACTACCTCCCCCAAGGTCAACCAAAGATCTTATGATATACAGTAATTAGACAACTACATGTAAGTCCTGTGTAGTCGAGGGCTCAAAATATTTGGACACTTACAGGTCATGTTAACCGGCCAAAGAGATTTTAGCTTGGTCACATGTGGTTTCTTACCAGCCAAAACATTGAAAATAGCAATTTTAAACTCCCATTCATTTCTGCTGTTACTGTTTTGGCTGCATAAATTATTCTTAAAAAGATCACTTCATAATGCCCTTGTTACATCTAAAAAGATGTGAAAGAGACAGGTCAATCAAGAAGTTGTTTTCTGAAGTACACTGTAAATACGTTAACATTTAAAATATAAACTTTGCTCATTTGCAGCTTTTCTTGATTTCAATTTACATGTAATTTACTAGTCTCTTGAAAATGGCATCATGAAGACACCCAAACATCAAGCTGGATAATCTTAATCCTTCCTGTTTTCTTTTGATGTCCTTGTCCACATTCTGTTTTTGTGTCTGTGGCTCTGCAAATTCTGAAATTCATGTTAACCCTGAAAAAAGTCAAATGCCACAGATTAAATTAAAATTGATTAATTGGTATGAAAATCAATAATTTATAAAACAAAACACTTAACGCAAGCTTGTATAAAGTGAAGCAAAACTACTGGATGCGAAAGGATACCTTATATATTTAACAGAGATGTATCAGCACAGACTATTTTTTTTACTGATAACTGCGAAGTCAACTACAGAAAAAAAAACCGGTAACTCGAACTCGGATAACTCGAACAACCTTGCTAACTCAAACTCACTTCCATTTCCCTTGGATTTGACCCCACTTTTCAGTCATTTTTACTCGGTTAAATTCGAACTCGGATAACTCGAAAACCCCGCTAACTCGAACTAAATTTTGTTTCCCTTGAACAAAATTTGGGTCAAACTTTTTACGCTGATAACTCGAATTCCAGAACTTGCAACTCGCAACGGTTGCCCATTGATTATAGCAATGAACAGATCATGTATTTGACAGTCATTTTCCACTCTTAACAAAAGAATGTGTGGTCGCTTTAGAGTTTCTGGCAAGATAAGTTCAATTTGCACAGTACTGTATACTGAAGTGCTTAAAAATCAGTAAACTATCAATTATTAACTTGGCAAATAAAATATTCAATCAACCCCGCTAACTCGAAAACCCCGCTAACTCGAACTCATTTTCGTTTCCCTTCAGAGTTCGAGTTAGCAGGGTTCTACTGTAAATATTTCAGGACCTGAACAATCGATGAAAATCGATGATCGGAAAATCAATCGATCAATCGATGACAATCGATTAATTACTGTTGATTGGCATCGATTGGCATCGGCCAATCGATGATCAATCGATAATCACACTTTGGTGGTCGCGAACTTCATCGATTGCCATCGATTGGCATTAAACACACAATCAATCCGAAGCATGAAGTAAATACTTACATATGTTGTTTTGTAAAAAAAAAATAATAAAGCTCCTTTCCATTGAGATGAAGTTTACATCATAAGCTTTAATGTTTCTGTTTTTCATTCGAGTTTCCTACTGTTTGCTAGCGCTAGAATTCCAAAGACACTTCGTTATTCGTGACCGAGTCAAAAATAGCGGACGTGACAGGCGAAACTCATCACCAGACTCCCACTGTTGTCTCGTTTTCGTTCCGACGTACGGACGACGTATTTTTGAGTTCTCTCTGCTACTGTTTGATTTGAAATATTTCGGACGAGCGAGAAAATGTTTATGGACTACAAGACAGAGTTTTAGAAAAATTACATTGTACTTAGACAGCGAGGAATTCTGTAAGTTGCGATTTCTATTTACTTTGCCAGGAGTTGGTTCGAAAGCAAACCAGACCGAAAAGCGTACGCTTTGTTGATGGAGGCGAATAAGACTTAAGCTCAAAACGTTTGTTTTAAATAATTATTGCCTTATTACTGTTAAGTTAGTAAGTTTCTCGTTGTATTGACATTTTTTGGAAAGGTTATCATTGTTGTTGCTAATAAAATATAACATACAAGAGAGACCGTGTGTTTTAAAGTAAACATATTTATCAAATACTAGTCAAATAAAAAACGATGGCAGTTAAATGATCGATTGAATTGGTAATCGATGATATTGATAATCGATGAAAATCGATGTTAGTTAATTGATCGATTGTCATCGATTATCGATGAAATTGATAATCGATGACAATCGATAATCACAAAAACTTTAGCGATCGATTGTTCATCGATTATCAATATCAATCGATTAATTGATATCGATTGTCATCGATTGTTATCGATTGCCATCGATTATCGATTCCATCGATTGTTCAGGTCCTGATATTTTAATAAACTCAAAGCATCACTGCAAACCCTTACACTCCCTCTTTAAAAGGTTTGACCTTTAAATACTCCCCCTCCCCTCTACCCCTATATATACATGTACATGCATAGGAAAAACATTGCCACATCTTAAAAGCTTTTTTCTTAACAGTAATACTAAGATTTTTAAAGATACACATTTAATTAATAATAAGTTTGCATGCACAGCTGCATACAGTGTCTAAAATGGCATGAATTTACTCACAAAGATTCCAGTTTTCCAGTAGTCATTAACCTTTGTTGTGTGCATTTTCCAAATTCCACAACAAGATTCCTTTGTGAAATTCTGTTTGCCGAAGCCAAGAAAGTATTACTGAACATCATAATGATATGGGAAAATCTCATTTGCATTTACTTTCAACACACTTAATTAATATACACGACTACAAAAACTAGTTTCGTCCGAAGACCTCGTCAGTTGGTAGCCGTATGAACAGCATACGGCTACCAACTGACGAGGTCTTCGGACGAAACTAGTTTTTGTAGTCGTGTATATTAATTAAGTGTGTTGAAAGTAAATGCAAATGAGATTTTCCCATATCATTATGACACAACAAGATTGTGATTTTTTTATGACAAATATAACATTTACTGTTGACATTCTGAATGAAACCAGCAAAACAGACCTCAAAATCTCAAAATTGTTGACATTGTTATGTAATCCACATGAACGCTCAATAGTGAACAGAACTACATGACAAGTGGATTATTTAATATATTTGGGAACGAAAGAGCTAAGTAATGAAGCTGAAGTTTATTTACTCTGACTAAATGAACAGTAATTTTACCTCCATCATGAATATCAATAAACTGCATACACTGAATCGATCTATTTCACTCGGAGTTAACGAAATTCCAGGTGCTTCGTGCAAACTGACATCACTTTCATTCTCATCTCAGCTGCTCTTCCAGCACTGTAAAACAAAATAATCATATCACAAGCATTTAAAAATCGTAAGCTTAATTTTCTTCGAGATGTGTTGAAGTGATATTCTTTGTGAATTCGTTCCTCGAAGGCCCAACAATTATTTGTTTACATAATCAAATCCTCCTATTTGATCAGTAAAACCTGGTAAAACTGAATTTTAAGGAATAGTATTTTTCAACATTGTTCATGTCACAAGCAAATGCTTAGTGGCGAAAGCAAGTAAAATGTGCCGTCAATATAAGCTTACTTTGCGTATAAAGTAAGCTTAAGACAAAACGTAGAGATATTAAATGACGGAAACACTGCAGTTTTGTACTCACCAGTTGGCCGCAGTAGGTACACTCGTCTGCTCGTTTTATCTCCGTTCCCTTGTTCTCCGCTATTTCTTTGCCTGTTTCCTCGGCACCTCTCTTGCTATTTTAGTCGCTTTTCTTCGCTACTTTGCTACCAGGTTCGACAGGCGCTTTGCTATACTTTTTCGCCTGCTTTCTGTCCGGGTTTTCTGGATCTCTCGCGATCTCTTTCCCGTCGCAAATCGCTTAAACCCTGTTTCCTCGAAGTTAAGTTTACCCTGCTCTCGTTTGTAGTCATCGGCATAACAAGGAGCCAAAATAAATGTGTTTGTCTCAAGTTCTAACTTTCAGACTAGCTGTTTAGACCTCACACTTTTTTTTCCTCACACTGCAAAATTATTTCGCGCCAGTACTGCGCGAGTTGTCAAGACCTTTCAAGATCCCGGATGTGCGCAACACCGTACGTACGTTTGTACGCCGCCGTACGCGCCCGCGAGGCATGCCGCTAGCCATGATGACCATGAAAACTCGGATGCAGAGGTTTCCTATTTTATTTCATGTGTTTTTTTTTTTTTTTCATGTGTTTTTTTTTATGGGTATGGTGCTCCGCTCTGCGGCCCTTACGGGCCGCTAAGGAGCTCCGCTATGATATCAAAGATTGCCACTAAAAAAAAAAAAATATCATGAGAACATTAACACATGCTGATAATTTGGATTACTGTGGCTACCACGTCACAACCTACATAGCTTACTACATGACTGTGAATGTGATCATTTCTAATGATTATTATAATTTGCAGGACATGTGGCTTGGAGTTCTGCACCATGTGGTAGGAGAACATGTGTGGAGTGATGGTCAGTGCTCTCACGGTCCACTCACAGATGCTGAGACAGCCAAACCGCTGCTCGAAAAAGGGTCCAAGGCTATGGAAGCCCTGACTAAGGTCATCTTCGACAAGAAGTGGTTGGAAAGTCTGATCTTTTATGTGTGGTTCAAGTAAGCTTAACTTTCTGTTACTTTTCAGTAGTATACAGATGTAAAAGTAATTAGTGTAGCAGTTTGTGAAGGCATTTTGTCAGATCCTGAACAGGTTAATTAATGTGAATTACCTTTCTGCTTCATATGTATGACAATGCCTTTTTTTTTTTTGCTGTAAATGTTTTTCCCAATTTCAGCTTTTTTTTAGTGGTTGCTGAATAAGCTGTAAGATGTTGCTCTGTAGTTATAAAAAAAAAAAGGTCAGCTTCGAGCCAAAGTGGCGCTAACCATTAGACCACCGCACCTCCCACACTGTAGTTACAAGACAGTCAAGAAATATTTTGTGCACTTTTTATTGCAGGCATACTAGTTTGCTAGAGAATTTTAATAGCATGATGCTGAAGTATGCTCCTAAAAGAAATTCCTTTGAGTAAGTACATTGTACCATGTAAAGATATTTTCTTGTATTGTGATGCTTTTATTGTTTTTATGCAGTAGATAAAATGTGAGCGGGAGATCTGTATGGGCTCTTACAATGGCGAGCCGATACAGATCGGATGCGAATATTTTATTATACTTGTGAAATGAAAACAATAAATTGAATGCAAAGTATTGTTATGCGATTCGGCAGAGATCTGTATCCAAAAGTTAACGAATACTAATTAGCTGAGCAGGAGTTTGTATCAAAAGTTAATTCTATTGTTTGATTTTGTATTGGAGTTTGATTTTGTAGAATTTGTTTTGGGGTTTACAGTTGTGTACATGTGATCTGAATACTGTGCTGGGATTGGTTTGCACTCTCATGAATAGTTAATGAATTTTACAATGAATTTTATTGTTATTGTTTTATTACTTTATTTTATTTTTTGTCCTATACCCTTATTTTTCTTCCAAATACCAAGATAACAATGGCTCTTTTTTTTACTAGCTTTCTTGCTTTCTGTCTACGAATGCTTCTGGCTGCTCTTGATCATAACTTGCACAGTTTTCGCACACAAGCCACAACTAAAACTGGTCAACCAATTTGGAAGAAACAGTACTCTAAACGGACCAAGCGCTGGCACCCGGAACCAGTCAAAGTGGATAAAAGCTTTGACTATATCCCACACCTGATGGCCAGCATCCTGAAGGCTCGAGTGGAAGATGAAGAAAGTGCTGGAAGAGTAGTTTCCCTTCCTGAAAATCACCCAAGGAATCTTGCCCCAACCATTGCCTTACGAGAAAGCCCAGAGCTTATTGATTTGGTTATGGAGTATAAAAGCAGATTTAGTTCCAAAAAGTAAAATGTGTGAACCTGGCTCACCAGGCAGAGACAGAGGGGTTGGGGGGAGGGGGGGGGGGGGTAACTATGAACTTTTGTAAATAAGAGCTTGCAGACATCATAATCACAGTTGCTAGAATATGACAATGGAGTATGAAAGGTGAAAACAGATGAACCAGGAAAAGTCTCCTTATGAACCAGAGTTTGCGCTAATGAGGTTTTCTTGTCATTTTTTTGGACAAAAATTATATCTGAAAATTGAATCAAATGAAGAGTATATTACAATTTTCATTTGTTGTCTAATTTTGTGCAAGTGGAAAAAAATTTGAGTCTTGAAAGTGAATGAAAGTGTAAATATAATTGAGATCTTGGATTTGTTTTTACTCTACCCATAATTACAACACAATTATAATGTGTTCTTTTTCTTTTTCTATGGGTACAAGTGTTTTTCAGGAATAAATGTTATGACAATAAGGGAAATGCACTGTTTATGCAAATAAATAAACTTAAGCCCCTTGCTTGCACGCTGCCCAATGAGAGGATATAAAATGCCTTTGGAACAAATATTGTGTTCAATATTTTCACAGAAACCCCCAAGCATCCCTCCCTGGCCCATTGTTATTTTTTCATCAGACATTTTTTTAGCCTGGGCCAAGCTACACTGACCATATTTGTGGTCCATGGTATACAATACGAGCTCATATAAACCAGTCAAAACTCAGGATTTGCAATGCACATACCATGGGTAGTTTTAATAATATTCAATATACTTTCATCAATTCTGCATCAGATTTGCAGTATTGCTATGAACAATTTTGTTTGTGGTAGAAATGGTCTTGCAACTGAAGAAAACTGGAGCAACTAATAAAAGACCATAAAATGACTCTGGAAAAGGGAATACATGACCAGGCCCAAAAAATGCTTCATTCAACCTGACAATGAGTACATGGCAACAAAAATAAAATAGCAGAGTTTTTCTGTTTTCTTTTTTTTTTTACTCGCAACCGGTGTGTGAAAATTATAACAGGTGTTACTACTCAGCCATGAAGCCCATGTACACATTGTCTGGCGAGGGATACTGATTTCGGATCTTCTTCACAGCACAAGAAGGAATAACCCTTCTGTTACCCTTTCCTAAATATCCATGCTCCCACAAAACAAACTGTCTATACCCAGCCTTTCTGAAGCTAGCCATGGAAAAATCTAGTGGCTCCACCCTGATGTCACACCGCGCACGGATAGCTAACTCCAGTACATGGTGATCAATGCAGAGATTGTAAAAAAGTTCATATGACGTGATACATTCCCTCCGCTTGCAGCACTTATTCTCATCCGGGGTGGGCATGATGATACAATTTCCACAGATACACCAGGCAGGAATGTTGGCAGGCAGGTTGGGTTCTGGCTGGGGATCATCATTCTGAAGGAGCCTCCTTGCATAATCAAGGCTACCACGACCATTGTTGAGGACAATAAGAAGTAACCTTTGTTGTTCTCCATCAAGACCATCAACAAATTCCTTTATTATAAAAAATTCAAAAAAAAAAAAAAAAGGATTTGGCTCATGAATTATGTCATTTACAATAAATATAATTAGTAGATATAAAATAAACAGGAGTTTACAGTGAAACATCCACGGTGTGGTTCCTCGTCCACTATTTACAGATCAGATCGAATTGAAATTTAGAAGTGTTGATAAATTATTTTTTCTCACCTCGATCTGTTGAGCAGTATTTTCAATATCTCGCCTCTGCCTATCTAGGGAACTCGTTGGCAGGTTTTCTCTAGATACAACTACAATATTCTACAAAATAAAAGCAGATAATTACATGTTGTAAAGTGTTTTGATCCAGAAAAATCGATAGAAACCTGGTAGTATTGCGTTACAAACTAATAGATTTCTGCACCTTGTTCGCACATGGTTTTCGCGCTGTTCCGCACTTGCACTGTGGTGGGTCGCAGGGCAAATTAGCCGTACGGCAAGGGCAGCCACGACCAGTGCCATTTTTCTTTTTCGTCTTACAGGCTGATTTGCACTTGCAGTAACTCCTGTTTGATCGTTCTGGGTCTTGCACGGGAACTAAAGAGTCTTCTGTCTCTGCAATCTTTTCATCGAACAAAAAAACGCAAACGTCAAATCATCGTATTAAACGAACGATTTGAAATAATTTGGAAACCAAATCTTAACTTACCACACTGCCATAATTATTTATTCTCGGTACTGGTAGTTCTTGTGCCGACACGACAGAAATTTCGACTTCTGGAACGCTATTTGACTCGATCGCTTCGCTCGCCACTTGGGCCGCCATTACTGATAGCTCTGCCAGTACAAAACGTAAACAAACACGCGCGCGTTGCATCCTGGTAGACAGAGAGTCTACAACAAAACACTGATAAAGAATGAAATTATTAATAGAACCGTACACAAGCGTGACAAAACATTCACCTGAGTTCAGAATCCTATCTCAAACAATCACGCATTCTTCCGATCATCATGCCAAAAGCTACTGGTTTTCAAACAACTAAACCTTCAAATAATTGAAAGTTGTTGCCGAGGTAGAGACAGTTCAGAACAACTGCAAAATCGCCAGAGAATACGGGATGATTCAGTAAATCTTCAAATCGTCGCAATTCGCCAAGTTGTTAGCGAAAAGATCAGGCAGATCAAGCGGGTGAACTTTAAATGTCATCAAAACGAAACATGTGCTGTTACCAGTATTTGTCTAGTACTCTGAATCCAATCAAACTTTACTGGAGTGGTTTCTTTTAGCAGAGAAGTCGTGTGGTATTTTAAGTTTTCGGTTTCGAACAAGAATATTACATCAAGCTGATTTCTGTCAGATCGTGTTACAATGTTTACCAAGCGCGTGGGAACAGCAGCTTCTGATTGGTCAGTTTCTGGTGTCGCCACAACAAGCCAAAAAGATCGATTCCTGACCCTTCTTCTCTTGAAAAGTCACGTTAGCAGTGATTCTGCAATTTAACTAAACTTTAAGGAAAGGAACAAAAGGAAAGGAACAGTCTCAAGAACAGTCTCAGGCAGAAATAATTATTGTAGAAGAGATTGCAAGGAAATTGTTAAAGACATGCGGGATTTCGAATGCCCTCGTCTGTTCAAAAGACGATCACAGTACGCCGACAAAATAAATAATATTCCAGAGCGAGCCGATGGACGACGAGTTCCAGCCTAAATATCAAAGAAAAGGCGAATAAAAACTTCTTTCCTAACGTTGCTTCATTAAACCAAATGGTTTCTAAAGAGCCGCCACTAAAATGAAAGGTAATGACCAAGAATAAATTACAAACGCTTGCTAATAATTTTCGTTTGTTGATGATCGCTCGGCCTCGGCTTATAGATGAATATTTCATTCAAATTTAACTATTTTCTAGTACCATCGAATTTTTTTCGGAAATACTCGGCGATAAATTGAAACCCCAATTTTTTTGAGTTTTAACCAGTTCTCAGTAAGATTTGGTGAAAATATATAGCCTTTGTGTACTTCATATATGCGCATGCGTTCAGCACAAAATTCCGTGTGCTTGAGTCTACGCCTGAAAGAATGCATACCACAAGGAGAACTTTGGGGTTTCAGAAACAAATACCTACGCACGCCACCGATGTGTGGAATGGGACCGAATTTTCGCTTTGCTGCCCCGCCCACTTTCGTTGACAAATTCCATAAATTCCTGAGGCCCTCGCCACGCCACGGCCAAGGGACTTTTTCGCGCCGTTTTCAAATCAACAAGAAAGTGCTTCTACGATGGCAGAAGGTTTACCCGAATTTAGCAAGCTTGGTAGATTTTACGATCGCGGGAGAGCCCTTCAGGTTGACTTGAAAAGAAAAATCATACAAGATATCGTTGAAGACGGCGGCGATTTTGTAACCGGCTTTTTCCCCGGAAGTTTTTCAGTCATAGCTGAGAGAAACAGAGTCAAACATGATACTGTCCGAAAAATCTGGAAAGACTTGGTAGATAACGGCAATGCGGGAATCACAGAAAGGCATACAGCTGGTGTAAAACACATTCAACAAGATGATGTTGACTTTATAAGATTTCTTAAGACCGACAGAGCTTCAATGACTATTGGTGAGCTGCATAAGCATATCAGCGAGCACTGCGATATTCCTGGAGGAACGTCAAATTCAGCAATACAGCGAGAGCTTCGAAACATGACCGACGGAAAGTGGACTTGGAAAAAGCTAACAAGACCCGTTGCCGAGAAATTTACCCCAGAAAATCTTAATTACTGTCACTGGGATTATGTCAACTACATTTCCACGGTTGACCCCTATAAACTCAAGTTCTTCGATGAATCTGGGATCAAGCTCCCAGATGTTGGTAGGCCCAACTATGGCCATTCGCTTTGTGGCACTCCGGCCGTTGAGATCGTGCGATATGCCAATTCTCCTAATGTTACCTTAAATCTTATGTGTGGTCTTGATGGCATTGTCTATGCCAACACAGTTGATGGTAACAGCAATTCATTTTCTTTTCTATCTTTCTTCGAAGAAGCATCTTCAGTTTATCTTCCCGATGGCAAGCCGGCGTTCAGTTATGGCGATCATGTAATTATTGACAACGCGCCAATTCATCATCACCGGGCAGGACAGGCCCTTGGCGAATGGCTCGATGAAATTGGTTGCACAGCCGTCTATTTACCAACATATTCTCCTGAATTCAACCCTGCTGAAAATGTTTTCAACAAGCTTAAAACTATTCTGAGACGCTTCGAGTATAGAGAACTTTTGAAAGACAGTCTGCATGTGGCAGTGCACGAAGCGCTAAAAGAAATAACATCCCAAGATATGAGAGGCTTTTTCGCCTTCTTTGGTTACATTTAACATTACTCGTTCTAATTCTTGCATTGTAAGGCAAATTTAAATTGTTCCAAATGGGAAGCTTGACTTGATAAGCATTTCGTGACACTCGAGCGCAGGTTTTGGCACAAGGTTGCAAATAGAACAGACATGAATCAACATAATTGTAGCTAACGCACCAGCAATACAACTTAAAATTCAACGTAAATTTATTCTTGTGGACGTAACTTAATTACCAGTGGTTTCTAGGACATAAATAAAGAAATATATTACACTAAGAACAGAAATAACAGCATACAACAAAGGAAATACTAGAAGACAAACGAAGGAAACGATATGTACCTGACGATTTGGATACGCGGCGAAACGAAGGACGACAAACGAACGTAGCTTCTTAGATATAAACGAATCTTTCCGTGAAGAAACAATATGCATAAAACCCGCGAAAAGGTGACTTAATATACATGGTAGACTGGGCCGAGTAATACATAATCGCGGTAGACTGGGCCTAGGGATTGGTTTCTACACCGGCCCCGAATTAGCTACACACTTACAGCTAATTCTAATAACGAAAAGTAACCAATTCCTAAATTACGTAGTTCATAATGCGACGAAGAACAACTCATTTCTTAGATTACGCAGTTCGTAATGTGACAGAGTTTGTAAACAGAGTAAACAGAGTTCATGAGTTCTGGACTCCTTCAAGAAGGCACAGCTTTCTAATGTCTCGTTTGTAGACAGATGTGGCCGTTTTCACCTTGACGTGACGTACATAACCTTTACTGTCCGGGAACACCTCTTCAACCAAGCCCATTGGCCAGCGACCCCTCGGCGTTTTCTCATCGACGACGAGAACCAGATCACCTACGGCGAAGTTACGACGAGGGGAGCACCATTTTTGTCTTGTTTGAAGTGCAGGTAGATAATCTTTCATCCATCTCTTCCAAAATGAGTTTGCTAGGCATTGTGCTTGGCGCCAGCGCTTACCATACTTGTCGTGTTTTGTGAGGACATCAAGGGGAAGGCAGGGATTTGACTTCGACAGCAGAAGTTTGTTCGGAGTCAGCGGCTCAGGATCATCCGGGTGGTCACTGAGAGGGGTTAAGGGCCTGTCGTTGAGTATCTTCTCCACTTCACACAGCAACGTGGACAGCGCTTCATCATTCATCAGCTGCTCCTTTACTAAAGCGGCCAAAATCTTTCTTACGGATCGGATCATACGTTCCCAAATTCCACCTTGATGACTTGCCTCCGGAGGGTTAAACGACCACTGAACGTCATCGATCCTCAGGTGATTATAAACCTTGGTCTGGTCCAAACGCCCCAGTGCTTCTTTAAGCTCTCGCTCAGCGCCGGTAAAATTGGTGCCGTTGTCGCTGTAAACTCTCCGAGGCTTTCCTCGACGGCAAACAAAACGCTGATAGGCACAGATAAAGGAATCGGCTTCTAACGTATACGCGACTTCAATATGAACCGCTCTCATGGTTAAACATGTAAACAGGCAGCCATAACGTTTTACTTCACTTCGGCCTTGTTTCACGTAAAGGGGACCAAAGTAGTCCACTCCCACATGTGTAAACGGGGGATCTGACGGTGCGATTCGTGCCTCCGGGAGAGGTGCCATGATCTGTTCACCAGGACGAACATTTCTCTTGCGACAATCCATGCAATTTGCTAGAACTCTTCGTACTGCTGAGAGCCCTCGAACAATCCAATACTTCTGTCGGATAGAAGTAAGAACATGGGTAGGGCCACAATGCCCTTGTTGGCGATGAAAGTTCTGAATAATTAAATTCGTCACGTGATGTTTACTTGGGAGAATGGCTGGATGCATCGCTTCAAATGGAACTGGAGCATTCTCAAGGCGACCTCCAACTCTTAATATTCCCTCGGCAAGGAAAGGGTTCAAGTTGCGTATTGGACTACTCCGTGGGAAGCACTTCATCTGGTTACCAGATCCTCTCTGGCCTGCCACAGCTAATTCCTTTGGAAACGCATCACGTTGAACGGCTTTGACAATGTCACTTTCTGCAGCAATAACTTCGGCAACAATTAGAGGCCCCTTGGCAATACTGTCTACAGCCTTGCTATCGCGGCCAACCAGATATTTCTTAAAACGTACTAGCCAGGCGATGGCCTTTCGCAGACCATCCCAGGATGAATAGCGTGTCAACAACGGTTCCAACGCCTTTCCATGAACAATCACATTCACCTGACCAGAGCGTTTTCTGCATTCACTATCACCTTCAGGTAACTCTGGCAACTGGGAAGGTTGTTCAGGCCAAAATTTCTCTTCCTTCCATAGAAACTCTGGGCCATGAAGCCACAACTCCATCTTGTGTAGCTCGCAACCTTTGGCCCCTCTAGACGAGACGTCCGCAGGATTTGAACTGGTGTCTACGTGTCGCCATTGACGTGGCGTGGATTCTTCATGGATAATCGCGACTCGGTTGGCTACGAATGTCTGAAATCTTCTTGATTCATTGCGAATGTACTGCAGGACTACAGTGGAATCCGTCCAATAGGTTGTGTCGTGTATGGGGTACTCGATTTCGGTCCGGATAAGGCAATTCAACTTCACAGCAACTACAGCAGCGGTCAGTTCAAGGCGCGGTATGGACACCACTTTCAGGGGGGTCACGCGAGATTTGCCAAGAACAAACGAACAATGTATGACACCTTTGTCATCGACCATTCGGAGATACGATACTGCTCCGTAACCATATTCGGACGCGTCCGAGAAATGATGTAACTGAACATTGACAACTGCGCGAAATCCTGGTGGCTTGAAACATCTGGGAACTGATATTGTTCTCAAACATGCTAGTTCCTTTAGCCAACCTTGCCAGACAATGGAGTCTGCATTCGAAATCACTTCGTCCCAGCCATATTGCTGCTTACACAGGCTCTGCAACAAGCTCTTGGCTGGCAGGATAATGGGTGCCACGAACCCTAGAGGGTCGTACATCGAACTGACGACTGACAAGATACCTCTACGCGTTGGAGCTTTCGCTTCATCCATTATTCGAAACTTAAAGTCGTCTGTCTCCATGTCCCACTGTACACCCAGCGTCCGTTCTACAGGTAGATCTTCCAAATCCAAATTGATCACTGACGCCGCTCTTTCCGTAACTGGAACAGTGGCGATTACGTTCCTGTCATTACTAAACCATTTCGTAAGGCGGAATCCTCCTTTTGACAGCAATTCTCGCAACTGACCAGACAAACGTACCGCTTTGTCAGTTGAAGGAACTGACTTTAGGCAATCATCTACGTAGAAGTTTCGGTTGACAGTGTCAATGGTTTCCGCATCAAATTCAACCTGGTTATCTGCGGCTGTCTTCTTCAGGCTAAAACTTGCGCAACTTGGCGATGTCGTGGCTCCAAACAAGTGCACTAACATCTGGTAATCAACTGGCTCTTCTGAGAGATCGTTGTTTGGCCACCACAGGAACCTCAACGCATGACAATCTTCAGGAGCAACTCGCACCTGGTGGAACATTCCCTCAACATCAGCAACCATGGCTACGGGCTCTTGACGGAAACGTATGAGGACGCCCACAAGACCATTTGTTAGATCTGGACCTTGCAGCAATTTATCGTTCAATGAGGTGTCCTTAAACTTGGCTGCACAGTCGAAAACGACTCTCACCTTTCCTGGTTTCTGAGGATGGAATACTGGATGGTGGGGTAAATACCAGACTGGTGTATCCTTTCCAACCTCCTGTTCCTCACAAGGAACTCGTCTTGCGTACCCGCTGGAGACATAACCGTTTATGGTGTCCTTATACTTCTCAAAGAGATGAACGTCTCGCTGGAACCGTTTCTTTAACTTGCGTAACCTTCCTAGAGCGAAGTCGCGATTTCTTGGAAGGCTTACAGGCTTACATTTCCAAGGCAACGCCAACTGGTAATGGCCATTCACAAGCTTCGCTGATTCTTCCGTCTGGGACAAGGCTCTCCGATCTTCAACTGACATCGCGACCTTTGAGGTGATCATGGGCTCGTTGAAGTCGTTTCTAAACATACTCTCCATCTGTCGATGAAGCATTTCGTCATCATAGCGAACAAAGTTCACACTAAAGCAATTTCTCTCAGACGAATTCAGAGGTCCCATCAAGGTCCACCCGAGAGGGGTACGCACTGCATAAGGTTGACCACGCCGACCACGCCTTTTTGATCGCACACCCAGTGAGCTTCGGGTACATCACATCCGATAAGCAACGACACCTTGTCATTTTGAATCATTGGAAAGTCAATTCCATTTAGATGGGGCCACTGGGCAGCATCCTCTTTCGTTGGTGGACTACCTTGAGGTAAACGCAATGTATCCACTGTCCATACTCTATTCAATTCAATCTCCTCATCCATACGTAGACCTCTAACGGACAAAGATAACTCATATCCCATCCGGGTTTCAGACGCTCCATTAACGGTTACTAGTGAGAACTCTTTGGGAAGGCCGACTACTTGAAGTTTCTCCATTAGACTCACATCACATAACGTCACATCCGATCTAGGATCTAGTAGCGCGTTCGTCATAATTGTATTGTGCTGGCCTTTCCCTTTCACGACGACTGGAACGATTCGTAAACAGACATTCTTCTTGCCAGAGTCGGTAGCACTGCACTGACCAGTCTCTCCGGAGCCACTAACGGCACTCGTTACGGCACTCGTTCCAGTCTCTCCGCCCGCACTGGGGGCACTTGTTCCAGTCGCACCGGCCCCATTGACGGCACTCGATCCAGTCGCACCGGTTTCACTAACGGTAGTGGATCTAGTCTGTTGTGAGGTGACTGGAGGGTTGTCACGAGAAGTGTCGTTAACGTTATTTTCATTCTTCTTTCGGACATGCAGCATTGTGTGGTGCTTCCATCCACATCCACTTACTTGACATTTCATTTTACTACCACAATTCATGGCCATGTGTCCGCTTTGGAAACAATTGTCACACAGTCTCGCTTGTCTAACGAAGCTTTTCCTTTCTTCTGGGGTCTTTGCTTTCATAAGTTCACATTTTGACAGTCTGTGTTGACCAGAACACAAAGGGCATATGGCGAGCGCGGGTGTTGCGCCAACTTGGACGCCGCCGGCGACCACTTCTGACTGCGTTGCAAACGTGCTTCCTTTCGAGGAAGGAGGCTTCACTTTAGATGGAGGTTTAGAACTCCGCTCTTTGTCTGGTGTTGAACCAACAATCCTTCCATACATTGTATTTGCCAACAAAGCTTTCTCTTCAACAAATCCAGCTAAATGCGTGAAGGTAGGCTCATTAATGCCAGCTAAGGTTAACGTACCAGCTCTGTCCGCCCATTTGGACTGCAGATGAACAGGAAGGCGCTTTACTATCTTAACGAGATTCTCTGAGCTATTAACGTCCGCCTCGTAGCCCATCTGAACGAGAGTCAACGCACAATTCTGCATTTGGACAGACAAGTCTGACAAACCAGTAACATCTGTATTCTTAAGCTGAGGACCCTCCGCTATCTTCGTGATGTGTGCATGAGCAACAATATGTTTCTGTCCAAATCTGTGATACAGGATTTCCTGGGCTTTCATGTAGCCTTGTTCTGGGTCGGAAATAATGGCACAGTTCTTAATAGCTTCTCTAGCTTTACCTGTACAGTGCTGTACAAGGTATGCTAACTTCGACGCGGCGTCTGGTACCCGTCTGGCGATGTTGACTTCGAAGTTGTTCACGAAGAGCCAATAGTTCTGGGGGTTACCATCGAAGGTTAAAAGTTCCCTTTTAGGCATTTCGAAACCTTGCTGAATTGAGAACGCCATCAGATGCAAGGCATCTTGTTGCTGCTTCAATATTTGTTGCAGAGATTGCGAACTGGTGAGGCTTGCACCACTGATGTTCTGGGGGGAGGCCCTGGGTCCGAACTTCGTACATTTGGGTCCAGCGCCGATTTTGTACTGCTTCTCTCAACTTGTTTGTTGCCGCCATGTTTAAGGCTTGATTCATCACGAGGCACTGTAGGAGGCTGTTTAACGGAAGGGAAGGTTTGACGCGATTTCTCGGTGTTTTCCTCTTGTTTTAGCGGTTTAAACTCTTCTTTGGTAGTACGTTTTGAATGCTCCGAGGTTTCATAGAGATCGTCAACCACTTTAGCTTTTTCTATTTCCCCCTCGACCGTTAATAAAGCAATCCGGCGCCTTAATTCTTCTTCTTGAGCTTTGATTTCGGCTATTTGACGTTCCATTTCACGTTCCACTTCTTGGCGCTTCAACAAGTTCTTTAATTCAACTTCTCGACGAAGGAGCTCGGCTCTAGCCTTTCTCGATTTCTCACTAGCGCGCGAACTAGCCTTGGAACTATGTTTGGAACTTGACTTGGAGCTTGTCTTCGAACTCTTTTTGCTTCTTGAACCGACTAGAGAAGGTGTGACATTTGGCACTTCTTCATTAACATAATCTTCTTGACGAAGACCCGCAGAAGCTTCGTCCGCGATACGTTGAACTGATTGGGACCATTCTTCGAAGCGTTCGTCGAATTCCTTTTTGCCAGTCATAACGCTGTGCCAAGCATCAAACGCTTCTGATTTCAACACGGGATCATCAACAACAAATTGGTAAAATTCGTCGTAGGCTTGAAGACATCTCGCAAATGCGATATCAACATTTTCTTTTTTACCACAAGCTTCGTGATAATTTTCAGCGTTTCGCATTAATAATTCGACGTCTTTGTACAGCTTGTTTAAATTTCCAAGGTGACCAGCTCGAGATTTCTTTAGGGACAACATTCTTTCACGCCAAACGGCTTCGGTGTCGAGACGCGAACTTGGTTGTCGAGTCCTTTCAAACTCATCCATAACTCGTCCGTCCGTTTAACGGAGTATCCGTAGACACAAACGACATAATTCCACAGGAATAAACACACAAACGAACCAAGTAGCTCAATCCATTTCGTCAGAAACTGTAGCTAACGCACCAGCAATACAACTTAAAATTCAACGTAAATTTATTCTTGTGGACGTAACTTAATTACCAGTGGTTTCTAGGACATAAATAAAGAAATATATTACACTAAGAACAGAAATAACAGCATACAACAAAGGAAATACTAGAAGACAAACGAAGGGAACGATATGTACGTGACGATTTGGACACGCGGCGAAACGAAGGACGACAAACGAACGTAGCTTCTTAGATATAAACGAATCTTTCCGTGAAGAAACAATATGCATAAAACCCGCGAAAAGGTGACTTAATATACATGGTAGACTGGGCCGAGTAATACATAATCGCGGTAGACTGGGCCTAGGGATTGGTTTCTACAATAATTATGTTCTTTCTTTACTTTAGCACAACTTCAAGGATTTCCTTGTAATTTCAAAATTCCGAAGATCAAAGTAACACATTCCGTGAAATATTCAGTGTCAACTTAGCGATAGTTATTACAAACTTCATGTTACTTCACGCACTGAGTGTAAACATAAAAGTTTACCCGTCGCCAATCATGTACACAGCGCTGATGTACACAGGGCACAGAGGAGTCAAGTTTGTCCGCAGGTCAAAATCTCTACCGTGCAAAATGACCAAAAGCCTTTCAAAGCGATCGCGTAAGCCGTACGTGATACAGCGCCGTCATGCGAGACTTGTTTACAGATGGTCTGGTCTGGTGATATCGTATTCGTACCCTCATGCGACATCCGCAGACAGCAATGTTTGTGGGCGTTACCAGAGAGACCAGCAGTAAGAAAGAGAGCAAGGGACGAAAGCGATTTGAGGCGAAATTCCGATCCCTCGTTCCTCGCTCAAAATCAAACGAAACGATCTCATTTTTTACATGTGGTTTAAGACTAGTATTCTCTCCCCATACGCTGTAAGAAAATCTTCAAACAAGTCGTATAAGCTGTATTTCGGGGGACGAGTTTTAGGCAGTTAAAAATGTGTTTTCGAACAATGTGGACCGGAGGATACTGGTGGCGGAAATGCGTCACGAGACATGCGATACGAGTGATGTTGCAATACCGTAATGTGTTTCACAAGTAACTTAGCACTCCACTTTCAATTTCTTTGGATTGCGTTGTTCCTCGTCTGGTAAATTTCGCTTTTCCTGGAGACCACTGTTCATATTTTGAATCTTACCGCCGGTCGAAGGATCAGCTGTTGTTTTGAATTTCGGATTAGTGACGGTTGATTTCATCTGTCACAGCATGGATCTCGCACGATTTCCGTTTCCGCCACCAGTATGCTTCGGGTGACATCGAGCCGATCACGTGGTATAATGTTTCGTCCCTTGTCTTTTTTTCTTCTCGGCACTTCGTGCCTCGTCGGAAAGCTTTGCTTTCCGAAAAAAAATCGTCGCCCTTCGGTCGACGATTTTTTCGCCCCAGGCGACCATTGTCAGAATACGATATCACCAGACGATCTGCAAACAAGTATCGCATGAAGGTGTTTATATGCACGATCGCTTTGCTTTGAAGGTCGTTTTGCACAGTAGAGATTTTGAATTGCGGACAAACTTGACTCCTCTGTGCCCTGTGTGATGTACATCAATGTTCAATAACGTTGCGTTTGTAATTTTTTCACGCGTTCAATGCCAATTTATAACTATAAGAAACTTTAACATGTAATACTTAAACACAACAACAAAGATAACATTTAATATTTTGACAACAGAGAGCCGTGGGATTACAACGCGTAAGTAAACAGAATTCGGCTTTTACCTAAAATCCCACAGTTCAAATTCAAAGTCATCAAACAACAAATTGTTATCTGTAACAGACGGGTTTGTTCAATAGCTCAACGAACAATAAAGTTTTAAATAGAGTTACTGTTTAGTCACCGACCATTTTAGCTGCTTCAAACAATAAGCTTAAACCATAATCGGAGTCCACATCTTTCTTTGAAGAGGAAGGAGGACAGGTTTTCAAACTTTCAGGAGGACAGGTTTTCAAACTTTCACTCAATCCTCTCTCGAGATGGCGTTCTTCCTCCTCCAAAGTTGTGGGTTCGTAAAGTAATAATTGTGAAGAGCAGGCATTGATAGGTGTTCCAGTAACCGGTGTAGAAGTAGGTTCTCCATAAAACAAACAACCGCTACTCTCGACACTCGCGCTCTTTCGGTTTGGCAGCACGCTGCTTCCAGGAAATACGATTCCCTTTTGTTCCCAAAGTTTTCGCACGGGGTTAATAGAATGATCAGTGTTTGCTTTTACTCGGGTGACAGAAAAGTTTTCGTCGTACTCCTTTAGAAGCTGTTGTATTTCACCTTTTGGCGGAACCTTGCCATTGCAAATCTTTTCAAGCTTTCTAATGTCCGTGTTTACAATCAACCACATGGGGACTTTGTCGCCGGTTGCTGTTTGTCGTAAATATTTCGCCTGATTACTGTTTATCAAGTCCGCTTGAACTTTCGCTGCGTACGTGTTGATACTAGAGGCAAAACTTTCTTTCTTGGTGGCAATATCCTCTTCCAATTTCTTTAGTTTTGTTTTCGCAGCTTTGAGTTCGGATTGAATAGTTTTATAATGTGTTTTTCTTCCTCTGGATGCCTTTTGATGTCCTTACAAATCGATGCCGACACACAAGCCGCGAACGAGCAAATTGTCTTATTATGTCCTGGCGTGTGGCAATTTGAGCAAAGTGGCTTTTTATTTGTAGTTAAGGGTTTACAGGACATGTCAAGTTCCAACAGCTCATTTTGTTTCTTTAACACGAAATCCTGTTGTTGCTTTTTTTCTTCTTCGAGCTTGTTGAAAAACTTTTGGGTCGGCGTTTCATATTTCCATTCAGCTGTGGTATCACAGAATTCTTCTTCTAAGCATCTCGATGTGGCTATTTTGTGCTTCTTTCTTTCAGGAACGCTTACCGCATTTGGAGATGTCGATTGCGACGACCGAAGACGTTTTTGCTGTGCCGTTTTCACCGTCTGCACCGTGGCGCCTTTCAATCCTGGACTGAACGCAATTTCGTTCACTCTTCTGACTCTTAGGGTCACTCTCTTCAAGTTTTCTCTTTCTTCCTGTGCACTTTCTAACATATCGATGAAAGAGTCGATATCGTCTGCAGGCAGTTCAATCCAATCATTTCCATCATAATATTTCACGCTCACGGTGCTTCTTCTCAGGCTAGGAAATCGTTCTTGAATTCTTGTTAGCAGCGAATCCATAGTTAGACTTGCAACTTCTTCGCTTGATAAAAATAGTTTTATCCACTTGTCGCCTGGACCCATAACTTTAAACACGTATCTCTCCATGGTATGCAAAAAGCTGATTTATTTTCGCGATCAAGCGAGCGAAGGAGAGCAAGCAGTCAGAAGCACGCGGAAGACTGGCTAGCCTGCGTTGCAGACGAACAAAACCCCGGTATAGTGTATGGTGGGTGATTACCGTCATAATTAAACTTTGGATTATGTTACTTGTTATTGCATTTTGTTTTACAATAAGTTGCTTGTGTGTTTGAATTTTATGTTGGTTGTATCAATTTTCTGTCAGAATTCAGAAATTTTCGCCTAATCAAATTTTCGGTAACTCTAAACTTTCTAGTCATTTGAATTTTTCAGGTTGTGCCAGTTTTCGGGAACTATTCCAATTTCAGACTGTTTTCCAATGCTTTGCATCTCCGATTCGTTTTTCGTTTCTGGTGTATTTTTTGCCAGTAGTTCGAATTTTCGGACACATTCAATTTTCTGCTAGTAGTTCGAATTTTCGGACACATTCAATTTTCTGCTAGTTCCCGGCGCCATATTGGAATAGTAACCGCGCAGACATGATAGCGAGGCTACCGGTGACCCGTGGCTGAGCGTGAAGAGAGATTACAGTGAGGATTCGGCAATTAGCCCGTGTTTTTTCGCGTTTTTCGGAACATAAGCGAAAGTTTTGATTCTAATAATACTCCTTCGTCATCTTCTAAGATGAATGGAAAATATTGGGCCGCTTTTGGCTGTAAAAAAGGCGAGTAAACTTCTCAGGGGCTATCAGTAGTTTGCGTAACAAAACACAAGGAGATCCAGTGAAGAAATCGCATCCATGGTGTAATCTGATAAGACGCCAGCATGAGCATGGTGAGGACAATTTTCTTCGTCTTTAAAGCAATTTTTCTTTGTACTAATCATTACAAAAAAGGAAATATACACAGCTCTCCTGAGCAAGTCGTTGGGATCAGAAAGAAAGGTTTTTAACATGCAATGTTTACAGAACTTTTGTTTACTTGCTCTCAATCACTGAAGTTGATGTTTAATAATACTTTACATTACACAATGCCCAATTCTTGAAAGTTTTCAGTAAAATAGTTATCCCAAATCAGGAATTATTCTCAATTTTGCAGACTTCTTTTTTATTTTATTTCTGAGTGTGGCAGTTTATTTTATATTGGTTAGAGCTGCTTTTAGGTGAAGTTATAAGCTTGGTTTAAATAAAGTTTTAATATTATCTCATAGGTAAAGAGAAATCCCAGCAACATAGATTGTGAAACATTCTAAAAGGAGTCTGCCAGTTGAAAGAAGCTCAGAAAATCATCTATTCAAGTCAAGAAATGGAAAATAACACAAGCAGAGGGCAATTTTTTAAGAATAAAAAATGTTTTCAGTTGAAATGACTGCATCAGCTACTAAGTTTTGAAATAAATCATTTGCAGTGTTGAATCAAGGTGTTTCAAAAAGCCATTTAACAGTTCCTGTTACTATAAAAAAAAGTATTACCAACCCAAACAGTATGGTAAGGATTATTATTATGAGATGCACAAAATGTGGACCATGTATAACTGACAATAATGCTTGCAAGTCTAAAGTTATATTTACAAAAATTGCCTGAGGGAATGATAAAATCATTGCTATACTTTACATGTCCAGGGACAACTGTATTTGTTCTTTGTCCTTGCCTTACTCTGGCCTTAAAGGAATTTTATTGACTATTTTGGAGAGAAAAGGCTTGCTTTTTCAATTTTTTTTTAACACCACATTCTCAGACAAAACAAATTCCACCCCTACACATTGACCTGGTGTGGGAGACGCGGTGGCCAATGGTTAGCGCACTCAACTCCCAGTGGAACGGCCCGGGTTCGAGTCCTGGTGGGGGAGCTGCGTTGTGTTCTTGGCCAAGACACTTTACTCTCAGTGCCTCTCTCCACCCAGGTGTATAAATGGGTAACAGCGAATTTACTGCTGGCATTCCATCCAGGGGGGAGTAGACCTAGTCGCTTAATGCTACGGAAACCGGGATAAGCTCCAGCTGTATGAGCCACTTGGCTCGGACACAGACTTTACCTTACCTTTTACAGATTGACCTGGAGGTTACAACAAGAGAAATTCCTCTTCCCCATTGATGGTAGAGTTTCATATGGACACCGAACTACAGCTAATCTAGCAGAGTTCCATCCAGCTTCATGATGAAGATTTTATTTATTTTTATTTTCTTTACTGTCTTATTTAAACAACACATTCATCTTAAACATTACATAAATATTTTCAATACTACATGCAGGACCTTAAATTTTATAGCTCCCCATTTGAGATAATAAACATTCAGAAAGTGTTTAAAGTATTGACATACTTTCTGGTTTCAGTGTAAAAGATTTATGGGTGGTTAACCCTTTACTGTCAAAGAATGAACAGCCCCAAAACTTTACCAGGTCAATACATACACATGTACACAAAAGGAGATGTAACAGTAATTAAAATTTTTCCCTGAATTTGACCAAATTCTCTCATCTAGAGCTGATAGAAAAGTTGATTTTTAACCTCTTCTGGAGAAATAATACCAAAATGATGGGTTATCACTGATGGATGATTAAACTACCCTGACTGTAATGTGGTTGAGACCAAACTTTGCCTGAAATTCAACCAGTTTAAATTCAATGATGCATTATTCTCTTTGCAGATCAATCAGACTTTTCATCAGGTGATTTAATAGGGTGCAATAATACTCCTGGTTAATGAGAAAAAAGTTTTCCCTTTTCTTTTGCATTTTTATTTCTTGAGTAGATGTTTCTCTGTGCCTTCTTTTAAATAGTGACTTCCTTGTGTGATAATTTCACAATCCATGTTTACTGGGATAGTTTTCACCTATGAGACAATATTGAAAACGGATTTAAACTAAGTTTACAACTTTACCTAAAAGCAACTCTTTGTT
This sequence comes from Oculina patagonica, assembly GCF_052425735.1. Classification (NCBI taxonomy): domain Eukaryota; kingdom Metazoa; phylum Cnidaria; class Anthozoa; order Scleractinia; family Oculinidae; genus Oculina; species Oculina patagonica. The sequence goes on from NC_135766.1 coordinate 8,187,243, forward strand.
ATCAATAATCTATTTCTTTTAAATCTTATCAAAATACAATAAGCTTATATCAGACTCAAAATAAATACAGAAATAAAAAAAACCGTAGGCAAAATTGGGAATAATTTCTGAATTGAGATATATATTTAAATGGAGACTTGTCAACAGAAGGGCTTTCCTAGATATAAAATATTATCAAACAACTTCAGTGATTAGAAGCAAGTATAAAACAAAAGTTCTGTAAACATTGCATGTTAAAAAACCTTTTTTCTGATCCCAACGACTTGCTCAGGAGAGCTGTGTATATTTCCTTTTTTGTAATGATTAGTACAAAGAAAAATTGCTTTAAAGACGAAGAAAATTGTCCTCACCATGCTCATGCTGGCGTCTTATCAGATTACACCATGGATGCGATTTCTTCACTGGATCTCCTTGTGTTTTGTTACGCAAACTACTGATAGCCCCTGAGAAGTTTACTCGCCTTTTTTTACAGCCAAAAGCGGCCCAATATTTTCCATTCATCTTAGAAGATGACGAAGGAGTATTATTAGAATCAAAACTTTCGCTTATGTTCCGAAAAACGCGAAAAAACACGGGCTAATTGCCGAATCCTCACTGTAATCTCTCTTCACGCTCAGCCACGGGTCACCGGTAGCCTCGCTATCATGTCTGCGCGGTTACTATTCCAATATGGCGCCGGGAACTAGCAGAAAATTGAATGTGTCCGAAAATTCGAACTACTAGCAGAAAATTGAATGTGTCCGAAAATTCGAACTACTGGCAAAAAATACACCAGAAACGAAAAACGAATCGGAGATGCAAAGCATTGGAAAACAGTCTGAAATTGGAATAGTTCCCGAAAACTGGCACAACCTGAAAAATTCAAATGACTAGAAAGTTTAGAGTTACCGAAAATTTGATTAGGCGAAAATTTCTGAATTCTGACAGAAAATTGATACAACCAACATAAAATTCAAACACACAAGCAACTTATTGTAAAACAAAATGCAATAACAAGTAACATAATCCAAAGTTTAATTATGACGGTAATCACCCACCATAATAGTGCGTCTGCGAATTACTGCACAAAAGCTTGTTCCGGCCCCCCGCGTGTTACCAGGGATTTCTATAATAACCTCTGATTGGCTTTTGAATAGGGCCGTACTTTCGTGTGTCGTAATTGGTCGAGTGCATCATGAGAAACCATAGTTACGCTTTCGACGAAGACCAGGTACAAAACAAACTTGGCGGCGATCACGGCAGATCGGACCAGATCGGTGAGAATTAGCGTTTGAAGCGGTAAAAAAGCACCAGGTTCGAACTATCTGATAAAAAAAGAAAACAACGATAACGACAAGAAGCAAACACAACTGACAAGCAAAAAGGTCATGGTATAAATGTTGAATAATGTACATTTGTCTTGTGGTGAAAGAATGTCACACAACGAACATCAGTCATCCGTGATGAGAAGCAACACACCTTGCAACACAATAAACAGCCGGACCCGGCATTACAAATGCAGAATGCAAGTAGTCGACATCTTCACGGAAAATTTAGGACCAGAGGGAATATTTCAAAAGCTCAAAAAATATCTTGCAAATATGAATGTTCCAAGACTAACCGCGATAGTAATTACATATGACAAATGTAAAACAGAGGTGTCAAAATATCCGGGCAAAATATACAAACGGAAAGCCGTGCAGACCAATGTCTTATGGCTCTACTCAACTTTAAACGCCTCCAAATAATTACAACTGACAGCATATCGTGCCCTTTCTAAACAAGTGAAAAGCGAAATAGATTGGATGACCAATTCCAATACAGAACGGCAAATTTACAAATTATATGACAAGACCGTTTTACAGTATCTGGTATCTGGTATTCATCGAACGCGTAACTATGGTTTCTCATGATGCACTCGACCAATTACGACGCACGAAAGAACGGCCCTATTCAAAAGCCAATCAGAGGTTATTATAGAAATCCCTGGTAACACGCGGGGGGCCGGAACAAGCTTTTGTGCAGTAATTCGCAGACGCACTATACCGGGGTTTTGTTCGCCTGCAACGCAGGCTAAAGACTGGCGAGCCTAAGGAATTTATGGAGTTTGTCAACGAAAGTGGGCGGGGCAGCAAAGCGAAAATTCGGTCCCATTCCACACATCGGTGGCGCGCGTAGTATATAGCATTTGTGTACTTTATATAAAGTAACACAGATATGGCTCGCATTTTACCCAGCCCCCTACTCGCTTCACAAAGTTAATTAATTAATTCAATTTGATATTAATTAATTAATTAATTGAATTAAATTGTGGACAGGAATCGAGTGAAGGATGGAAGGAGTGAAATCGGCCCCATAACTAAACTCGGAATTTTCCGAGTTAATAAACTAAAACACTTGCATAACACACGGAAAATAATTCATTTTTCATTTTGGACATGTCAAATCGCAACGTGAATATTCAGTGCTTGCTCCGAGCCATACGCTTGAATTAAAAAATAAATATTCCATAAAAAAGAGCGCAGAGAATTCGTAAACATTTTTAATATAGATGTATGATTATTTATAACTACAGGCGAGCGATCGCCAATAAACATCAAAACTTGCGTGACCAAGGAGTTACCTGGGCCCGTGGGTAATCGTTTCATTTTTAATTAGCTTGGACATGTCAAAACACTTCTCGGCTTCGCATTGTGCCCGCTGAATCAAACGCACGGATGACACAAACATACACTCCACACTGAACAGAGAGCAGAGTGTTCATAATACGAGCGATCGCTAACCAAACCATCAAAATTTGCGTGACCGTGACCAAAGAGTCGGCTGGGCCGCGTGCGTCTGGAACGATTTACCGACAAAAAAAAAATTCCGTGTCAATCTCGAGCCCAGAGTGTCTCTCGGCTCCGCGGTCCGTCAGCGGTTGGTCAGCGGTAGGGTCGCCGGTACACACTCTGGGAAACTGAAATGTATTTCTCTTTCTCTATTGGCCCTCACAGAACAATAGAAATCAACACGGAAGTCTGAAAATCTTCCCGGAAGTAAACCAAACCGGAAACCCCGGAAAAACATTTTTTTGTTTTCCATGGTCAAATGTTCAGAAGTATCAGCTTAATTTTGTAAAAACACCTAAGAAATCGTGATATGGCTCTAAATAAATGAAGTACCGTATTTTCTCAATTAAACGCCCCCGGCGTTTATTTCAAACTTGGCTCCGTGGATCCGGCGTTTATTTGAATGGCGCAGTTTATGGAAGCAAAATTTTTATTAAACAAGGGTATTAAATCATTATTTGTGACATGAACGTAATTTGCCATCATACCTAAAGCATATTACACCTCAAATAAATGCCTGGAAGGCTTACTTACAAATCTTGCTCGGAGACCCGGCGTTTATTCGGGGCCCGGCGTTTAATCGAGAAAATACGGTATGTTCTAATTCTTCCCTTCTCTTTGAACGTAAAAGATACCATGAATAAAAAAGGACTTCCTTTAAACGTCGATTCTGAACGGAGTTTTTAAACAACAAACGACGGCGTCACCAAGGACAAGGTCGATTGAAAACTCAATTTATAGTTGACTTACAAATCTCGCTAGAACTACTGTTTTCATTCAAATCTCCGTTCCGGTTGAAAAACTGAATATGGCAGACAGTGCACGATTCAAAATAATTACTAATGACGAAGAATTTGAACAAAACGCGTTGCTGTTTTGCTGAAGAAAATGAATTGTACAAAAATTATAACACACGTGTGCACGTGCTAAGTCGCCAAAATGCTAATTACGCCTTTTGAATAGCGTTGAACTGTGTGCGTGTGGCCTTCAACGTCTTTATTAATATCACCGCCATTCAACGAGGAAAAAATTGTTTGCTCGAAAACATGCAACCTATCCTGAAAAGATGCGCTGTCAGCGAGAAGCCTTTCCAATATACAAAAGTCGCCAAACAAAAGTATGCGAAAGTCGCCAAACAAAATTTTTTTTATGAACAGAACAATAGCTTGTCTGTGCGCTGTGTATTATGTAAATTTCTTAGCTGTCCTCGGCAAAACAACAACGGACACACGCACGCAGTCTTCACGGACGGAAACCTGGAAGGCTAACAACACATTTGATTTAAAACAAACATAGCAGAATGCTCAAGAAAGAGACTAAAGGAAATCAAAACACCAGACGCATTTTTGTTAACTCTCTCTTTAGTTAACTGCAGGACGTTATTGTTACTTTTGTTGAATCAATAAACACCATTATTATACGGCTACAGTAGTACGCGCGCTCTGATTGGCTACTGAGCGGGCATTATTTTCTTGTAATGACCGGGCATTATGAAAATTTTTCTCGGCTCGACGGATTTTTGAGTTGTGAGTAAAAGCTACTAGCGAGGGGGCAAAAACAGCAAAAAATGCCGACAAAATATA